>NC_044569.1:22690696-23017571 GCF_007565055.1 Rhinopithecus roxellana
AATCAAGACAAACACAAATGGTATATGTGGCTTTTCCAAAATGTCTCAGTGACTTAAGGCTCAATAAGCATCGGATCTTGGTGTCTTGACAACCTGGCAAGTGCTAGTTGCCAGATGTCCTTGTGATGCTGTGAGATAAGAGTGACCACCCTTTGAGTTCAGTCCCACCTTTTCCACTAACTGGCCACGTGTCTGTGGGCAAGTGGTTTTATCACTGTTGAGCCTCAGTTTCCTTAAGTAAAATGCTAGGGTTGGACAAAGTGATCTTTAAATGCCTTTTGATCTCTGGCAATCCATGACCCTTTACAACCAATTCCAGGTTTGTTTAGTACGTTCTAGGTTTAACACAAAATTAGATGTGAGTGTTCATTTTCAGCAAAATGGCAAACAACAGGACCTATGGGTCCCTTCCCACTACAAGGATGTGAAATTCCCAAGAAAATATCACAGAGTTTGGGGGGAAGAAAGGGAAAAAAGGAAGGAAAGGGGGGATAGAGGGAGGGAGAGAAACAGAGGCCCCAGAAATAAAGAGAAATGTTGAAGACAGAGCTCTTACGAAAGGCTGACTCCACAGTGCCCAAGGAAGTTTCAGACTCTCGCAAATGCCCCTGAAGCCCTGGGAATAGCGGTGAGATTATAATGCCCATGCAGGGATACGACCTTGGTCTGGCATGAGGTAGCGGGGCCAGAACTGAGCCCCCTTCCTAAATCTCAAAGCCTCAAAAAGGAGGATTAAAGCACTCTGCCCACCGGCTCAGAGATAAAGAGCAGAAAATTCCCTTGTATCTCTAGCTCAGGACACCTTTGGGAAATCAGAACCTTAAGCACGAACCACTTTCAGTTGTAAGATTAGAATTTATACTACCTGTGTATCTGAGTGGGGAATCCCATGACGATAAATTAATACAAACACAGTTCTAGGATCATTGAAAGTCCTTAGATCTCCAGAAAAGACAAACATATGTCCACTATGTAGAAACAATTTCACAACTCAAGATTCATAAGATTCCTATAGAAAAGAGGCCGGGTGTGGTGACACATGCCTATAATCCCAGCATTTTTGGAGGCTGAGGCAGGTGGATCATTTGAGGTCAGGAGTTCGAAACCAGCCTGGCCAACAAGGCGAAATCCCATTTCGATACAAAAATTAGCCAGGCATAGCAGCACATGCCTGTAGTTTCAGCTACTAGGGAGACTGAGGCAGGAGTAATACCTGAACCTGGGAGGCAGAGGTTTCAGTGAGCTGAGATTCGTGCCACTGCACTCCAACCTGGGCAACCAATTGAGACTCCACCTCAAAAAAAAAAAAAAAAAAAAAAAAGAAAGAAAAAGGAGAAAGAGAGAAAAAAGAAAGAAACAAACAAAGAAAAAGAATGAAATCTCTGAAGTTGAATTGCCAGTACCACCGCCCAACACACACATAAACTGCCATGAGGGACAGTGATAAAGGGGGGGAAAAAAAACCTTTAAATCCTAAGAACTGGAAAAATACAACAATCTCAAATGCAGTACAAAATAAGATTGTTTAAAAATATTATAGTGATAAAAGAAAGACTAAAAGCCACAAGGGGAAAATTAGGATTACATGAAAAAGAAGAGACTAAGCAGATTAGAAAAAGCAAAGTAGAACCCCTAGTAATCACTCAATGGAAAGGTTAGACAACAGAGAGTAACACAAAACAGGCCATCAGCGAACAGGAAGACAGCTTTGAGAAAATTAAACCAAAATGTAACACAGGGCTTCCAAGCAAAAAGGGAGAATTGAATACACTGTATCTAATACGGCTTTCACCTGAAACGTCACTGTAACTAGGAGAGATGACCTTTTAAAAGACATAAACCAACCAGGACAATAGGAGAGGAGATTTTAAACACCTTTTGATCTCTGGCAATCCATGACCCTTTACAACCAATTCCAGGTTTGTTTAGTATGTTGTAGGTTTAACAAGTTAACAAGATTTTAGAAATAACAGTAATAAGATTTTAGAAGATGGAAAGCAGATGGACAAGCCATGATAGAATTAACAGACAATGGAAGCTGAATCCTCAGTGAGGAGCAGGAAAGTTATGAACAACCATTGGTTCCTCAAAAGGTTCAGGAACGCATAGCACCGGTGACCTGGAACTGTGAGGAAGGGAGATGAGTCACTAAAATAAGAAGAATGGGGCCAGGGCGCGTGGTTCGGCCTGTAATCCCAGCACTTTGGGAGGCTGAGGTGGGCGGATCACGAGGTCAGGAGATCGAGACCATCCTGGCTAAACACGGTGAAATCTCATCTCTACTAAAAATAACAAAAAATTAGCAGGGCGTGGTGGCGGGGCGCCTGTAGTCCCAGCTACTCGTGAGGCTGAGCACGGAAATGGCGTGAAGCTGGGAGGAGGAGCTTGCAGTGGAGCCGAGATTGCGCCACTGCAACTCCAGCCTGGGCGACAAAGTGAGACACTGTTAAAACAAAAAAAAAAAAAAAAAAAAAAAAAAAAGAAGAAGAAATGACAGGGAAACTGTTTAAGAATCAGTTAGATCCCTGGATTATTTCCTTGAATCCACCCTGCTAGGCAGTCACCTCAATCCCAACTGCTAATACAGGATGGTTTGGAACTCTGGGAAGAAGGAATCTTTGGGATTGGGGAAGATGCCACAACATCAAATAAAAAGAAAATATGCATGCTGAAGGCTGAACCCTTCAGTCTCATTCCTCATCTCAGTTTCCCAGCCTGGGAACAGGCAGGGCTGCATCTTGCAGGCGGGAGTTTGGAAGAGTGTTCTCTGGAGAATCTGACCATTCCCTGGTTCCCCATTAGGCAGACTTTAGGAGTTGGCAATTACGAGTTCTCCAACCTATGACAGAAACATTTCATTCAAAGTGATGCTCAGAGTTGACAAGTCCCTCACGCATCCTCAGAGCTTTCAATACATCTGTTATTCATTCTTAAAATATGGTCCAGTCAGGACTGCCCGACATGCAAGGAAAGTCTCTATGTGAAAGACAGAGTTTAAAACAAACGGACTGAAAAAGACAACATGGAGGAGACAGAGACCATGAGAGGCAAAGACAATTTCAGAAAAGAAAAAAAAAAAAATACAGAAAACTAAGAGAATGACACACATCCTGAAAACAGAACAGAATGCTTAAAAAACTATTTATAGATGAAAAGAGGAAACTTGAAATGGTAACAGAAATGAACCCAATAGATGGGTTGGAAATTGAAGTTAAAGAAATTGTCCAAAAAGGATGAAAAAAGATAAAGAGATGGAAAACAGGAGAGAAAAAATATAAGAAAATCACAAAACTGTCCAGGAAGTACAACACCCAAATAATAGAAGTTCTGAAAAGAAAGAGCAGCTTATAGAGAGAAGCACAGATTTGACAGATTGAAAGAACGCAATGACCACTGATTACAACAGGTGAAACAGACCCACAATTGGAAGTCATTGTGAAATTTAGAATACAGGGGGGACAGGAAAAATCATAGAGGTTCCAGGGGAAAAGATAAACAAGGTAAGGCACAGAACATCAAGAATCAGAACAGTGGCAGCTTTCTGACAGCAACATTGGGAGACTGCATGCAATAAAGCAATATCTTCAAACTTCTGGGGAAAACTGATTGTTAACCTAGATTTTCCTGCACAAGACAGACAATTCATCAAGTGACACAGCAGAACGAAGACAATTTCAGACATGTGAAGTGTGAACGTGTCTCTCAGGGATCCATTTTCCATAGGCAACCGTAAGCTGGGAGCCACAGAAATGAGAGAGTATAAAGGGAGTTTTATGAGAACCAACACAGGACCACAACAGAGGGATGATGGCACTAAAGTGAGATACCCCAGAATAATGACTGGGTCAGCCACAGGGACCAGTCATCCAGACAGGACCAGCAGGCCAAGAGCAAGGCATATGAAGGCTGTCACCACTGCACCAGGTTTTAATTCTGGTAGCTGCTGGAGGGTGTGCTTCCTCAAACAATGGAGTAAAACAAGAGAGAGAATCCAACACAGAACAAAAGGCAAAGGAAAGTTCTAGAATAACAGTGAAGACAAATCCCAGGATGTCAGCTATGTAGCAGGTCTAGAGAGAAGTGTAGATAGAAGGAAAATGTAAGTCTCCAGCAGAGATGTCACCAAGAAAAGAAGGAGAACTGACAGATTACTAAGGTGATCAGCTTTGTGGAAAAAGGTACTGTGAGCCTATGGAAGATAGACGAAAAATCTGTACCAGGTACAAAGATCAATTAAGGACATGAAAAAAAAAAAAAAGACAGATGTTAACTTCATTGTTGAAGGTTTAGCTGTTAATGCCATTTATTTTGACAAAATAGTGAAAACACTGGGGACTGATTTACCCCCAAATTGTAATATAACTACACTGGGAGAAAGAGGGGAGAGGAAGCAGTGGATATGATCATATCAGAGAGCAAACTTTTTATCTACTATAATAGAAGGTTAAGATATACATAAAATTGATGAAACAAAAGACAACAGCATATATATTATTTAGAAATGTGGAGATATATATATGCTAGAAGAAAAAGCTAAAATATACAAAGTGATATTCTTTGAGAATAGGGACTGGGGGAAGTAAAGTGGCATTGAATTAGCTTCCACAGAAATTAAGGAACCAGCACATAAGTAAATATGCACAAGGATGTTTATGGCCACAATGTTTGTGGTGATGAAGCAGGATTATTTCCCTGACCCTTCATGAGTGGGAACTACAATGCATGGGCGCTGGAACTTGCCGGCCCCTCTGGCACTGGCAGGGGTGAACTCCACTCATGCAGACATGCGGTGCTCCACTCCTCACGGGAGGTGCAGCATGCAGGTGAGTAGATGCAGGAGCCAGGTGAGTGCTTTTTGGGTGCTGGCAGGAGCGAATTTCATACCAGCCCCACAGCAGCATCTGGAGCAGTGCCGGCAACCCCTGAAGCCCCAGAGGACATGTTACAGTACTCTTCTAGCTCTGCCATCCATGGATGGCTTAAGTGTTAACAGCTCATTGGGCGGGTCAGTGTGACAGCCTTTTGCACCTGCACTTTGGCACCCATTTTCTTGTCCGGTGTCCAGGAGAAATGAGGTCGCACGAACAAACTGAAGACGGTAAACGCAGAGAATTTCACTGCCAATGAAAGTGGCTCTCAGTAGGAAGGGGAGCTGAAAAGGGGACGGGGATGGAAGGTAATCTTCCCCTGAAGTCCAGCCATCCCTGGCCAAACTCCTCTCTGAAGCTTCACTGTCAAACTATCCCTCTGAACTCAAGCCACTTCTCTCCAGTGTCCAACTGTAGACTTTAACATCCAGCTGCTTCTCCTCTCTGTGCCAGTGGAGCCAGGGATGTTTTATGGGCTCAGGATGGGAGGCAGGGCAGGCCATGGGTGGTTTTGGAAAAGGTAACATTCGAGTGGGAAAACGGACGTAAGTTCTCACTTTGGACCATGGTATCAGGCTTTTCGGCTTGAGGGTGGGGCCCTCACCAGGACCCACCCTCTTCTGCCCAGAATTTCCCTGTCTCTTGTCCCTATCAGTGACATAAAACTGAAAACAATCTGAATGCTCATTCATAGAGAGAAAGTTGAATAAACTATAATATAGCCATATCATGGAATTTTACTTAGCTATTTTTAAAAATGAATTAAATTTGTATCCATTTATCTGGAGATTATTCTTCATGTACTATCAAGAGAGAAAAACAAGTTGTAAAAAACAACATGCTGTATGATTGGATTGTTTTTTTTTTTTTGCAAACAGTAACAAAACACCCTTATTTAATATATATGAATATATATGTGCATGTGTCTATATGAGCTTGGAGAAACATGTAGAAGACTGCATACCAAATGTTAACACTGATTACCTTGGAGGTACAGGAATAAAAAAGGTGGGGAGATGTTAAGGAAAAAAATAGAACACAAAAAAGAGACACATGAGAAATCTGAAAAACACATTAAGAGACATGAAAAAGAGAATAACAAGGTCCAATATACATATAAAAGAGGACTCAGATAGATAAATAGAGGACTGAGGAGAGAAAATATTCAGAGATTAGGACAAAATGTTTCAGAATTGATGAATGTCAGGAATTCTTAGTCTTGAATCCCACGCAGGATTGTGGTGAAAGTGCAGATCATCAAAGATAAAAACAAACAAAAATTTTAAAGCAATATGAGAGAGAGAGAGAGAGAGAGAGAGAGAGAACCCTCTAAATAAATGACAGCCTGAAGCAGACTACACCTTATCAATTATAAAAATCAAAATGTAATGAAATAATATGCTCAAATGCTGTAGATATCTATGTAGAATTCTATTCTTAGAAAAATTATTATTCAAGACCAAGAGTGAATTAAAGATACTTTCAGTCAGAGACTGAGATACTTTAATATTCCCAAATCCTTAATGAAATAGCTACTCAAGGATGTACTTCAGTAAGAAGGAATTTGAACTGGGACTACAGGTGCATGCCATGCCTGGCTAATTTTTTGTAATTTTGGTAGAGATGTGGTTTCACCATATTGCCCAGGCCGGTCTCAAACTCCTGGACTCAAGCAATCTGCCTGCCTGCCTCTCAAAGTGCTCAGATTATAGGTGTTAGCCACCATGCCCAGCTCTCAAATATAATTTTTAATGTTTGAGGGTAACAACTGTCAAAACAATAGGACAAAATGTATACATTACAAATCAATGGAAAACAGTATTAGAAAAAGACAAGTAATTCAGTGTGAGGCAGAAGAAGAAAAAACAAGTAAAGAAGTAGCATGGTATATAGAAAACATTCAGGCTCCTGGTGAATTCCAAATATATGAGTAATCATAATAAATATAAATGACTTAAACTAACCTGTTAAAAGACAGAAAACCTCAGATTGGATTTTTTAAAACTCCAGCTCTTTACAAGAAAGAAGCCTAAAACATAATGTCACCACAAGGATTAACATAAAGAAGGAGAAAGCAATACCGTAGGGAAATGCGCACAAGAACTTAGTACAGTCATTAGACTAATCAGCTTGGGCTGTCATACCAAAATGCCACAGACCAGGTGTCTTAAACAGCAGAATTTTATTTCACACAGTCTTGGAGGCTGGTAAGTCCAAAATCAAGGTGCTGGCTGATTTCATTTCCGGTGAGGGCTCTCTTTTTGGCCTATAGATGGCCACCTTCTTGCTGTGTCCTCACATGGTCTTTCCTCAGGTGTACATACAGAAAGAGAAATCTCTTCCTTCTTTTTCTTAAAAGATCACTACTGCCATTGTGAGGGACCTGCTGTTCTGACCTAATGACATGGGAAGAGAACACGCCATCCAACAAGTAGAGAATACACAGTAGAGAATGTAATTTTAATTACTTCCCAAAGGCCCCATCTCCAAATATTATCGCGTTAGAGGTTGGAGCTTCTACGTATGAATTTTGGCGGGACACAAACATTCAGTTTATATAAGTAATATAAATATCAGGTGGTTCCTTCAGGTCTCTGCTCAAGTGTCATCTAATCCAAGAGCTGCCCATGACTATATGATACAGAACAGCATAACTTTATACCTCCCAGCATAACTTTATCCACCTCACCTCACTTTATTTTTCTTTATAGCACTGTACCACCTGATAAATTATATATTTTGTTTTTTTATTGTCTGTGAACTCCAAATAAAATATAAGATCCGTCAGATCCAAGAGAGTAGGGGCTTTCTCATTTGTTCACTACTGTATCTCCAGTGTTTAGAACATTCCTTAAAAACAATAAATGTTCAATAAATGTTTATTTTAATTGAGTCGGTGAATGAATAAATGAATGGATCTGATAAAACAGACTTTACAGCCAAAAGCTTTTTTTTTTTTTTTTTTTTTTTTTGAGACAGGGTCTTGCTCTGTTGCCTAGGCTCAAGTGCAGCGGCAAGATCTCCGCTTCCTGCAACCTCTGCCTCCCGGGCTCAAGTAATCCTTGTGCTTCAGCCTCTCGAGTAGCTGGGATTACAGGCGTGTGCCACCAAGCTCAACTAATTTTTTGTATTTTTAGTGGAGATGGGGTTTCATCATGTTGGTGAGGCTGGTCTCTAACTCCTGACCTTGAGTGATCTGCCCTCCTTGGCCTCCCAAAGTGCTGGGATTATAGGCATGAGCCACCGTGCCCCGCCTACAGCCAAAAGCATTTTGAGGGATGAAGAGGATCACTTGTTAATACAAAGATATATTCACCAGAATCCCTTTGTATGCCTCATGATGCAGTGTCAAATATTTACAGCAAAAATTGAATTAACTACAAGAAAATAACAATTCAAAATTACAGTGGGAGATTTTATTTATTTATTTATATTTTACTTTTTTCATGTCTCTATTAAATTTAATACATTAAAAATAGAAAAAATCATTTCACATGTATTCAATTTATTATTCTAAAAATCGAGGTATTCAATGAAAATGTCAAAAATATGCAAGAAAATAGAATACAGGAAAGTGGTATTTAGGTGTTGTGATTGTGTGCCTTTGCATTTAGAATGAAGTCGTCTGTTATTAACTGATACATTTGAGTATTTTTCCCCCAAAATCTCATATTGAAATATAATCCCCAGTGCTGAAGGAGGAAGTGACTGGATCATGGGTGTGGATTTCTCATGAATGGTTTAGCACTATCCACTTGGTGTTTTCTTTGTGATAGTGAGTTCTCATGACATCTACTTGTTTCAAAGTGTTTGGCACCCTCCCCCTCTCCTCTCTCTTACTCCTTCTCTGGCTATGTGATGTGCCTGCACCCACTTTGCCTTCTGCTATGAGAAAAGCTCCCTGAGGCTTTCCCAGAAGCTGAGCAGATTCTGGCACCATGATTGTACAGCCTGCAGAACCGTAAGCCAATTAAACCTCTTTTCTTTATAAATTACCCAGTCTCAGGTGTTCCTCTATAGAAATGCAAGAATGGCCTAACACAGCAGGGCAGGTTAGTTCATGCCCTTAATCCCAGCACTTTGGGAGTCCAAGGCGGGCGGATCACCTGAGTTTAGGAGTTTGAGACCAGCCTGGCCAACAGGATGAAACCCCATCTCTACTAAAAATACAAAACAATTTAGCCAGGCGTGGTGGTGCACACCTGTAATCCCAGCTACTTGGGAGGCTGAGGCAGGAGAATCACTTGAACCCGGGAGGTGGAGGTTGTAGTGAGCCGAGATTGCACCATTGCACAGCCTGGGCAGCAAGAGTGAAACTCCATCTCAAAAAAAAAAAAAAAAAAAAAGAATGACCTAACACATTGACAAAGTTCACATGTTAAGCCTGAGTTTTTACCACTTGCCTTTCACCCTCCTCTCACCAGTAGGTTTTGGTCATGCAAATGTTCTTCTTTTAATTTCTCTGCACCTTGCACCTATTTTTCCTCTGCTTGGCTGCACAATCCCCTGAACCCCTCCAGGTTTTCTTGGCCTACCTACTCCTGTTCAGCTAAAATGTCACATCCATGAGGGTCTTATTTATCCTCCTGCAAGGATGGGTGCCTTGGATACCCTATTTCACTTACCACATTTGTGATTTCTTAACACACATGATCTGCCAGAAGCACATAGTGAGAGATTTTAGTACACATCTCTATGAAATTGACAGTTCAAGTTTTTTTTTAAAAAAAGGAAAAAGATTTAATATTGAAATAAGGCATTATACAAGCTTCAGCTAATGACATGGGAAGAGAATTCTCCACCCAATAAATAGAGAATGCACATGAAATGTTTATAAAAATTGAACAGGTTCCAGGCCACAGAACAAATAACAAATTTCAAAGAACTGCTATCACACAGACCACATTCTTCAACTAAAATACAATAAAAAAATTGAGATAGATAAAACCACAGTCCCTAAACCCAAGTACATTTTGAAATTTCAGAAGCACACTGCTAAATTATTAATATGAAATCAAAATGAAAGTAAAAAATGTTGAGAACTGAACAACTGAAGCCCTAAATTTCAGTTGAAGAAAATGTTTTGCATTGAATTTAATATTAGTAAACAAGAAAAATTTTAAGAAAGTTAGAGAAAGGGCAAAAATGTAAACTCAAAAACAACAGAAGAAAATTCTTTTTCCACACATGGTTAAAGTAGTAGGAAGGCAATAATAAAGACAACAAATCAATAGAATCTAAACAGAAACAATAGAGAATAGAAACAAAATAGAGGCTGATTCTTTAAAAAGACTAATAAAATAGGTAAATATTTGACAATATTGAGCAAGGAAAAAGAAAGAGCACAAATAAACACTATTAGGCATAAAATGGGTCATAACTAAATAGAATAAAGATTTTAAAGCATGAGAATTCTTTTCTCTATTTTAAAGAAATAAATCTAAAAACAGATGAAACAGAAAACCTTTTAGAAAAACACGTTACCAAAGTTGACACACAAAAACATGGAAAAAGAACAAAGAATCCTGAATGTATTTTTATGAGTTCAGTCTAAACCTACATTGTAGAAAAACACTAAGACAATATAAAAAAGGCAATACAAGTATTGGTCAATCTCAGTTAAAGTATCAATGCAAAAAATCTGAAATAAGATATTAGCAAACATTCCCGCAGTATAGTGTGTGCACAAATATATAGTATTTCTTTAATACACATATTTGAGATTATATATATATCAAAATATCATAATTATCACACAGTAAATACATGGAATGTGTGTGAGATGACCCTGTAGGTTTTATTCCAGAAGCTCAAGTAAGAGTCAACGTTAGAAAATCTTAATGTAATTCCCTACATTGGCAAATTAGGAAAGAAAAACCATATAATCGTCTCAATAAATGCAGAAAAAGCATTTAATAAATTTAACCCCCATTCACAATTAAAAAAAAAAAAAACCTAGCATTTTAAAGGAACATTTACTTTAAAATCAGCAACTAGATAAATATGTCTTCTCTCTCACCACTCCATTCATTATTGTATGAGATACCTTGCTGATGTAATAAAACAAGAAAAAGGAGTAAGAGAATCAGAAATAGAAATGAAAAGGGAATATGCGGCATTATTTGCAAATGATAAGATTATCTACATAGAGAATCCATGAGAAACTGAACAATTACAAGCAATAAGAGGGTTTGGCAGGGACACTGGAGACTGGAGACAAGATTAATATACAAACATCCATGGCATCAGTAACAACCAATTAGAAAATGTAATTTTCAGGGCCGGGTGCGGTGGCTCAAGCCTGTAATCCCAGCACTTTGGGAGGCCGAGATGGGCGGATCACGAGGTCAGGAGATCAAGACCATCCTGGATAACACGGTGAAACCCCATCACTACTAAAAAATACAAAAAAAACTAGCCAGGAGAGGTGGCGGGTGCCTGTAGTCTCAGCTACTCGGGAGGCTGAGGCAGGAGAATGGCCTAAACTCAGGAGGCGGAGCTTGCAGTGAGCTGAGATCTGGCCACTGCACTCCAGCCTGGGTGACAGAGCGAGACTGTCTCCAAGAAAAGAAAATGTAATTTTCATAAGATGTCATTAGCAATAAAGATCTTATACCTGTGAGGTACCTAGGAATAAATCTAAAGACAGAGGTGCAAGGCCTATATGAAAAAAAATTATAAAACTTCATTGAAAGTCATAAGACCTAAATAAACAGATATATCTCATGCTCAGGAGTGAGAAGATTCCACAATTTCAACATCAATTCCCCCAAAATTAATATATAAATTGAATGAAATTCATATAAAAATCCCAGAAAGGTTTTCTTCATGGATATTTGTAACTGGTTTTAAAATTGTGGTCCAAAAACAGCCACAACAACTTTGAAAAAGAATAATATGGGGACTTGTCCTACCAGATATCAAGACATATACAGTATATTTAATCATGCCATAAAATTAAGACACTATAGTATTGGTATAAATATAGATAACTAGACTAATGCAATAGAGAGAGCCCCACACGTGGGAATTTGGTATGTGACAGAGATAGCATTACAAATGATGGGGAAAAAAAACTAAACTAATAGGTGGTTTGGGGACAACTGTTATCCATATGAAGGAAAAAAAAATAGATCACTAACTCACACTATATCCAAAAATGAATTCCAAGAGAATTACAGCTAACTTTAAAATATTTAGAAAAAAAAATGTTTTTAGACACTATTTTTATGGTCTTAAGCTAGGGACTGACAAAAAAATACAAACTGTAAAGTAAAAAAAAAAAAAACAAAAAAAAACAAAAAGAAAAGAAGACGAAGAGAAAATTGAGAAATTTGATTTTAAACATTCTGGGATGAAGGATGCCAAAAAGCAATGTTTAAAGGCAATAAATAGACTTGGAGAGAGAAGATTTTTTTAAGTATTCATAATATTTAGTGAACACTTAGTACTCTATAAGGAAAAAACAATCCACTACAAAAAAATGAGCAAAGTCTAGAGTCAGGTAATACAAAGAGAGAAAGAAAAAAAAAAAAAAAAAAAAAACCAAATGATGAAAACCCATAAGAAAAACCAACACTAAACACATAACCTCATAAGTAATCAGAGAATTATAAATCAAGACAATTAAATACCTTTTCAATCCATCAGATCAGCATTTTTTAAAAGCCTGACAATGTCAAGAGTGGGAGAAGATGCAGAACAATAAGAATCGTACACATTGTTGCTGAAAATATAAACTGACAGCAATTTGGCAACACCTACCAACCTTTATGATGTTTGTACCCCAAGACCCAGTAATTCCACTTCTGCTTCTGTATCTTTGAAAAGCTCAACAAATCCACAAGGAAACAAGTCCAGAGAAGGTCACAATAGAACTGTTTATAAAATGACAAACTGGAAACATCAGTTAGGGAGTGGATATATTATGATCTATTTATAGAAAGAAATTGGTTTATGTCTGAGTCTGTTCAGGCTGCTATAACACAAATACCATAGACTGGGTGACTTATGTAACATTTATCTTTCAGTTCTGAAGGATGGAATCCAAGATCAAGGAGCCAGCAGACGTGGTGGTGGGGACCCACTTCCTGATTCATAGAGGACCTTCTCACTGTGCCCTCATACAGGGAAGGGGTAAGAGAGCTCCGTGGGGTCTCTTTCAGAAGGGCACTAATCCCACTCATGAGGACTCTACCCTTGTGACCTAATCACCTCAAAATCCTACCTCCTAATAGTATCATATTTGGGATTAGGATTTCAGCGTATGAATTTTGCAGGGAAAGAAACATTCAGCCTATAACAATGTAACAGTTAAAGGAGCTAGCTCTACATACATTAATTAGGATAAAGCTCAGAAACATAACTTCGAGTGATAAAGCAAGTTGCAGAAAGGGGGGGTACTGATAACATTACCATTCGTTTTCTAAACCTGCAAAATGACAATAGTTATTGTTTATGACAGTAGTCCCCAACCTTTCTGGCACTCGTTTAATGGCAGACAGTTTTTCCACAGATGGGGGTCGGGGATGGTTTCAGGACAACTCAAGCACGTTACATTTATCATTAGATTCTCATAAGGAGCAAGCAACCAAGATCCCTTGGGTGCACAGTTCACAATAGGGTTGTGCTCCTATGAGAATCTAATGCCGTGGTGATCTGACAGGAGGTGGGGCTCAGATGGTCATGCTGGTTCTCCTGCAGTTCACCTCCTGTGGTGCTGCCAGGTTCCCAACAGGCCACGGACCTGTACGGGTCCATGGCCTGGAGGCTGGGGACCCCTGGCTTATGACACATAATCACATAGCAAAATGCAACAGGTATGTAACAATGCGACTTCTAAAGAGTGTTTACTGCTGGGAAAGCTGTGGAAGAATGCAGTCAGTTTGGAGTCACAAAAGAGGCTTCAACTACAACATTTTCGGTTAAAAATATTTTTTAAATGTGGCTAATGTCAGTATTTATTAAATCTGAGTTATGGGTACCTGATTGTTTGCTATATTATTCTCTGTAATTTTTTGTATTTTAAATATTAAATAGTTCATAATTTTTTAAGTTACAGTTTAAAAGGGTATACATGATCTTTTTCTGCACATTTCCCCAACGTTTTTTTCTTTTTCTTTTTAAATTTTATTTTATTTTATTATAAGTTGTGGGATACATTTGTAGGACATGCAGGTTAGTAACATAGGTAAACATGTGCCATGGTGGTTTGCTGCACCTATCAATCCATCACCTAGGTATTAAGCTCCGCATGCATTAGCTATTTATTCTGATACTCTCCCTCTTCCTGCCCCCTCCAACAGACCCCAGTGTGTGCTGTTTCCCTCCCTGCATCCATGTGTTTTCGTTGTTCAGCTCCTACTTGTAAGTGAGAACATGCAGTATTTGGTTTTCTGTTCCCGTGTTAGTTTGCTGAGGGTAATGGCTTCCAGTTCCATCCATGTCCCTGCAAAGGACATGATCTCATTCCTTTTAATGGCTGCATAGTATTCCATGGTGTATATGTATCACATTTCCTTTATCTAGTCTATCACTGATCATTTCCCCAACATTTCAATCTAAGTATACAGTTGTGTCAGCAGTCTGGGACTGGAGGAACAGTCCTTGTTCCAACACTACCACACTGTGTGACTCTGAGCAAATCACTGAACCTCTCTGGAACTCAGCGTGCTCATCTGTAAAATGGGGATGCATGGGCTCTGGAATTAGATCTGGACTTGATCCTCGGCTCTACTACTTACCAGCTGTGAGACTTTAGTCAATTTACGCAAACTTTCTAAGATGCACTATCCTCAGCTAAAAATGAGAACAGAGATAGCATCTAGCTCACAGATCTGTTATGAAAATAAAAAAAAAAGGAATAATGAAAATCTCTTAGCAGACCATCATCAACAAAATAAAATTACAAAACTAAGAGAAGATATTTGCCATGTGTATAATGGACAAGGGAGTGGTGTCAAGCATACATTACATACTCCAATAAGTCAATAAAGAAACAATGGACCAATAGAAAAACGGGCCAAGGAAAGAAAGAGATAACTCATGGAGGAAATCCTGACTATTCAGTATGCAAATGAAAAGATGCTCAACCTCACTGGTAATCAGGAAATTGCAATCGAAACCTGAAACAACTATCAGATTGGCAAAGGAAAAAAAATTTTTAAATGACTCTAACAAGTATTGAAGAGAATACTGAGCATTAGGAATTCTCAGACCCTGCTCCTGAGAAGGGACTTGCACTTTGGAGAGCAATTTGGCAACATCTAGGGAATACGATGTGCTAATTCATCACTGTGCTACTGGCATATCCAAGAAAAACTACCAGGCATGGTGTGCAAAGAACATATCAAAAAGCTAGACACACCTGTAGCATTCTCCCAAAGGACATATTAAAAGTTAGAAATAACTTAATGTCCTTCATCTGATACACTACAACACAGCATAGAAACTGTACAGAGGTACATGTTTTGCAACAGACAAATCTTAACAAATATAATGTAGAACACAAACTCCATGATATCCTTTAAAGTTTAAATGCATTTAAATGTATATATATATATAGTTTAAGGATACACACATGTGAAAGATAAAACCTATGCATGGTGACAATGAGCATCAAACATCACATTTAAACTGATGACTGTGATATTCAGGAAGGAAAAAGTGGGTGGAAATGGGGAAAATCTATCTCTTTTTTACAAAAAAGAACAAGGACATGACAAAATAGTGGTGAATGCACATTTGTACACAATTTTATTCTCTGCATTTTCTGTTTGCTTGAGATCTTTCATAATAAAAAAATACTGTGCTTTGCACATTTATAAGATGATATGATTTGGCTGTGTCTCCACCCAAATCTCGCCTTGAATTGTAGCTCCCATAGTCCCCATGTATCATGGGAGAGACCTGGTGGGAGGTAACTGAATCATGGAGGTGGGTTTTTCCCGTGTTGTTCTCGTGATATTGAATAAGTCTCACAAGATCTGATGGTTTTATAAAGGGGAGTTCCCCTGCACATGTTCTCTTGCCTGCCGTCATGTAAGACGTGCCTTTGCTCCTCCTTCACCTTCCACGGATTGTGAGGCCTCCCCAGCCACGTGGAACTGTGAATCCATTAAAACTTTTTCTTTACAAATTACCCAGTGTCGGATATTTCTTCATAGCCGTATGAAAACAGACTAATGCATAACCTGTCAATAAGTATTTGTTTTTAGGAGCC
The DNA here is from genome assembly GCF_007565055.1 of Rhinopithecus roxellana. Classification (NCBI taxonomy): domain Eukaryota; kingdom Metazoa; phylum Chordata; class Mammalia; order Primates; family Cercopithecidae; genus Rhinopithecus; species Rhinopithecus roxellana. Next base: position 22,706,786 of record NC_044569.1, read on the forward strand.
CCCTAAAGTAGGTAGGGCAGTGTTAATATTATCATTTAACAGATAATAGAGGTGCAGGACAAAAAGCTGACAGAGTGGGCTCACGGTCTATTGTCCCAGGGCTCAACGCCCTACCCTTGACATTATGATGTTCATTCCACTCATTTAGTCATTTACTTAACACAAGGAACTGGAACTTGACGCAACTTAGGGCAGGCGGGTGAAGAAGACAACCTCTTCCTTTCTGGAACAAGCCACAGTTTGAGGAACGACAATGACAGAACTCAATAAAAAGGGAAGAAGCCAGACTGCTCTGGTCATCTGATGGCTCTTCAATGAATCTGTAATTCACTCATGGAGGGCCTGACCATTCACTGCGCATCTGCCGAGGAGGAGGAAGGGGCCTGAGGAAGTGAGAACGATGGCCTCGGTTCCAGCATCATATCGTCTTTCCAGCACCCTATCCAAATTAAGAACGGGGCGCTGCACTGCGTTCAGGGGCATTAGCTCTGAGATCCTGTCCGAGGACAGGTCCCTTTTCTGCTCTGGGCTCTTGTTTAAAACTGAGGAGTAGGCTACCATCTCCAGGCCAGTGAAATTCTAGGCTCTCCTTTCTGTTTTTCAGGATTTTTTCTTTTCTTTTCTTTTAAAATCCGAAACGGGAGCTTCCGCATTTACTATTTGCACGTGGTTTTGAGGCTCACTCCTGGCCACATCACAGCTATGTTCTCTCGCCTCTGGTAAATACATAAAATGCCTAGTAACAGTTCCTGGTGTATGCTGGTCCCCATAAATGCCGCTGCTCGGCCCCCGCCCCACCTCTGTACCACGTCCCCTCTTACAGCCTGGGGACTGTGGTATGGAGGCCGAGAGAGGGCCGTTTTAACGAAGAAGCAAGACATATGCGCCATCCCATCCAAGGAGTAAACATGCAGGGGGGAGGTGGGCGTGGCCTCGATCAATCACATCCCCTGAAGCGGCACCACGTGCACATTGTACGCTGGAAATAAGAAAGAATTTCCTGGCTGTAAGAATTGTTAAATAATAGGGCGGATGACCAAGGGAGGTTCCGGAATCTCCTCTAGAGATCTTTAAAAATGCGATACGAGATCGCATGTCTGAGATGATTTTTGGAGTCCTGGCTAGAGACAGATGGACTAGGTGCCTTAACGGGCCTGACCCTCCTCCCAGGGCATACGAAAACTGTCTTTTGCTTTCTCTTACCCTTAGCAATATCCTCTGTGCCTCCTTTATATGTTCATCCCCCGGTGAAGCTCACTTACTGCCATCCCTCAGGCTGGTTTTCACCCAATCCCTAGCCTCCTCACACCTTTCCTTGTTATTTTATGGAAAGCTGGTCAAAGGTCAGAGTTGCCCAACTCCCCACACATAGTTTGGTGGTAGCATCTAATACCCAGACAAAACACGGCAAGGATTCCAATTCCAGCATATTGAAGCTTAAACACCAAATCTGGATGGAAACAGAGAATTAGCTGTTGCTAACTGTAAATGAAATATGATCCCGGTAATTGATTTTAAATAGTTTTTTTTTTTTTTTTTTTTTTTTTTTTTTTTTTTAAGAATCCTTGGCCGCATTTCATCAAGAATACAGAGTTTCAAAAGCGTTCATTCCAGGGTTGGATTTTTTTTTTTCCTTTCTTCTGGCTTAAACCCCAAATGGCCAAGATCCCAGTCTGAATAAACAGTGTGGGTGGTGACTTTTCTGTGAGGCCCAGTAGAGGATGCAATCACTTTCTTATTCAGTTCAGCATTAAATCATGTGAAACTAGCCTGATTACTCCACACAACTTTTACTCCGTAATGGAGGGTAACACAACATGTATTCTTTCTCTGCTTCTCAGGGAGAAAGAAATGAATTCTCCTAACTGCGAGTGTTTAATTATGTATAAAGTTCGTTGACCTCACAGGCGGCTGTCAGATGATCTTGCTAAGGCCTGTGAACGGCATCCCAGGAATGCAGTGATGTGGGCAGAAACCAAGTGAGTTCATGCCACCGAATGCTTTAAATGGGACCGAATCAGCAGCCGTCCAGAAAGACTCCAGCGAAAACAGAACTTTTGGATAATCAGTAATTTAATCTCACCTAAGCATTTTGAGGCCTTCAAAAGTGATTGTTATAAATCAGAAACTCAGGAAAAATCCCATAGGGATAGGGCCCATAACGACGGGGTGAAGTAATTTTGTTTGCTGGTTATTGCCACAGCTGGCTGGAAATGTATGTATTTGCAATGTTCTGTCCCCGTTTTAGAGGTAATGCTTTCTGACTTCCTGCTACTGACATTAAAAGAAAATGATGAAGCAATCCCATTCATAAATACACAGTGGGGCCTGAAGGAGTGTGCAGAGTCTAGGTTTATTTACACAGTTTTGATATAATGCAGCCTTCACATGTGTATGCAGTAACTATACCTACTTGTCAGTAAATGCCCTGAAATGTGTTCTTCCTACGCAGAGGGCTGGGTTCTCTTCTTTGGGCTAAGGGAGCGGAAGAGTACCAGCAAGATGAGCTTATGGATTGCGTGTTCTCTTTTGTCTCTACCTGGAACATCCCCATCTGTCTATTGTGAAAGGACCAGGAAATGCTGGGAGACCGGCTGGCATGTGCTTCTTGGTAACGAGAGAGCAGAGCCCCCCGAGAGCTGTGGGATGGCTAACTGCAGGAACCCTGCTACTCCGGCCAGGGGAGAGGCGGGGTCATGTGAAATAGGTGGGCTTGGTGCTTCCCATAACATTTAAATTACCTGATTGGGAGTCCAATATTACGTTCCTTCAGTAGCTTTCTCACCAAACACACACTTTATCCATCCAAATATTATGCTTTCGGCTGGTAAAACTTCACAGGGTTGTATTCTAAAACAAAACTCTGCTGCATTCACGCTGGTACCTTTATTGTGATGAGTATAAAGAAAGGGAGGCTGAAATTTAGCCAATAACTTTGACACCCTGCTGGAAGCAAAATGGAAGGGGCCTCCCTTGAGCATCTCTTAGACTAACCTGAAAGTCTTGAATGTTTTTCCAAATCAGCCACCTAGGTTTTGAGTACACGGTGTCTGTCTGCATCCATTTCGAGTTAATTCAATAGATATTTGGAAAACACAAATAATGGACAAGGCAATTCTGGTGACACAAAAATCAGGTCAGGTGCAGTGACTCACGCCTGTAATCACAGCCCTTTGGGAGGCCGAGAAGGGCGGATCACCTGAGGTCAGGAGTTCAAGACCACCCTGGCCAACGTGGTGAAACCCCATCTCTACAAAAATAAAAAATTAGCCAGGCATGGTGGTGTATACCTGTAATCCCAGCTACTTGGGAGGGTAAGGCAGGAGAATCCCTTGAACCCAAGAGGTGGAGGTTGCAGTGAGCTGAGATCATGCCATTGCACTCCAGCCTGGGAGACAGAGAGAGACTCCATCTCAAAAAAAAAAAAAAAAAAATCAAAACAGCATGAACTCTTTATCAGGTCACATTAATCCCAACTGGGAGGATCTGGGTAGTTTTCATGCATGGAATCTTCCCAGGGTTGGGGGCTAAACCCTTAAAGGGGTTCAACAGGCCAAAGGGAAACGGAAACTCACCAAAATCTCAGTTCACACTCACATGCATTCTGGAGAAGAAGGAGATAGAATAGTCACTGAGTCCTGCTATTTCATAGCTAGGGTTCTATAATTTTATCTTGATGTTTTTGTTTGTTTGTTTGAAGACAGGGTCTCGCTCTGTCTCCCAGGCTGGAGTGCAGTGGCACAAACTTGGCTCACCACAATCTCTCCCTCCTGGGCTCAAGCGATCCTCCCACCTCAGACTCCCAAGTAGCTGGGACTACAGACGTGCCATCATGCTTGGTTAATTTTTGTATTTCTTGGTAGAGACGGGGTCTTGCCATCTTGCCCAGGCTGGTCTTGAACTCCTGGGCTCAAGTGATGCATCCAACTTGGCCTCCCAAAGTGCTGGGATTACTGCTGTGAGCCACTGCACCCAGCCTATCTTGTTTTTATAGTCCACTTGATATTTGAGGGTTTCCCACAAGAGCCTTTCTTTAAGACCCATAGCATTTAATGTTACACTGTGAAGTGAAAAATCAGTAAAAAAGAAAAGGAATTCCTTCTGTCTTCCCACCCTGAAAAAGGAAGCTTTCCTTCAAATCTTCAAAAATTTTCTGTAAATATGATCATCCCCATAGTTACAGGGGAAGTATGCTTCTAGATAAAGGAATCTGGACACAAAGTAATATCCTAAATCACTTCCACTCTTTGGATACTACAATTTATAAAATTCCATAAAGGAAATTAGCCTGATTTCTCATGAAGTTCCCTATTGGGAAATCACTGTGTGCCACAGTTACGGAAGCAATATCTTCGTGCATTTCCCAATTCCCTGCCTTTGTCGGAGGCTCTCATCATCTCTGAACTACCACAACAATTTAGCTATTTCACATCTGTAGTATGTGCTGTATTCTGCCTGGTCAGATGTAAAGATGAATACATGACTTGTCTCTGTTATTTGAGTACATAACTTGTCTCTGTTAGACATTATAAGTTCTTGGAAATTAGAGACTGATGTACTTATCTTTACATTCCCCAGTGTCATTAACAGGGTTGGTGTCCATTAAAAGAATGAACAAATGAGTCAGTAAATAAATACCATGAAAATGTCTATAGCACGGGTTGGAAAATGTTTTCAGTGAAAAACCAGATAGTAAATATCTTAAGCCATATGGTCTCTATCATAATTACTCAACTCTGATGTTGCAGTGTGAAAGCAGACATAGACAATACATAGCAAATGGGCATGGCTATGTTCCAATAAAACTTTATTTACAAAAGCACGAGGTGAGCAAGATTTGGCCCACGGGCCATAGCTTTCTAACTCCTGATCTTTGGTGATTATCCTTGCTGTAAACCTCAGTATATTCTTTATGATTTTACATAGCACTTGTTATTTTCAATAATGAGACAAAGTACAGAAAACATAAATGTTAAAGGGTTGTTTTGGAACTCTACAGCAATAAATTCACTTAAAAACAAACCACAAAGCACGCATGGAAATTAGCTGTCCCATCAAGTATATTTCATGGTCACCTATTTTGTATATTGTATTCCTTTAAAAGGAAAAATTCTCATCCCAAGAAATAAGGGTAGTAGTTTTGCCATTTACATCATCATGACTGAGATAACTTGATATGGTAAGATCTCAGAGTTATTGAGTGAAGGGTCCGGTGCTAGGTCATGCTGAACTTGACACTCTCCTGGGAAAGGGGAAGAAATATTCCCCCATCCTGCTGTCCAGCAGATCATCTGGTCTCTAATTTTACTGCTAAAATCCTTCCCAAGGTTATTAATGCAGAAGATACTCCTTTTTCTTGATAACCCTCTGGAAAATATCCAGCTAGAAAGAGCACAACAGAGTCTCAAAAGCTCAGCAAACACACAGAAAAGTCAAGAGTAACTACGAGAATTTGATGAAAACAAGATGTCCCAGCCTGCCACCCTGGCCTCATTTGAGAGTGCCTCGGCTGTCATTACTCTTGCCTTGCTATCAGGTCACCTTTCATATAAAATACAATTTTAAAAAGGAGTTGGATTTGAATTGTGGTCGACACAAACAGGATGCAAAGTCCTAGGTCAATTGCTTGGTTTGGAACAAATTCAACTAGTCCTTTTCGCGGTATGAGAAAATATACAACAAACAATGTACCAGTGGGCACCCCGGCTGACATTTTCTGAGATGGGTTACTCCGAGGTGTGGATCTTCAAACTACGTCAGCCATCCACAGGTTGTGATGAAACAGTTCTACAGATTTCTTCTAAGAAGGGAAAAATAAAATGAAATTTGAGTCTTTCCATTATACCAAGCTTCTCCTCAATACCAGACCAAGTAATGGGACGAATTCTGTGCCTTAAGAAAATGAGAAAACTGAGGCTTGGAAATGGAAGGTGCCATGAGGCAGTCAAAAGATCTGAGCTCACATCTACCACATTCAACCCATGTGACATGAGGCAGATTATCTGACTTTAATGTCACTTGCTGTCCTAATTTTCAATGCAGGGCTGGGATATACACATTATTGAGGAGAAATCAGAGAACACGTAATATAGAGCCCAATTTATTGCAACAAACCCTGAGACCCTATTGTGTGCCGGTGTTGGAGAGTGGAAAACGGCTGTCAGGGATTCTAAGCATAGAGTAGGTGAGCATTCCATGGGGAGACCATAGCATATTGCTTTTTTTGCAACACTCCAGTGCCCAACTATCCTGAGTTCCTCTCTTCTGTTTATTGAATTTCCTCCCCTGCCAGTTCACCACAATCCCTTATTACCAGTCCCTCCTCATTAAAACATCCCCCCTCCTCCCTGCCACAAAACAAGAAGGACATTCTCATCATTCTCCAGAACAGGGCTGTAGCAAACAACTTCATGTATGTCAAGTGGTACGATTTATACCAACTTAATTCATATTAGATAAAATTTCAAATTGCTGAAAATGTACGTGGCAATGGCACATAGGAATCTTACTGCAATCTTGGTTTGGGGTAAGATGTATAAAAATAAAGACAAGAGTTTGAAAGAGGGATCAGGTGGAGAGGATAGTGAAAGGGAACGGAGAGGCACTGGAATATTGTGAAATGCCCCAAAAGGTTGTTTACAGTAATTTAGGACAAATTCCTACACCTCAGTTACGGTAGTCTTCAAGTAACATGGATTGAGTAAGGTATGTTCTTCAAGGTGAAAATCACTGAATATGAAGTGCAAATTCATCAGCATCTGTACTATTCACAATAGCAAAGACACGGAACCAACCTCAATGCCCATCAATGATAGACTAGATAAAGAAAATTTGGTACATATACACCATGGAATGAATACTTACTATACAGCCATAAAAAAGAATGAGATCGTGTCTTTTGCAGGAACATGGAGGGAGCTGGAGGCCATTATCCTGAGTAAACTAACATCAGGAACAGAAAACCAAATACTGCATGTTCTTACTTATAAGTGGGAGCTAACTGATGAGAACGTATGGACACATACAAGGGAACAACACACATTGGGATCTATCAGAGTGTGAAGGGTGGGAGGAGGGAGAGGATCAGGAAAAATAACTAATGGGTACTGGGCTTAATACCTGGGTGACAAAATAATCTGTACAACAAAGCCCCAGGACACAAGTGTATCTATGTAACAAACCTGCACATGTGCCTCTGAACTTAAAATAGAAGTTAAATTTAAAAATAAAAATTAACATAAAAAAATTCGCCAGCATCCCACTGTGAAGTCTGTGTAGGGAGGAGGGGTAATGTCCCAGGGCGAGGGCTGAAACTCTTTGCTCATAATCCTCTCCTGCTCCCACCCCGGGGAATCGAGCATGGCACTCTGTAGAGAACACCTGATCTCCATTTCCTTTAAAACAGCCTCTTAAGCTGTGTTTACAGAACACAAACCAATGGCTCAAGAGAAAAAATATGAGTAGGTCAAGGGACTAATATGACAAATTTTCAATTCAATCTAGCATCGAGATAGATGCTCTTGATGTCCTCTGAGGCTTCATGAGAACAGTATCTGCTCCTCTCTTCTGGCTTTCAACTTCATTATTACTGAAAACTTCTACTTGAAATACAAAATATTGGAAGAGTCACTCTCAAGATTTCTAGAAGTTTTGTGGCCGGGTGCAGTGGCTCACGTCTATAATCCCAACACTTTGAGAGACTGAGGCGGGTGGATCACTTGAGGTCAGGAGTTTGAGACCAGCCTGTCCAACGTAGTGAGACCTCATCTCTATTAAAAAATTAGGCCGGGCACGGTGGCTCACACTTGTAATCCCAGTACTTTGGGAGGCCGAGGTGGGTGGATCATGAGGTGAGGAATTCAAGACCAGCCTGGCCAAGATGGTGAAACCCTGTCTCTACTAAAAATACAAAAATTAGCTGGGCGTGTTGGCGGGCACCTGTAATCCCAGCTACTTGGGAAGCTGAGGCAGGAGAATCACCTGAACCCGGGAGGTGGAGGTTGCAGTGAGCCGAGATCACGCCACTGCACTCCAGCCTGGGCGACAGAGCAAGACTCCTTCTCAAGAACAACAACAACAAATATAAAAATTAGCCAGGCATGGTGGCCGGTGCCTGTAATCCCTGCTACTCAGGAGGTTGAGGCAGGAGAATCACTTGAATCTAGGAGGCGGAGGTTGCAGTGAGCCAAGATCATGCGGCTTCACTCCAGCCTGGGTGACAGAGCAAGAATGTCAAAAAAAATTTTTTTTCCAGAAGTTTCGTTTGGCAGAGTAAATGGATTCCCCTTATCAGTATGTCTAGAATAATCCAGGTAAAATGTTACCGCAACCAATTGTTCTAAAGTTAACTTCTCTGGTGTGCTACTTCAGCATTGGGAAACAGGACCAGATGAGTTCATTTCATCCACCCTGGGTAGCATTCCGGGCAGAGCAAACAGAAAATCTCAAGGAAAGAAAGAAACTTTCAGAGCCTGCTTTGGGCCTCTTTGGATTCCTTTTTTAAGCATTACAAGATTGGTCCTAGGCCACAGATGCAGTTTTTGGATGTCAGATCCACCAGACAGATGTTTTCCCTTAAAGCTGTTGTCTCTCTCTCAATCTGTTTATAGCGTGTTTCCATTTCAGCCTGCACCTTACTTAAGTTCTCACTGCTAACTGCATATCCTAAAGGTTTCTTGCCTCCACACACAAAGGGCTATTTTTCTATCATGTGTTCTGTTTTCCATAAGGAATGCACCCACTCTTCAGGTAACCTGTTAACCCATTACTGGTGTATCTGCTTCCTGGGCTATCTTCGAGAAACGTGGCAAATGATCCATATATATATTATTAATCTCCCAAGTTGTGTGGTGCCAGAAAGAGTTTTCTTCTTAGAAATAAACTATTCAGGCCACATGACCGGCCTTAGCTTCTTAAACCAATTTGAGCATCCACTGATGGACTCTCAGAATGTGGTCAGGGTTACATATTCAAACCTGTGTTTTTTGGTTCTGAGCTTGTAGACGGTCTTCATACAAGTCAGACCAAGGAACTCCATTTCTATATCAATTAGGCAGATTCTCAGTGCCAATAGATTTCAATAGATTTCAAAGACTCATCCACCTTCTCTCACTATAGATTTTTCCAGAATACGATTCAGACTAAAAGCAGGATAGCATCTGCTGCCATTTCTCATACATAAAAGTACAGGGAGACAAGGGAATTTCTTGGTAAGGATGGAATACCCCTGTGTCCCGATGGCGGTGGTGGTTACAGGAATCTGGACATGGGGTGAAACACACGCACACATACAAACCAGTGAAGATAAACCATGGTGAAATCTGTGTAAGGCCTGGACTAATACTAACGTCAGTTTCCTGGTATTGATAATGTAATGCTATGTACATGATACCATTTACTATTGTTATGCAAGATGTTACCATTCAGGAAGCTGGATGAAGAGTACATGGACCCTCTCTGTACTATTTTTGCAACTTCCTGCAAGTCTATAATTATTGCAAAATAAAAGTTTTTAAAGTTCTATGAGAAAATTACTGCCTATAAGGCAGTAGCTTGCCCAACTTAGCCTGATTGAATTTGAAGCTCTAAACTGCTTCTCTCTTCTACTCACAGCATTTTTAAGTATTTTCCACAACTTTCCTCTAAGAAGTGGAGTCTGCCGACTTTCTAATCTGTGAAAGATAGCCTCTGTCAATATCAGAGCTCTAGAGAGTGGGTGGGGTGGGATCAACAGGTTTTTGAAAGGTTCACACTGGGTTCACCAGCATCCTGCATTACAACGAGCATTCTAACAAAACAGCATCTTTCAGCCGTTTTGTGGATGTTCCCAATGACCTAGAGATTTAAAGAGGCATTGGATCATAGTCCCAAGTGGCAAACATATACATGAAGCCATTCAGTAAGGAACAGAAATGGGACAGGAGTCCATTTGTTCTTCCTTCTGTCTCCAAGTTTTTCCTCAGAACTTCTCAGGGCTGGCTCCTCATCTTACAGGTCTCAAGCCAAAGCAACAGGTCCCGCGAAACTCATATTTAAACTAGCCTTACCGCTGTATTAGTCTGTGTTGACGCTGCTGGTAAAGATATACCCGAGACCGTGTAATTTACAAAGAAAATTGTAAATCACAATCATGGTGGAAGGCGAAAGACATGGCGGCAGACAAGAGAAAATAACAGAACTTGTGCGGCAAACTCCCCTTTATAAAACCATCAGGTCTCATGAGACTTATTCATTATCACGACAACAGCACAGGAAAGACTGGTCCCCATGATTCAATTACATCCTACCTGATCCCTCCCATGACACATGGGAGCTACAGTTCAAGATGAAATTTGGGTGAGGACACAGCCAAACCATATCACTGCCCTCCCCAGTTACACCATACATTATCCATTTTGTTGTCTGCTACATCCTTATTTTTCGGTTTTACTTATTTATTGCCCATGTAGCACCATGAGAAGTGTGTCCCTTTGCTCAGACTGTGTCCCCAGCACCTAGGAAAGTGTGCTATTTGTTGACTGAAAGACTGAAGAAATGAATGAAACATTCCTAAAGCCATGGCCCATTCTTAGACGATGGTGATTGTCAAACATGCAGGTCATTATTAAATGACACACAGCCTCAATTAATGATCACCTAGGCTAGTTTATGTAGGTAACCATCATTTTTATGTTTGGCTAAGAGAATAAGACAAATTTGAGTGATGTCTTCAACACTAGCAGCTGAGCTCAAGTGCTATGGGGAATCCCAATGAAAAACCATGATTCCTGTTGAATTTTCTGACTGGGCAAGAAAGAGATCAATAGGTAAGTAGATAGATGGGGAGATATGAATGAACATATACTCAAGTATACATACACATGCACATTTTTTCCTCTTTGAAGATGCAACAGGATCTTTTTTTTTTTTTTTTTCTTTTTCTTTTTTGAGACGAAGTTTTACTCTGTTGCCCAGGCTGCAGTGCAGTGATGTGATCTTGGCTCACTGCAACCTCCGCCTTCCAGGTTCAAGCAATTCTCCTGCCTAAGCCTCCCGAGTAGCTGGGATTATAGCTGCCCGCCACCACGCCCAGCTAATTCTGTATTTTTAGTAGAGACAGGATTTTGCCATGTTGGCCAGGCTGGTCTTGAACCCCTGACCTCGGGTGATCCGCCCACCTCGGCCTCCCAAAGTACTGGGATTACAAGTGTGAGCCACTGTGCCCGGCCACAATAGGATCTTGGTACTTCCTTTATCCTTGCAAGTCAACCTGCAATGAATGGAAATCCTCTACTAGGAGAAGAACCAGAAAAACATCAGGGAGACAGGTTTTCTGGGCATAGGTAGGCAGAGAACTAGGGAGAAGGAGCTCCCTGTTGTGGCTGGTGGAGAGTGTCCTGAATGGTGTCATCACCTCCACTGTCTGGACTCACAAGGTCGTGAGAGGTCAGGAGTGAGGGATACCCTGTCACCAAGCCACCATTCCAGTGCCAAACTGGCCTCCCCATCATATCACATCAATGTTTAAAAGAGGAGAGGCTTCAGATAATTTACCATGCCCAAGATGTTGTAAGAAAACTTAGAGGGTTATGTTTGTAGACATAGTGAAATATTTATTTTTAAATTACTAACCTTACATGCATCTGCTTTAGCGAGGAAAAAAAAAATTCCCCCAAAAGACTCCTTCAAAATCATGGGAATAAGAAAAAAAGAGGCCAATGACCCCATAACTTTAAAAGTATACATAGTGCCAAGCAGCCCAAAAGTTAGCCTTCTGATACCAGAGTCAGCATGTGCTGACTGACTCCCCTTCATTTCACGCTTCTCTTAAAAGAAAACAGGCTGGATTGTTTCAGTAAATAACAAAAGGTCAGAGAAATGCTACTCACAACATGAGCAAAATAACTGCTCAATCTGCCAAAATGTTTCCAAAGGCCTAACAGGCAGAAAAATCCAGTGGTGAAATAATCCACGGATCTGACCGGTGAGAAAAGGTCCTTCCCAGTAAAATCTGCCATCAGGCCTCTGGCTCGTCTTTCATCAATGAGAAATAAAAACAAACTATGTCGTCAGGTTCCACCAACATTGAGATGCCATGTCCTTCACAGTAAAGCAAGGTTGTCTACTACATAGTTTTTAGACTTCTTGCCTTAGATTATATTTTGACTTTAAGGCCAAGTGTAGAAATGGTGGTCAAATAACTATGTACTCAAAAACAAAGTCCGAAGAGTCCATTTTGTAAAATCTCCTCCTGAATGAAACTTCCTATTGGTTTAGCTCCTATGTTCATTTCATCTGCAGAATTTCTCTGTGGTGAACTGGATGCTAATACCATTACAAGCGCTTCATAGAGAGACAGAGAATAAGCACATCCAAGACAGAAGTCAGGACTCTGCACCCTGGGGATACTGCCTCAACTGAATCTGCATCAATAATTCGGTGGGATGTTGTCTCCCCCAAGGCATCCCTGCTATTGGCCATGTAGACAATGCCACCACTAATGGCTTATTGCCAGCCTTGTTGCAGAGACAGGATCTTATCCGTCTCTGCCCTCCACAGGACCTTGGGAGGTCAGCGCTCAGCACATTCATTGGGTTGAGTCAATGCCCCCATATCGTACCTCATTCTTGGTTTAAAACCACAGAGCAGCATTTCACAGAGTATTTTCCATGACATACTGGTCCTGTAAGATGCTACTTGGGTGCAACGTAATTCTGATTCCATGAAGAAATAAGCTTTAGAAATGCTTCGTACTATGACTACATTCCCCAGTTTCAGAATCATCATGCATATGGGCATATTAAAGAATCAGAGAAGTCCTGCAGGAAAGAAACCTGGTGAAGTTAGCATTTCCCAAATGCTTTTCAGAAACCTTTTTTTCAATTAACATCTATTCCCATCCTCAGCAACCAGTGTTTTGGAGACAGCATCCTGGGGAACATTACCTCGAAATAGTTTCCAATTCATGTATAATCATATTTAATGTGTCACTAAGTCCAATTGGTTCTTCCTTCACCATATATGATTGTGGTCAATCCTGTCCATTTAACACCCCACTGTTAAGCTCCTAGTCTTTAACTTAATGCTTCATAGTATCATAGCATCACAGAAGGATAGATCTGGAACTGCTTTAGAAATAATCATAAAGTAAAGGTCAACTGGCCAAGTGCGGTGGCTCACACCTGTAATCCCAGCACTCTGGGAGGCCAAGGCAGGTGGATCACTTGAGATCAGGAGTTCAAGACTAGCCTTGCCAACATGGTGAAACCCAGTCTCTACTAAAAATGCCAAAAACATCACCTGGGCATGGTGGTGCGTGATGTAGCCCCAGCTACTTGGGAGGCTGAGGCAGGAGAATCGCTTGAACACAGGATGCGGAGGTTGCAGTGAGCTGAGATGCACCACTGCACTCCAGCCTGCGTGATGGAGTAAGACTCCACCTCAAAAAAAAAAAAAAAAAAAAAGTCAAGCTCTAAATTTAACAGAGGAGTTAACCAAGACCCCCAAGGTGAAGGGACATGCCTAAGATATCACAACATGACATGTTTGACTCACTGAAAACAATGGTAGTTTCAGGCACTACTCTGCCTCCCCGTCTACTCGGTGGACAGGAATTAGAGCAGCAGCCCTCCAGTGTGTAAGGAAAGGGAAGCCAGTGCTGTGGAGCACCCACCGAATGCCGCACCGCACACTTGCACATACATCCTCTCACTTCAACTCAGCAACAACTCTGCAGGGCGGGTATTTTACAGACCAGGAAGCCCAAGACCACACAGTAAGCAAGTAGCTGTGCCAGGATCTGAGCCAAGAACAGTTTGACTCCAAAGCATATACTCCTGCTAGTGTATTATAGTCCCTCTCGACAAGGAGGCCCTCGATAAAAGCACACTGAATCACATAGTAAACTAGGAACTGCACATCTGAAGTTAGTGGCTGCAACTACTACCGCTACTGAAAAGGAGAGCATATAGTGAGTCTTTGGTTTTCCATCAAAATAGGGTATCATCTGTGAATGTAGGAAACAGTGAATTTTTACCATTCATGAAAAATGAATTAAGTTAATTAAGTCATAAAAACTAATTGAGAGTATTACTGAATACCACAAATAATATACCTGCAAACTTTTACAGGACCATTTAATGTTAGGGTTTGTTGGCTTCTCCTGTCAAGTCATTTTTGATGGTTATTTTTCATGAAATCTACAATGGGCACAAGCCCAGTTAATATGATGACAATGATGATGGCTTATTTTCATTGTATACACAAGAACATACGCTATTCAAAGCTGTTGGAGTATTAATGGAGAATGGAAACTTTCTCCAGGGATAGTCAATTGATAAACTCTAAGAGTACCCTTTTTCATATTCATCTTTCCATAATCCATATTTAAAAATTCAAACTTCTTTATTTGCATCTTTTGAGGTACTTTGAATACTGTTAAGTGATTTTTCTTCCCACTTACTAGGAAAATAGATGTCTTATGAAGAATTTCTGAAACAAACATGTGGTCCATAAGTCCTAGTAAAATATTTTAAAAAACAACAACAAACCAATAAACAGCAAATAATAATGGTCACAAATCCACGAATAATCAAATTTAGTAAAATATTGACATGCAAGGATTTTTATTGCTTATCACAATCACTAACATGCAACCCAGCTTATGGATACCATGGAGTTCCAATATTGGTGGGTGGGGACATTTTTAATTTTAGTATTTAAAAGTTGTAGGGGAGAGAGAAATGGCTTCCCTCCACCACTCTGGGTTTCTTGGCCGGGCTATGAATTGACGTAAGACAAATTAACAGAAGGAAACCCCATATTTAATAATGTAAGTGCGCATGGGAGTCCCACAAAATATGAGACTTGAAGTAGGGTCAGATGGTTGAAGCTCATTTAGCATCCTGAGCTGTGGAAAGGAATAGGGACTTGGGGCTTCTGGGGGTGGTGGGGACACAAGCTGTGGGTTGATGAGGGGAGGCTCTGTATGGTGGGTCAAGGGTGTCTTGTTATGCAGAGTCTCTCAGGTACTAGAAATTATATTGGAACAGTACTCGGAAAAGGAGGTGATAGTCTGGCGTGGCATGTCCTGAGCCCCTACAAAGTCAACCATGACTGTGTAACCTTAAGAAAAAGAGTGACTAACACTAAGGAAGGTTTTTTTTTCTTCTTTTTTTTTTTTTAGACGTAGTTTATCTCTTGTTGCCCAGGCTGGAGTGCAATGGCATGATCTTGGCTCACTACAAACTCCACCTTCTGAGTTCAAGCAATTCTCCTGCCTCAGCTTCCCGAGTAGCTGGGATTACAAGTGCCTGCCACCACACCCAGCTAATGTTTGTATTTTTAGTAGAGATGGGGTTTCACTATGTTGGCCAGGCTGGTCTCAAACTCCTGACCTCAGGTGATCTACACATGTCAGCCTCCCAAAGTGCTGGGATTACAGGCGTGAGCCACTGCACCCAGCCCAAATATTATATCTGATTGCCAAGACAACATTTTTATTCAATCTTAAGTATGCAACTTTAGCATTAAAGTATGCAAAGAAGCCACAAGGATAGATTTATGTCTCTACCAATCTTTTAGTCCTCAAATATAAGTAATCCTAATATTCCTAATATCTTAAAAAAGACACTAATGACATCTTCATTCACTAAGATTATTAGATATAGTGAAGTGAATATTTACAAGAAAACAGAACCTGTTAAAACTTGAACATTCGTGTCACATCTTGATAGAAAATTCGCTTTTGAAAGCCAATTAGAAACAGCACCTCTTTGAGTTTTATTTCCTCACTTTCTGCATATGTCCTCATATCTTAGTGGGAGAGGTCTTACCAAAAAATAGTCTTTTACTTCTTTCCATACCTATTGATATGGTTTGGCTGTGTCCCCACCCAAATCTCATTTCGAATTGTAACTCCCAAATTCCCCATGTTGTGGGAGGAACCTGGTGGGAGGCGACTGAATTATGGGGGTGGGTCTTTCTGCACTGTTCTCATGATAATGAATGAATCTCACAAGATGTGATGGTTTTAAAAATGGGAGTTCCCTGCACAAGTTCTCTCTTTGCCTGCCACCATCCATGTAAGACGTGACTTGCTCCTCTTCTCTTGTCTGCCACCATATGAGATGTGCCTTTCACCATCCACTGTGATTGTGAGGCCTCCCCAGCCACGTGGAACTGTATGTCCAATAAATCTCTTTCTTCTGTAAATTGTCCAGTCTCAGGTATGTCTTTATCAGCAGTGTGAAAACAGACTGACACACTATGTTAATTTGATGGGGTCAGTTCTGCATTGGTTGTGCATAGGAGCAACCCTGCACAGAGAAACAGATCAGGTCTGAAACTAGAATAGAGTAGGTAGCAAGCAGAAAGTAGAAGAGCAAGCAAAATAAATAGGTTTCTAGCATCTGCTATTTCCTGATCTTAAAAAAGTGAATGCACAGACAACAGACACCAACTATGTACACAAAAACACACTTTAAGGTTAACTAGAATTATTCCTCGGATGCACACAGTTTGCTTTTGTTTGTGCATTGTACAGCTGCCGCTTACATAGTGTTTATGACATACCTGGCACTGTTCTAAGCAGTTAACTCATAAACGCATCTAAAGTTCACAGCAGCCCTATGAGGAAAATGCTGTAATACGTGGCACTTAACAGATGAGCAGAAGGAGCTCCAGAAAAGCCTGGGTAGGAAAGGGCAGAGCAGAGTTTTGAATCCAGGCAGACCAGCGCCAGTCCATACTGCTCACACCTGACACTACACTGACCGCCTATGAAGTCTGCTGTGCTTACTCTGCTGACATGCTTGGAAAAGAAACATATTCTAAGTAGTTAATAATCAATCATTTCCCATAAAAAAATATATTGCAACATTCAGAAAAGGGTTAAAATATTCTGTAATCCTACCACTATATCACATAGCTGGGGTAGCCTAATCACCAGAGAGACTTTATGAAAGAGGTTTCTGAGTCCTATTTCAAAACATCAGTGACTAGGGCAAAACCCCTCCCTAAACCTAAGCCGTTTACAGTATAAATTTGGGAAGGAAACTATTTGAGATGGCCGTTGGAGATTTCTAGTAGAACAATTTGATTATTTCTTTTACAGTCTACATATGAATAATTGAATCATTTAATTGCAGGAGTTAAAAGACTTGTCCGTGTTTAGAAAAATGAGATTTTTATTTGGGATTCCCCAGTATATTAGAAAGATGATTCTCAGTAAATTGTGGGCAAGAAGGAAATAATATACATATTTGTGGCCATGAGAGCTAACCAGAAAAAAAAAAAAAAGAAAAAGAAAGAAAGAAACTCTCTGGACTTGCACAGTTCCAAAAACTGCTGAGTGTTTTCTTTTTGTTTTTTTTTTTCCACCCTACTAAGCATTTCTCTCTTATCGAGGAGGATTCATTTCCCACCTGTGTCTTTTACGTTCTTGAAATACATATAAAGTTGGTGTTTATTTTCTACCCACTGAAATCTTGTTCAAGTTATTCTTTCTTTGGTCTCTACTTTCAGAAGTCACAACTTGTTTTGAAAACGTTAGCATGAGAGAAGGCTTCTTCTTATGTACCACAAACTCTCAACTATTTAGAATGTTTGCTCAGGAGGTAAAGAGATGCCTGGTGGCTTTTCTGCTTTATAACAATGGCCATGTATGTAACATGACTGGACAAAACCAAAAATGTGCTTAGACAGAGTTCCTTCTTCCTGGACGGGCAAGGTGGCTCACGTCTGTAATCACAACACTTTGGGAGGCTGAGGCGGGTGGAATACTTGAGGTCAGGAGTTCGAGACCAGCCTGGGCAGCATAGTGAAACCCTGTCGTTGCTAAAATACAAAAAAAAAAAAAAAAAAAAAAATCTGGGGGGGTGATGGTGCACTCCTGTGATCTCAGCTACCTGGGAGGCTGAGGTGGGAGGATCGCTTGAACCAGGGAGGCAGAGGTTGCAGTGAGCCAAAATCATGCCACTGCACTCAAGCCTGGGCAACAGAGCGAGACCTTGCCTTAAAAAAAAAAAAAAAAAAAAAGAATTCCTTCTTCTTCTGATGAGTGCTTCTCATCATTAGGGTCACAATTATCAATGCCAGTTTTTTATAGCCCAATGTTATTTGAAATGTCCAAATGCTTGTGTTATAAATTAATACATGTATTTAAAATATGGGTTATAGAAAAAATACCATATGTAGTGGTCCAGACCTTTGAGTTCTACTGTCCTTGTTCTTCACATGGAGTATTAGATTTCAACTAAAATGAAGATCATATCTTCAAGTAGATTGCCAGAAGGCACCATACTGGAAGCTCATGGGTAGTGCACTCTGTTCAATGAGGGCAGAAAGACAGTGACATATGAGGTCTTCCAAAGGTGACATGGAATGCAGGCAGAGATGAAATGTGGAGCAGAAAGAATGCAAAGCTGCAAAACACAGGCCCTGTCTGTACGTGGATCTGGTCCTTGGATTGCAGAGCCTGCTGTTGTGTGCATAGACCTGGCAAGTGTACGGTTGCAAGTTTGATTCTGATGAAGGGCATTTAGAAGAAAGAAAGGATGAAAGACAACAGAAAGGAGTTAACATCATGACGTCCATTTTACTGATGGCATGGCTGAGGTCCAAAAGAGTTAAGTGACACAGAGCTAGAGCAGAATAAGGCCAGCACTCGTCACCTTCTCTAGTTCCATAATTCATAACTTTTCTGTAGTATGTATTCCTGGTCACCAGTAAAATGGGATGACAGTGTGGACAGCTTGATCCAAACCATTACTTCTGATAAACACATCAAACTCAGGGGTGCTGCTGGTTCAGAGCTGCTTCCTCCTCTCTGGGGACTGGCCTATGTCCCAGTGGCTCAAACGTATTACTACCTTTTTATCCTTACAATGAAACCTTGAAGGACACGACTGTCTACACTTCTAATTGGAAAGCATATCTGATTCATTCAAACATTCAAAAACTGAAGTGGCCTAGAGTGGAATCCTAAAAGTTGAGAGTATGGACTCAGGGAGATGCCGTTCATTAGCCAGGATAAGCGATGTGGTTTGAAAGGACTGGACTTCCTTTTCTCACTTTGCAATTGACCTGCTGACTAAACTTGGGCTACTCACTTCTTAACCTTGGTCTGTCTTGGATCTCCCTTGTGCAAAAAACATGGGAAGACAATATCTAACTGCCTCTCAGGGATGTTGTGAAGAGGACCTCATCGATGTTTTAAACCACGTGGTCCTAGGAAGGTGCTATATATTGCCATCATTAAAATCACCTGTGGTTGGCTGCAGCCCCACACACACACAAACATTTCTTAACAACAACAAAAAAAGGAAATTAATTTTCTTCTTATTTGAAGGGATTTCACAAAACTTCCTATTAAAGCATTAACATTTTGAAAACTGAATTCAATTCAATGTGACAAGGGTATGACTGATAATGGTGATAACCCAATCTTAATCCCAATCTCTTCTTCCTTAAGGAGAGAAAGGATTTTACCTAATGGTTGATTAATCAAATATAGTTGATGGGATACATATAGTCAATAATATCCCATTTCAGACTTAGTTTAGTCAAAGAAGATTAGAAAAGTGGTGTCATTGTGCATTGGTTAAATGCTTAAGTTTTACCAGTTATATTACCTCAAGATGGTAAAATATATATGGGCAGACAACTTTATGGAAATAAATTATTATTACTTGAGACTGAGGCTTGCTCTGTCGCCCAGGCTTGAGTACAGTGGTGTGATCTCAGCTCATTGCAACCTCCACCTTCTGGATTCAAGCGATTCTTCTGCCACAGCTTCCTAAGTAACTGGGACTACAGGTGTGCACCACCAAACCTGGCTAATTTTTGTATTTTTAGTACAGATGGGGTTTCACCATGTTGGCCAGGCTGGTCTCGAACTTCTGACCTTCAGTGATCCGCCCACCTTGGCCTCCCAAAGTGCTGGGATTACAGGCATAAGCCACCATGCCCGGCCAACTTTATGGAAATAAGAGAATGAAAGTGTGACTTACTCAAGGGCTACATATATAAAGGTGACAGATCTATATGTATCTACTTAAATTCATGCCAACACAGCACATGTTGAGCATGAATTTGTGAGCTAGCTCAGCTTACAAATGGCCAAGACTAGGGGCATGTAGCAAGGGGTCTGGGGGTCTACTTACAGTTTGTGGTCACAAAATAGGGCAATCCAACCCTCCCACTCCACATAAAGCCTACCCGCTTCTCCTGCACATCTTCCATACCAGGTCCCAATGAATTAACCTAACCATCTACAGAGTAAGCACAGACGTTAACAGTATGTTCTACTCTATTAAAACCAGACACATGGCCACTAAACAAGGTTGATCTAGGACAACCTCCATCCAGAATGTTTTCACCAGTCTATGCCAAATGGGAAAAATTAGGGAAAGTAATGAGTTCTTTGAAAGTTAAATTCATTCAAAATTTTTAAAATTGTGTAACTTATTCCAAGGTTATGTCCTTACTATTTTGTTTTTCGTATTAAATGTTCTTATTTTACCAGGGAGAGTAAATAATAGCTGATTTATTAATATCCCATTCTGGCAAAATAAAAAGTTAGCATCTCTGTATTGGTCTTTAAAAAAAAAAAGAAAAGAAAAGCATTGAAATCCAAAGTTTAGCTAGCACTACCTTAGAATGATTTACCTGTTGCTAAAAACTCACAGAGACCCATGTGGCTACTGTGTCATCTGATCGAACATTTCATAAGACGCAAAGCCTCATTCAATATGCAATGCCAAAGGACATCAAGAAAAACGAATAAACGGTTTCCCAATTCAGAGCGAGCAAAGTACGCTGCCATCTAAAATCAAATAAATGTAGATTCTAAAGTACTATACAAACAGAAATTATGCTGTCATTTTTCAAATGGTATGAAGTATTTTAATTAAAACCCAGAGGGCATGCAAAGGTATAATAATCCAGGAGTCACGATAACACGGAATGAAAACACTGTTTATTGGTTTTCAACTTTCAGATCCTATCAACAGAAGCTGTAGACAAATATCCATTCTTCATCTGAGGACAAATGACAGAGGATTTAACCATTCTGGGAACTGAAAAGAACACAGATGGCATGAAGCTTGGCTCTAGCTGACAGAGGCTCACAGGTAGAAGACAGGAGCCGAAAGAGTGAATGCTTTCATTTTTTAAATGAGCAATTAAGTGATGCTCTTTATGGTCAACAGAATGAGAAATGAGGTTTCCAAGAATTTGTTTGAGAATTAAGCCGTGTCCTTTAAGTGGAGGGACGGAGCATGGAGAGGGAAGAGGTCTGAGAGAAGACACAGACGAGGCGCTGAATCAGGGAGAGAAACCCCATTGACTATAAAAGGAAGGCAATGATGTCAAATGTTTATAAACTGAGAAAGTGTAGTGTTACGGGTTGAATTATGTCCCCTCAAAAGATATGTTCAAGTCCTCAGTACCTGTAAATGTGACTTAATTTGGAAACAGGGTCTTCGTAAATGTAATCAAGTTAAGAGGAGGTCATCAGGTTGGACTCTAACCCAATAGGACTGTGTCCTTATAGGCAGAGGAAAATGCCATGTGAGGAGGGACACACAGGGACACAGAGGGCAAGCCAAGGACCGATGGCACCGCCAGGAGCTGGAAGAGGTAGGGGGGGATCCTCCTGAGCCTTCAGAACGAGTGTGGCCATGCTGGCACCTTGATTACAGACTTCCAGCCCTCAGAACTGTGAGATAATAAATTTCTGTTGTTGTAAGCCACCCAGTTTATGGCATTTTGTCATAGCAGCCCTAGAAAACTAGTACAAATGGTATGCATATATTATGTAAAGATATGACCGTACCCACTCAAAGAACTTTCAGCAAAGCTGGGAGCATTCAAAAGTGTTTCCTCTGGAAAGTGGGACCAAGGAAGGACAGGACCCAGGCAGGGCTGTTCTTTTTTATTAATAGCCTTCCGTGTTATTTTGGTTTTTTAACCACACACGTGTCACTCTGATCATTTTTTTTAAAAGTATAAAATATCTATGTGATGTTATCAGAACAAAACCTGGCCAGCTTTCTTCATAGTGGATGACCAACTCTGAGGATTGATGGTCGCCTCCTCCACTTGTTCTCTGGCGTTGCCCTCTGGCCCCCCAGATCCCTAGACATGGTCTCCGGTTTCAGGGGGAGCAGAGCCGAGCTGGGAGGGCATCGGCCTGGACCTCAAAGTAGCCTAAATGTCTGGGCACATGTATGCTCGCATGCCTACCATCTCCATCTCTAAATCAAACACAAATTATTTTTGGACTTTTTACGGGTTTGCATCATCGATGATGGTGATTTTCTCTATTGACTTGGATGATTAAGAACCGACTACAATGAAAACAGAGAACAGTGGTGAGCTTGTCACTGGCTTCCTTTGTAGATAAAAATGCAAAACAATGCCTGACAAAGATTTCAGTAATTAGGTTACACATGATCAGAAAACCTCACAATAGAGCTTCACCACAAACATTTGTTCATCACATTTTATTGAGCCCATAAAAAGAAATTCTAAGTGCTCCCCATGGCCCAGATGGAGGATCTTCGCTCTGTGGGGCAGGCTGTGACTTCCCTGGCCATCAGAAGTCCCATGCCCTTTGCTCACTCTAAGAAGAATGTTCACATTGAGCCCTGCAGCTTGTAATGTGGCAAAATCGTGCTGTCACCTCCCACATGAACAGGGCTATTGATGACTGTGGGGGCCTAGTGCAAAGGCACCAGCCCCCATCCCAGAAAGAATGCAGGGCAGCGTGTAAGCGTCCCAAGCATGGCCCTGAGAGAAAAACAGAATGCAAAAGGCAAACGCAGTCTGCATGCACGCAGGGCTTCACTGAGGTCTATTTGTACCCGGCTCCCCGTGGCAGCTGGAGAGCACCTTGCCGTTGGTTGGCACTGATGCAGTGCCAGGTGGGTGAAAACTGAATGAAATGTCTAACAGCTATCATATGGATGAACACGCAGGAAGCAGAACAAAGGAGCAGCATTTTATCAGCAGCAGAATCCTGATTGCAGTCATTGCCCAAGGGGAAACCGTTTGCTTTTATTTTCATCCTGGCCTTCAGTTTCCCTAGGTAACACCTTCCAGCCATCCCAGTGGTTACCTTACCCACCTACGTGGTTATCAGACATCTAGACTCAGCCAGGTGTTTTCCCATTCCATATTGCAGGGGGCAAGGTCACCTCGGAACGGGTTCCAAAGGCAGGTAGGAATTACGCCAATGAGAAAGCAAGTCACAATTCAAATACTCACTGTATGTGGGAATCTATATTGAACAGAAAGAATAAAGTGACTCCATTTTTATTCCATGAACTCTCCCTTCCAGACCCTCACACAGAAGAGAGTGTGGATCCATTTAAGGCTGACTACATTCAGTTGCACACATCTGCTTTCTAATTGTCTCAGTTACCATTCTCCACAGCTGGCCTTTTCTCCGTTTTTGCTTTTAAAACATCACCTCTCAACATATTGTGAGGAAGACCAAACCCTTAGACTCAGATGTTCCAGAAACCTGATCTATTAGTTGTGTTTTGAACACGTCTGGCTACTTTTCATCTGCTTTTTTTTTTTCTTGGTCACATGAACACTGCTGTAAACAAATTCTGTAGTTTGAATTATGATATCCATCAGAAAAGCCTAACAACATTATAGCCTTCACTAGAATGCATAAGCACGAAATACCTAATTTTTCTCATTCCATACATACACACACATGCATGCACATGTACACGCACACAGAGAGCAATGTATCATTTGAAAACGGAGGCAGAGTTCCCTAGCAACATAACCAAAAACATGGCAATACCTTTTGGATCTCCAAATTCTGGATTTATTATGTAAATTGTTCGAGGCTCATGATTGAAGGCTTCAAGATCTCATCTTATCAAAAAAGATCTTAGCAGTTACTAGGCCATAGAACTTTCTCTGACAGCAGGGTACCTCTGCAAGGAGCTGCCCTGTCCATGAGCCAGGCATGCCCTGGTCAGCAGGGGCAGACGATAGCACAGACAGCAAAGGACCAACCAGGCCAGAACGGTGCCTTAATCCCTAGGAATAAACATAACCCAACTTCTTAAGGGTCAGGTTCGTTACTAATGAGGCTCTGCGTTATGAAACAAACTCACTAGAGAAAGGTGATATCTGTGGCCAATTGATTTTAAAAATGAAAAAAAAAAAAAAAATAGACAAAGTGGCCCATGTCTTCTCCTATTCTCCTGGCAGATAATGGGGGTAGATGAAGTGGGAGAAGTAAGAGGAACAATAACTCCTTCAAAAAGAAGAAATAAAATGAAAAAGAAAAACAAACATGAGCTGGATCAGGAAAAAAATAGGGCAAAACAAGCCGAAATGATCTTTAGATAAGAATAGTATTACATAAAACAGCACCCACAACATGTTAAAGCCACCCTGCAGTACAAATCACTTTTCCACAAAGAATTAAAAGAAGAAGAACAAATACAAAAATCAATTAAGGTCCAGGGAAGGGCTCCATTCCTCCTCGAGGGGCTGCTTCTTAATCCAAACATTGGCTGATTCATGCAGGTACTGCCAGGCTGCCTCGGAGAGGGCATTTTTTATTTCCGCTTGACTTTGTCTGTCCATAGAGTGATTTTCCCATTTTAGTTTGCAAGGAAAGGTTAAGTAGGAAGAGTAGAATGTTATTCCACTTAGAAAAGAATCCAACCCATCCCAGGGCCCCAGGCTCAGTGCTTCCCTTTGGTGAACCAGTTTTCCAAGAGCCGAGAACTAGCTGCGTGGTTGTGAGTGACATGAAACACTGCCCTTCCTCTCCTGTAGGAAGAAATCAGTAGCATCATTCCAACTGTTTCCGCTGGGAACAAGGCAGACAGGGAGAAGACCAGCATGACGCTTGATCCATAGGGAGCATGAACTAGATATTCACTGAAGGAGTAAGGAGCAAGAAACAGATCTCTGACCCAAAGTGATAAAATACCAAAACCAACTGCTCATTTCATTAGCTGCAAGAGAGCCGTGCAGGGCAGCCTTGCCTCCCATAAGACAACTCAGTGGAATTGCTGAATGAATAAGAAAAAGGGAGAGCCTTGAAACTCACAAAGAGATAACAACAGTCTTAGGGGATAAATCATATTTATATTATACTACCCATGCCATTTAAGGAACATGGTGATACATTTTCTGAAAAATAAAATGTCCTACCCTGCCTTAAAAAACTGAATTTGTATAATATTGGGTTTGCCTAAAGATTAAAGTGCATATACGAATTTTCTTTTTGTTGTTTTTGCTATTTTTTCTTTCTTCTTTTTTTTTTTTTATTTTGAGACAGAATCTCGCTCTCGAGTGCAGTGGCATGATCCCAGGTCACTGCAACCTCTACCTCTCAGGTTCAAGCAATGCTCTTGTCTCAGCTTCCCAAGTAGCTGGGACCAGAGGCTCCTGCCACCACATCCAGTTAATTTTTGTATTTTTAGTAGAGACAGGATTTCACCACGTTGGCCAGGCTGGTCTCGAACTCCTGACCTCAAGTGATCTGCCTGCTTCAGCCTCCCAAAGTGCTGAGATTACAGGCATGAGCCACTGCACCCAGCCAATTTTTTTGTATTTTTAGTATAGGCGGGGTTTCACCATGTTGTCCAGGCTGGTCTTGAACTCCTGGGTTCAAGTGATCCACCTTCCTCGGCCTCCCAAAGCACTGGGATTATAGGGGTGAGCCACTGTGCCTGGCCACATATATTAATTTTCTGTGGTGTAAAGGTACAAGTACATTCATTGTATAAGTACAGAATCCAGGAAAATCATCAGAAGAGCTTTGATGCAAAGAGTATTTGTTACCCATCAGTAGTTGATAGTGTGGCTGCTCATCTCCTTGAAATGTACAAATGCAGGTGGTAAAAAGAAAAGAATCGGAGGTAGGGAACTCATACCAGGGTCACAACTCCACCTCCTGTTAGAGTAAGTGCTGGGTTACTGACCAAATTAGGTCTTCTTGGACCTCCGGAGCAGCCCTTCTGCATTTCCAGGAAGGAGGTGGACAAGTGGCTATTTTGGTCTGTCTGCCCATCTGGCTTGTTTGTGGCTGGCTAGTTCACCACGCAGCTCATGGTCAGGCCACAGGATTGAGTACCTTTGCTCCGACCAGTCAGACATCCCACTATGACACAGGCCACTCGCTACAGACTAGAGGGACTCAACGGGAAAGTCCCACGGGGTAAGCAAATACCACCACTACCCAAAGCAAAATTCCAGGCTAGGGGTCAGTGGTGTCCTCATCATAGGAAAAGGGGAAGCTACATCAGAATTTGACAGAGTAACAAGTACCAAACTGCTGTCCCCAAATAAAGAACTTACATCAACAAGGAATATAAAAATGTTATTTAGGACTTCTGTTCTCAGATGTTTAATACAAAGGAGAGATTGTTGTGCCAGGGAACAAAGTGATCCAATATCCACAAAGCCAGAATTCTCCTACTGCACATTTTGTTTCCAAAACACTAAGGAATACAGCAAGATTTCAAGTTGGGGTAAAGAAGCTACTTCTGGAAACAAGAGAGGAGATAACTGAAGTCTTTCACAGAGGGGCTGAAATCCTGCCCAGAAAACTGCGCTCCTCAGGGAACATCAGCCTAGGGGGCATCGAGGGTGGATGGTGAACTGACCTGTCCCCAAACATGTGGAATAGGTACGGGGCGGGGTGCAGAATGAAGGCTGGGAGTTGTTAAAGCTACGGAATATTCTAGCAGCATACCACGGGAACTCAGGAACCTCAAGCGTTTTTTAAAAATTAACCCCTTGGGCTCAGAGTTCCAGGTAGTCCAGTGTAGTTTTACTTCCACTGGGATTGTTGCCAGAAAGAAACAAGCAGTGCTCCTTGACTACAAATGTTTAAACCCTGTTTTGTTACATGCAGGTGTGCGAGATCGTAAGGAGACTTATTTTATTAAGGTGGGGGTGGGGGAGCCGGAGGGCTGGTGAGTGGCCCTTCTCCCTTGAATGGCTACCACATTGGACTGTATTACAGAACAAAAACCCAAAAGCCCTAACCAGAAAGAAAACTCAAGGGTGTCAATCCGTTTCTCCCGTTTCCAGTTCATTACTTTTATTCTTCACTGGAAGCAGTCACATCACTGCCTCATCACTCTCTCTTCTTTACTGGACTGGGCATTTCCAGAGGGTAATACAATAGGGCTGAGGCCCCGGGGCTGGGAAACCAGGTGCCCTGGATCTAATCTTGGCTCCACTGTACAATAGGATCAATGGCAAGTTACTCCTCTTCAACTCAGTATCCTCACCCATACAATTGGAATAAAGGGGCCTATTTGGATTGCTGCAAATCTTTTTTTTTTTTTTTTTTTTTGAGACGGAGTTTCACTCTCGTCACCCAGGCTGGAGTGCAATGGTGTGATCTCAGCTTACTGCAACCTCTGCTTCCCGGGTTCAAGCGATTCTCGTTTTTGTACTTTTAGTAGAGACTGGGCTTCACCATGTTGGCCAGGCTGGTCTCGAACGTCTGACCTCAGGTGATCCCCCTGCCTTGGCCTCCCAAAGTGCTGGGATTACAGGCATGAGCCACCACGCCCAGCCTGCTGCGAATCTTAAATGGAATAGTGTAGGTAAAACGCTCAGCACGCAGGTGGCCCTGCCTTCGAGTCCAGGGACTGTGCCTTACCCATCTTCATATCCTCCATCATATTTGCTCATAGTACTGCCTCATGTCAAATTTAAAAAAACAAAAAAACAAAAAAAAATGTTTTTTTCCTCTAGCTTATTCTTTTTCTGATAACGTGCCCCCTGCCTGTGCCGTAAACCTTCTCCCTGGCACTGGACTGGATGCTTCAGATTAGTTGTGATTAACATTTTATGCACCCCCTGTAAAACTCAACACTAGCACTCAAGCATTCTTTTAATTAATGGCCAGAGAGTGGCAAAATTAAATATGAGATGACCTACCTCACTGCTCCACTGCGTCTCCTACCCCTGGAATTTCAAGGGGCCTTTGTTAAAAGTGAGTGTACAAAGGAAACACAAACAGGCAAAGGAGAGCAGAAGGGAGCGGCAGAGACAGATAAAAGCCAGGAAATTACGGCCCAATTCCCAACGCTGTCTCCAAATTACTGGTGTCTTTGAACAGCTTGCATGATATTAAACATTTTTAAGAAGTTACAGTCTATGACAACAAAAACTGCAGTAAATATTAACAGGAACTGACATCGCAGAAATTTTTAAGGGGATCATCCACTAAAGAAATACATTATTTGGAATAATTTCTTCCTGTGTGATCAATGGGAATGAAGAGATAGCCAAGTGATTCATGGCTCTTCCAGTCAATATTAGACCCCAAACCTCTTACTTCTCCTAACTTTTTTGGTCAGAGATACTTACAGGGCACCTATGTGGGGAGTACTATGTTCTCAAGTCCTCTCGGGATGAGAGAGACCAAGGTAAGGCACCACCCTTCTGAGACACAGTGACGGGAGGTGACACAACTCTTGACATGACCAGAGCAGTGATGTCCACAGGGCAGATGGAACAGAGGCCTGTGTGGCAAGGGGCTGCAGGGGGCCCAAAGGAAAGAACAGGGACTCTCACCGGTGACCCATGGAAAGCAACCAAGTGCTAAGATCCAGTGAGGCGCCAGGGTCCTTAAGGGTCTGGGAGAACAGCTGCATGGCAAGTGGAGAAGCACCTGTGGCACTCCAGGTGGCCCCAGCCAGAACTCCGGGCCTCTCTGTCGCCAATCAAAATAAACAGTGAAGCAATCAAAGTGAGCACTCGAGTCCCATCAGCAGAGCACCACACTAAGGTCTTGCTGGCAGCAGAGTCTGAGAAGGGGAAGGGTCACAATGGCAAGAGGAAAGCAAAAGAAAGAGAAGAAAGGGCTTTTGTTCTCGTGCAATTATTTATTAAATCTGGAGAAAATAACACAATAAAAACAGCTATCAGTAATTTAATACAGGACACTTTCCTATATTGTGGTATTTGATCTTCACAGTCACCTGTAACCCTGGGATATAGATATTACTAACCCATTAAACATTTCATCCAAGATTAAAGAAATAGAGATGAAACCAGGGCAGTTAGGTCAGTCTGACTCCAGAGTTGGTTTTCTCAGTGATTACACTCTATCAGTTCTTTATTTGAAACAACCTCACACACCCATGCATGCACATAGAAGAGGATTTTATAATTTAGGCGTGGGGAAGGTCAGTCTTAACCATGACTCAAACCCCAGAGGCTATAAAAAAAAATCTGATAAATCTGATTTCATGAAAATAAAAATTTTCTGCATGGGGAAATAAACACCATCAACAAATGACAAACCAGGGACCTATTTGGAACACAGATCACAGACAAAGGATATATTTCTCTAATATATAGGAAATGCCTATAAATAAATATGAAAAGAGCCAACAAAGACTAATTCAGCGAATAAAAAAATCAAGATAGTTCATAAATACATTAAAAGATGCATAACGACTCCTAACAAGAAAAAAGCTGGTTAGAAATACTAGAAGGGTGAATATCAAAACATTTTATTATATAGGCAAGGGTTAAGCTAGGAGGGAAGAGGCACTGTCATCAATTACTAATGAGAAAATAAATGATGCCATCCGTTATGAGGGACAGTCTGGCACTATCTATCAAAATTATAAATGCACCTGCCCTTTGACCACAAACCCCAATTCCAGGATTTTATCCTGCAGATCAACTCATATGTGTGCAAAATGATGTCTGTAGGAAGCTAATCTCTGCAGCATTGTTTGTACTAGAAAATGTTTGAGAACAACCTAAATATCCAAAAAGGAGACTGATTAAATAAACTATGGTATATCCCTACAATGGGCTATTATGTAGACACAGAGGAGAAGAGGAAGCTGTTAACATATTGATATGGAACAAGCCCCAAGGTATACTGTTCATCAAACAAAGCAAATTAAAAATCGCAAGCAGAATAGGCTGTCACAAATATAAAAGAAAATCACATAGTGCCTACATATATATTTGTAAATATCCTTGGAAAGATACACAAGGCATGGGTGACAGAAGCTGCTTTTGGGGAGAAGTGGGAAGTAGAGTGAGGAGGGAGGCTCCTATCACTGCATACTCTTTGTATTTTTTGAATTTTATAGTATGTGCTTCTATTGCCTATTCAACAAATAAATTTTATATATATATATAATTTATTATATATTAAATATACAAATGACAAATCCGGGACCAATTTGGAACATAAATCTCTCTCTCTCTCTCCTCCCTCTCTCTCTCTCTCACACACACACACACATACAAATATATTTACACCACATACAAATCAAAATCAGGAGCCACAAAAAGGCAGAAGTAGCTTCTTGCCCACAAGGCTGTGTGACCTTAGGCAAGCTGCTTCACCACTCAAGCAAGGTCTCAGCTTCCTCATCCATAAAATGGGGACTGGAATCCTCCCTTCCTCCTAAAGGTTGCAGAAGTAAAGGAATGAATACATGTAAAGCCCTTAGATCAGTGCCTGGCACACAGTACATTTATGCAAGTGTTTGCTAAATAAGTCTACTCAGTTGGTCAAGGAAGACATCTCTGAAAAGTGCCCTCAAAGTCAGATTAGAAAGCTCGGTAGGAGTTAGGCAAGGAGGAGGGAAGCCGGGGAAACAGAGAGTGTCCTTCAGAAGGAGGGGCTCGTGCAAAGGTCAGGAGGAGGGGAGATGCTCTGGTGCACTGAGGGAAGCCTGGGTGACTGGCATGGAGCCTGGGAGGGTAGAAAGGCTGAGGAAGTGAGAGCGTGGATCAGTCGTGACAGTTTCTTTGTGGGTGTTGGGCAACCCATGGAGCATTTATACAGGGGCATTGCATGCTTGGGTAGGTTTTCCTAGAAAAATTTCTCTGGCAGGAGTCAGGAGAACAGGTTGGAGAGAGGCAAAAACTGGGTGGCAGAGAGGCCAGCTGGAGATCGTTGCAGCAACTCAAGAAGGAAAAGATGAGGCTGTGAACAAAGGCAATGGCAGGCAGAGGATGGAGTGGGGAAGACACAAAGGAGGTGCAGTCAGCTGGGCTGTTTGACCTAGATGGTGGCTGGAGGTGGGACAGAAGACAATATTGAGGATAATTACCAGAGTTCTGACCTCATCAGTTTGGAGGACTGTGATGCAACTCATTGAGATAAGAAGATCAAGCAAAGGAACCGGCCAGGGGAGTGGATAAGATGATGGGTTAAGTTACAAATTTGTTGAGGTTCAAACATCTTACAGGTGATCTGTAGCTAACTATAGGTGTCCAAATTTCAGATGAAGGACCTGCGGTAAATATATATCCCTGAGAGGTATCGGATAAGTGTTTAACACTGAAAGTTCTGGACTGTGGTTAAGGGAGCTGCCACCAACGGCCCTCTGGTCCACACAGGACACTTTGGAGAAGGTATGCTACCTGTAATGCAGGTAAATCCCTGCTCTCTCCCTCCTTCCCTCTCTCCTTCTCTTCTTCCCTCTCTCCCTTCTTCCTTCCCTTTCCTTCTCTGTTTTTCTCTTCCCTCTCTCTTCCTTCCTTCCTAAAAATATAATAAAAGTCTTTACAAGAGGTTTCCTTACATGCCTCACATGAAGTAACCCATCTCTGATCAGTCCCAGATAATTAGCAGCGATACCTTTATTTTCTCTAACATTCCTGCATTCCTTTTGCATCTCTTTTCACACAAGGCAGAAGCCACTAGAAAGTTGTCACTGTTGTGTATGTGCATCTGCACAACACCATGAGCAGCCTAAAGACCTTCTTTTTCCAATAGGGGAGTAATTTACAGCCTACCAATGAAAAAGAGAGTGAGTGAACACCAAGTGTGTGCCTCATGGGTGCTGTCTAGATGTTTCTTAGAAAGAGCATTCTGTGGTTTTCTCTTCTGCTGAGTGTCTTCAGCAAAACCAACTCCCAATTGAGGATGACCTACCACACGGTTTTACTAAGAGACTTTAGAACTGATTTCTAAAAGGGCATACCTTCTTCCACTACCAAAAAAAAAAAAAAGAGTGTTTAGGCGATTTCTGGAACAATTTAGCCAGGTGAGGTCTGGGGCCAAGACTCAAGGATGCCAGCTTTGTAACTCACTTGTTCACTCACTTGCTAACATGTTCCCAACCTTCTCTCAGCTTCAGTTTTTTTCACTTATAAAATTGAGATGAACTGCTGGACCATCTCCAAATCTCCTTCCGGCTCTAAAATTTTGTGAGTCTAGTTCTGAGCAAGGGTTTACACTGGTTTCATGACAGTGTGGAATACTTTAACAACTCAAAATTGCCATTACACACTTAAGGCAACTTCATTTTGGAGGTTTGCTGATTTCATGACTGGGCAACAGAAATATTATTAACAAACTTCATGGCAATGACAAATATATTTATCCCAAAGGTAAATCTCTACTATTATAATTCAGGAGATGGTCAGTTTTCAAATTTCATATTTGCCAAAGAAGCTTTCTTTTTATGATCTGAGGAAACATAGGTAGTGACCCACAGGGGAGGGAAAACAGTACCCAATCCATGAAAGTATTAAATATTACTTATTATTATTATATAATAATATAATATATAATATTAAAATAAAATTATTTGTATAAATAATAATATAATAATAAAATTATTGTTATTATTATTATTCAGTCTTCTTTTTTCTTTTTCCATTTTCTTTTAAAGACAGAGTCTTTCTCTGTTGCCCAGGCTGGAGTGCAGTGATGTCATCATAGCTCACTGCAGCCTCAAATTCCCAGGCTCATATGATCCTCCTGCATCCGTCTCCCAAGTAGCTAGGACTATAGGTGCGTACATACCACCATGCTCGGTAATTTTTAAAAAATTTTTTATAGAGGTGGGGTCTCGCTATGCTGCCCAGGCTGATCTCAACCTCCTGGGCTCAATTAATCTTCCCACCTCGGCCTCCCAAAATGCTGAGATTATAGGTATGAGCCACCACGCTTGGCCCATTGGTCTTTAGCTATGGAAAGTATGGGCTTACAGTTTTAAAATATAAAATAGAAAGCTCAGTGTGCCAAGAAGTGGGCAATTTATTTCCCCACTTGTAGAGATTCATGAGACTTTTGTGGGGACCCACCAAGAAATATGGACAAGGAAACCTAACACAAATAACAGACCCCTCACTTTTCTCTGTTGAGGGACATGGGATCATCTAGATGAATTCAGTTATTACATGCAAGAAATAGTCATTAAAATTTGCCACAAGGGATTTTCATCTAAATCTCAACCCACAGAAAAATATCAAGGAGAAAGTGGCCATTTTTATGTAAAAGAACTCTGGTTTTTTTAATCATGTCAGTCACTCGGTGATTTCTCCATAACCTGTGTGCTTTTGGTAAAAAGCAACATAAGTCAGAGTTTAATTGAGTTAAAATATTGTATCTTAAAAGATATCATGTAATGTGCCCTTATAAATCAAAACTTGATTCAATTCGTTTGAAATGTATTATTTTGAAAACTAATGTCAGTTGAAATCGGATTTCAGCAATATGTTTTTGGTAATCACGTGAAGGAGAATGTTAGGTATCTTCCAACATTTGCAGCATATTTACTGTTAATAACACATCATTATGGAAATTAGCTATCTAATTTACTAGAAATGAGGTATAATTTCCTAGTGTTTTGAGGGTAGAAGGGAAAATGTACAAACAGGTTTCCACCTTTGAAATGTATATATACATACATCTAACTACAAAAATTTATCTTTGTACTTTAAAGTGCTCATTATACTCAACATCACTCAAAATAAGTGAAAGAGCAAATTAAACCATAAGCTGGGATCATTATTTCACCTATTATTTTCACAAGTACGAAGAAAGCTGAGGAGTATTCATAGTGCTGGTAGAACTGTTAACTGTTAACTTCTATGGAGGGCCATTTGACAAAATCAATCGAAATGGTAAATGTACTTACTTTCAGCTGCAACAATTCCATTTCTAGGATCTTTTTCCTAGAGATACACAAAACAATGTGATACAGAGCTATTCACTGCGTCACTGTTTCATCCCAGGAAAATCTGGAAACAGCCCAAATGTCTATCAGTCAGGAAGTAGTCAATAAGTCATCGTACAATACTATAATGTAGCCTTAACGAAGAAAGAAGAAGCTCTTAACCTACTGAGAGGCACTACATTCCAAAATGCATTTAAAAGGTATATGAGTAACAGCATATACGTTTGCCACCCTTTGCATAAAAAGAAGGAAAGTATTTACATATACATGTACCTATGCATACACTCATCTATACACATATGTGTATATATAAATACAAATACATACACACACAAGACCCTGACAACATAGATTCTGCGAAAAGGAAACCCTTTTCCCAGAACAGAAACCTGGGGACAATGGGAGGAGGAAAGAAATCACTGCATACCTTTTGGGACTTTTTGAATTCTGAACCATGAAAACATGTTACTTATTCAGAAATAAGCTAACAAATTTGACTAATAAATTGTTCACTGATAAGCAGCAAATACATACTCATATGTATTATCATTTAATAAGAACTTGAAGGAATTTTTTTTTTTTGAGACAGAGTCTGGCTCTGTCGTCCATGCTGGAGTGCAGTGGCGCGATCTCAGTTCACTTTGACCTCTGCGTCTCAGGGTTCAAGCAATTCTCGTGCCTCAGCCTCATGAGTAGCTGGAACTACAGGCATGTGGCCACCACACCTGGCTAATTTTTGTATTTTTTAGTAGAGATGGGGTTTCGCCATGTTGGCCAGAATGGTCTCAAACTCCTGGCCTCAAGTGATCCTTCCACCTCGGCCTTCCAAAGTGCTGAGATTACGAGCGTGAGCCAACGTGCCCAACCAAAGAACCATACTTTTAAAACACCAAAATAGGCCAAGATTGCTTTCTTTTAAAGCAAAAGAGACATACAGTTAAAACCATGAAGAATAAAAATTAGGCACTCTTCCTCATCCCTAGTCTCTTGGAATTCTTATAAAATAATAAATTAAACCTAACAGTTTGGAGGAAAACCAATTAAAGGGACATAAATCATCATTAACCCCTTCTCCAGATGAATGACAAAGAGACACGTGTTCTAATTAACACCGAGTAACATTGTGTAAAGAGCAGTTTGCAGTGGAAATGAACAGATGGCAAACAAGCAAAAGAGGTACTGGAGAGCAAGAAAGAAAACTTGATCTGATGCTGAAAACTTCAAGCAACTGAAAGAAATTATACCTCAATGAAAACAGCGCTAAAAAGATGGATGAACTCGCCTATTCAACTTTAGTTTTTAGGTACATCCAGTTTTGCTGCTTTCAATATTCAGCCCCCACAAGGCCAACACTATTCTAATCCCCATCCCACTTTCTGTGTTTGCAAACAAACCCATACACCAGCCAATCAACCACCTCTTTACAACAGAAAGATTTTCTATCCCTAGGCAATGAATGGCTCAGTTATTTCAAATCAAGCTAGCATTTCAGTTCAACAAAAGGTTTTGGACATCATCTTGGGGTCTGATGTCACAAGAGCTGACCTGGAGGTTTATGCTTTAACAACCATCCCCTTTCTTTCCTTTGAAACAGAGATTTATGACAGGAGGCAGAGAAGGGGGCAGAGATCCCAGGGTTGATGAACCCCTGGTATGATCCACCATGCAGGTACGAAGAAGTTCCTCCTTCTGCTTCCCCCTTGCTCAAAGGCAAACTGGAGCTAAAGTCATGGGGAAGCATAGCACCACTTCCTCTTGTTTTCAAGTTCGTCCTGTTTTTAGGCTCTTCTTGGTGGAAACAAGAGTGCCACAAGCAATCGAGTCTCATTAGCTGAACCCTCGGCAAAGAACCAGTGACTGACTCCACATGCGGGAGACTTCAACCCAGCTGACAGATGCTATTTCTCTCTGTCCCTGCTGACCCAAGCTGGGGAGACAGCATATTTCAGACAGGATGCCCTCCCAAGAGTCGTGATGCAACCCTGGAAAAAATATCTGTTCAGAATCCCAAGCCAGAATCTGGTTTCTGCCAATTCAGAGTGACAGGGATCAGCGACTAAGACACTGGCCATTACAGGAGGTATGTTGAATTTACACGTATTTAACAATAGCAGACACTTAACATTCTCGTGTCTTTTATTGTTTAACCTACATATAGCATTTTAAATTGTACATTCTGTAGTGCATAATGGTTGGGAAAAAAACAAGAAAACTTTGGGTAAACATCCGAGACAATTCTTGCTTTCCACATAAAAAAAACAGAAATGTTTCTTGTTTGTTTGATTTTTGAACTCTAAATAACCACTCAAAGAAAAAAGGGAGACAATTGGCCAATCAGGTTATCTTTAGCTATATCAACAACATTTAAGGCTGAGAATTATAAGTACAAATGATTTGTGCAATCTGAATATTCAGACTTAGACTGACACTTTAACTCATGTGTTTAGAGAGGAATATAGAGATACAGATCATAAATACACACACAGCAGGCTGGCGTATATATTTTATATAAAACAGACAGTTTCTACTAAATTACTTGAGGCATTAGGATTCAAACTCAATTCCCTTCTCTATCTGAGACAGCAGACTCCTCTGGTCTGAGGATATTTTTAAATATAAAAACTAATTATCCTATCTCACTGCCTATAAATTCAATTTCTATTTCTGAGGCTGCTTCTGTTGTAGATCTCTTGGTAGTCCATTCACATTATAGCTTGTTTACAACCCAGTCTAAAATCACAGCAAAGACAGAGATTAAAAAAAACAAAGCTTTTTAACCTTTTAGGAAGATTTGATAATGCAGCAAGATTTTCATAATGATATAGATAATCAAGTCCATTTTCTATGAAACAAGAGTTTTTAAGTGGCAGATTTTATAGACAAAATGTAGAAAGTATAAAATAGACTCATGAGTGGAGCTAACACCAGGGTCGGAATGCTTTCTCTTGGTTAGGTCTTCCAGCAAAACCAATCAACCAATACACATGGAAAATGCATCATACAAACTTTTCAGATCAGAGCCGGGGCTTTGCCTTGTGTCAGCCCACGAAGAACTCCCAAGGCCGTTCTGGATTGAATCTCAGCATAGAGATATGTAATATGCCACCAACTCTCCTCCCTTCTACCGGCTCCTTTGAAAGAGTCCTTCACAAGCAGTTCAAGGAAAAAGCACATTAACAATGACAATTTACACTTACCAGCTGGGGTGGTGAAGGTCAAAGGCAAACCAAAGTAAACTGACAATGATAAAGAACTTAAAAGCCTATGGTTTAAAAAAAATACTGAAATCTTGTCCTTCGGTTGCTAGGTCGGCCGATTAGCTGTACAACCCTTGGCAGTCTCTTGAACTCTTTGGACCTCATTTTGCGTGTCTACGAAATGAGAGTTGAACCCAGCGACTCTGAGGTTCCTCTCAGTTCTAACTGGCCATGGTTTATGATCAAAGGCTGTGACTACACCCCTGACCACCCACCCCTCACAAAGCCTCGTGCCTGACTCCTCCCTCTTAAGGCTCTGTCTACACTGCGTTGTCTGAATTCGCAGGTGATGGTGGCAAATGAAGGTGGCATGAGATCTTTTTGTTGCTTGGTCTTTACAAGCATCTCAGATCAAATTAATATTAAAGAGGGAAACACAAATGAACTAAGACTACTGAGATGATATTCTTCACAAAGGAATAAAAACACATATTCCTCAAAAAGGAGGGGAAAACCACTTTTGGAAACTCTCTGGACTTTTTTTTTCCAAGAAGGGACCCAGGGAGCCATTTTTACATTCTACTTCCTCAATCCTCATTCTTGAGGCTCTAAATCTTCCTGTTTTCCATCTCCCTTGAGATTAGGAAGGAGGGAAAGATATTTTTTCTCTCTATCCTCTGAGTTGGCCAAATTTGGATGGCTCCTACATGCCTCTACAGTAATTTCCTATGCTAATTTCTGAGACTTAATGGTAAACCTTAATTAGGTCCATCTACCATGGGAGTCAAGCTTTTATAAAGATATTCTTTTTTTTTTTTTTTTTTTTTGAGATGGAGTCTTGCTCTGTCACCCAGCCTGGAATGTAGTGGTGCGATCTTGGCTCACTGCAACCTCCGCCTCTTGGGTTCAAATGATTCTACTGTGCCTCAGCCTCCCAAGTAGCTGGGATTACAGGTGCCCGCTACCACGCCCAGCTAATTTTTGTATTTTTACTAGAGACAGGGTTTCACCATGTGGGCCAGGCTGGTCTCAAACTCCTGACCTCAAGTGATCTGCCCATCTCAGACTCCCAAAGTGCTGGGATTATAGGCATGAGCCACCATGTGCAGTCGCTTTTATAATGATACTCTAAATTACAGTTTTCCCACACTGAATATGCACAAAGATCAACTGGTGAACTCTTCCCACCCTTGTTTTTGAAGCAAACGGAATTGCAGGACAATAAGCTTTCCTTCCATCTGCTGCGGAGGACCTAGTAAAACCCTGGGTGTAGGGTTTGCAGGGATTTCTGCCTCCAACCCCACCTTCCCCCAAATGAAGAAACTTCCAGGCATTTGGTTGAATCCAAGTATTTGCTGACCTGATGGGTAAATATAAATAAAAGCTTAATTTTTAAAACAAAAATTCTGAATCCAGCTGTGCACACACTGCAGAGTATAGCGCTGCTATTACATTTGGGTCCTACATTCACGGACCCAAACACTTATTGACCAACACATCTAAGGACAGAAATAGATTCTGCCTTCACGGTTTTGTGTGTGGCCCCTGCAGAAGTGTTTATTTGACCACTATGGTATACATATTCACTCTTTTGCTCTAATATCCTTTATATTAAAAAAAAATTGAGGCCAGGTGCAGTGGCTCATGTCTGTAATCCCTGCACTTTGGGAGGCTGAGGCAGGAGGATCGCTTGAGGTTGCAGTGAGCCAATCATGCCATTGAACCACTCCAGCCTGGGTGACAGAGTCAGACCCTGTCTCAAAAAAAAAAAAAAAAAAAAAAATTGGGGAAATAATTTTCGATCATCAAGGTTTATTTAACTTGAAGACCAGTGAGTTACTGGAGATCATGTTAAATAAGGTTAGATTTCATGAAAACACACTCAGCAGTAACAATGCCTTTCACTCCTGCCACACCTTCACTCAACAATAACAAGTTAAAGTGGCTCTCCCCTTCCTGTCCTCCCCGGGACCCCCCAACCTCTTGGTGGCCAAAGGATGGAAGAGAACTTGGAACGGGCGTTTCCATTCTGGTGCTAAATACTATACAGCCGTGACCCTTTTCTTGAACACATTTTGAGAGTGCCCCTGAGTGTCATGAATAATGAGCTTCATCGCTGTCAAAAAATAAAAACTAAAAAGGACTTGCTTAAGTAGTTTCATATGTAAACTAACAGAGTAGTTTATTGTTTGTAATTTCCAGTTTAGGGTTTATCCAATTATCTCTCTACTGTCCGGAAGGCCAGGCATGGGGGATTCCAGTTACAGGAAAGGCATCTGCCATGGCCAACCCTTGCAGGCCAAGCAAACCCTAGCGCACACTGCAGGAGATCCCACTGGGGTGCCCGCGTGGTGGAGGGGGTTACCTTCGGAGAGCAAGGTCTCCTGGCAAAATAACCCTAGTGTGAGGCTTAACTTCCTAACTTCTTCTAACTACTTTGCAAGAATCTGTTATTTATTGCAGGAAAGGGAGTCAAAATGAGCTGGGAGTGTATGTATGGCAGGAAGGGAGTGATGTTGAAATGTGCTTGAGGTGACAGCCAACACCTGTTATTGTAAAAGGTTTAGGGCACAAAGGACACTATGGGGTGCCCTCATAGAGGGAGGCCTCTGATGGGTGGTCTAGGTGGCTCTGGGGCAGAAAGACAGACTTCTGGGTGAGTCTAAGCTTGAGAGAAGACTGAGGTCAGCCTGGTACCTCTGCAGCTCACTCTTGGGGGCCGAGTTCTTGCTAAGTGACACAGAAACCTTAGCCTCCCCTTCATACTTTTTATGGATGCCAGATCCCTTTAAAACCTACGTTGGATCATTTCACTTCCCTGATCCAAACCGTCTGCTGGCTTCTCATTACATGCAAACAAAACCCAAAATCCTTGAAAAGGCATTCTGGAAACCCATGGGGGCTGTTCTGGTAGTCACAGGACAATTGGAGGTCATTAGTGGCATTTAGGGGGTGGGGCCAGACAGGCTGGACAACGTGCAGCACATGGGATGGTCTAGCACAAGCCACAAATGTCCTATGTCCCCCAGAACTTTCCAGCCTCCCCTGGAAGGGCTGAAAAGCCTACGCCATTTTACCTGTCAACACAAGGGTTTCCTCCATGATTTTCATAAATGCTGGATTTCAATAGGGAATGACGTACTTTGCTTTGTTTAGAACTTTAGTAACACGTATTCGCCATTTCAGAAATATCACATCACTAGAGTCAACACCGATTATGTCATTTGAGTGGCCAATATAACACATCTGCAGCCATCTGGATTTATAGCTGCCACATTTGCCATGATCCTACAAGTGGGTGCAAAACATATGACCACACCATTATGTCTTCCAGTGTGGTCATGAAATACTTCTAAGTTCATGATACATTTCTCCCCTTTTGTACTTCCTTTCAATTACAGTTAAGGCATTGCATGGATGGTTTGTAATGATGTGGGTAGATAGATTATATTTTCTACAAATTTCATCATTGAAGAGTGAAAAGGGTGTTACTAAATATCTGTCATAAGAAGTGAGGTTTGGGTCTGGCCAGGGCTGCTTTCCTCCATCTCATTTCCCGCCACTTGCCCTCCCTCCCGCTGCAACACCTCTTTCTCCCTTGTTGGCACGCCCAGCCTTTTCCTGGGCCCTCCACCTGCCGCCTGTCTGAAAGACTCTTCTCTCAGAGATCCACAGGGCTCCTTCGTCACTTCCCTTCCTCTGTCCCTAACTCTCCTTTTTCTTCCTACAGAATTTATCAGAGCCCAACATTCCATTTTCTATTGAATCATTTCTTGACTGTCTCTAGTACTAGAATTAAGCTCTATGAGAGTGAGGATTTGCTCTATCTCGTTCCCCAGCACCAAGAATAGTGCCTGAGACATAAAAGGCACTTTTCGGCCGGGTGTGGCAGCTCCTGCCTGTAATCCCAATGCTTTGGGAAACCAAGGAAGGAAAATCACCCGATGTTAGGAGTTTGAGACCAGCCTGGCGAGACCCTGTCTCTATAAAAAAAAATTTGTTAATGAGCCAGTGCAGGGTCTCATGACTATAATCCCAGTGCTTTGGGAAGCTGAGGCAGGAGGGTCGCTTGCCTGGGTGACAGAAGGAGGTCATGTCATTTTTTTTTAAGGTACTTATTAACCTTAGTAGATGACTAAAGGAAGAAACACACATACAAAAGTCTGTTCCTACCAATAGGCTTAGCTTCCCCAGGAACCAGCAAATTTTACTTTCCCACCCCCATAACCACTGTTGCAAAATGGCTTTCTCTTCCACTGACTATGTTTCTCATGCCCACCCTTTGCTAGGTAAAGAGCAGTAAAAGGGAAAATGGCCAATGAAAAGGAGGGGGGATACACTTTTTAAAAATAATTATATTTTCAGGACAGGCTCTGTGTGAGATACACTCTAATACGAGGACACGCCGTAGTCCTCAGTGGCCCCTGCCCATCCTCCCCACTCACTATACAGAAACACACTATGGAGGCCAATATTTGATTCTAGAAGCCAGTGTCCCTCAACCCAACTTCTATAACTCCATACACAACAAATGATGCTCAAAAACAAAAGCAGCTATTTTAAGATCACTAAACACTGGCTGGAGATGGCAAAACTGTGCCTTTCCTTATTCTTTTCTTCATTTTTGCTTTCCATCAGGCCACTGCCCCTCCTACTTCCTTAAAATGAATTTTACTCAGAAATTATCAGGAAGAAAAACTATTCAAATCAAAATCTCAGTAGCTATTTTTGTGGATCTTGATAAACTTACTCTAAAAGTCACCTGGAAGCCCAAAAGGCCAAATACAGTCCAGATACACTTGAAGAAAAGAAAATGATGGGAAGGTCATATTCTACAGGATACTGACAAAGACTCTCCTAGACCAAACTCAGGTCAGGCTCACCGGAGCCTTCTCTTCCACTAGACCCTGACCTTGGGCTTCCTTTTTCTGTCTTGTAGAATCCAGTTTAAGCAAGAATCCTACTAGTTTTAGTGAAAATTCTCTACTTTTGGTATCTGTCCTCACCCCTAACTCCTGATACCTTATCACCCTGGCCTGCCGCAGTTCAGCAAGAATTCTATTGAGTTGGTCTAGCAAGAATCCCCGTCTCTGATGTTTCCTCTTAGTTCCTCTTCCATCCACCGACCCCACCCTGCTCCTTGACTATAAATCCCCTCTTGTCCTTGTAGAAGTTAGACTGGAGCCCAGTCTCTCTCCCCACCATAGTAAGACCCCATTGCAGTGGTCCCTCTACCTATCACAATGTTCCCCTCCTTGAATAAAGTCTTCTCTGCCATTTTTAACAAATGTTACAAATATTTTTTTCTTTAACAGTATTAAGACTTATAGAGCTATTAGTAAGACAGTGTGGCATTGGCGCAAGTGTAGGAAAACAGACCAGTGGAACAGAATAGACAGACTCATAAACAGACCCACACAGATACAGGCACCTAAGTTTTGAAAAACCTAACACTATCACGAATTAGAAAAAAGACGTCTTCCCCCAATAAATGTGGCTGAGTTAACTGGATATCCATGTGGGAAAAAAGGGAAACACGCCTCTCCCAAATTCACAGCATTCATATAACTCAATCTGAGGTGCATTATGTAGATATAAGTAAAAAAGACAAATGATACAACTTTTAGAAGTTAACATAAGAGAAAATCTTCACAACTCTGGGATAGGCAACAATGTCAAACAAGACACAAAAAGTGCCAACCATGAAGGAAAAGAGTGATAAATGAGGTTACATAAAAATTAAGAAATTCTTTTCATCAAAAGATTCTGTTTTGAGACTAAAAAGACAAGTCACAAATTGGAAGAAGATATTTGCAACATACAAAATTAACGAAGGATGCATCGCCAGAAGCTGCAAAGAACTCCTACAAATCCATAAGAAATAGACAACACAGTTGAAAAATGGGCAAGAGATTTGCATAGGCACATCCTAAAAGAAAATAAGCATATGAAAATATTATTAGTAATAAGTAATCAGGGAAATGCAAATTAAACACACAATGTGATACTACTGTGAACCTGCCAGAATGGCTAAAATTAAAGAGACTGACAGTTCTAAGTTTGGACAGTATACAGAACAACAGGAATTCTCACACATGGCATTACATATACAATAATTTCACTACTTGGTGTGTTCCCAACAGAAATATATGCACAAGGCACCAAAGGACAGGTACAATAATGTCCACAGCAGCATTATATATGATAACTAAAACAACAGGATGGATAAATACAGTGGGTGAACTTTTACAATAAAATACAACAAGGAAAATGAACAAACTTTAGCTTCATGAAATCTCATAAACGTAACTATGAACAAACGAAGCCCAAAACACAAAATACACATACTATAATTTCATCTACATGAAGTTAAGTAACAAGCACAACTAATTTATATCATTGAGGGTGACATACTTAGGTGGTAAAAGTGTAAGGAAAGTAAGGAATTGGCTACCATAAAAGTTAACATAATTTCTACCTTTGGTGGAAGATACAGGGCTATGATTGTCAGGGCACATGGCCTTATGGGGACTGGCAATGCCCTGTTTCTTTTACCTGGATGATGGTTAAAAAGTGTTTACTTTAAAATAGTCCAATGGGATATACATTTATATTTTACATACACTTTGGTATATTTATTATACTTCTAAATAAAAGATTTTTTTAATGAAGGAAAATCATAATTCAAAAAGATAGAAGACTATCCATGTCAAACTGCATGAGATCACAGGCTTTGGAGTGAGACATACCTTTGATCCATTCCTACCTCTGCCACTTACTAACTGTATGATCTTGAATGAGTTATTTAAACTCTCAAAGCCTCAGTTGCCATATCTATTAAATGAGGGTGATAATATCTATTTCTCAGGGTTATAAAATGGATTAAGATCCTATAT
Source organism: Rhinopithecus roxellana (assembly GCF_007565055.1). NCBI lineage: Eukaryota > Metazoa > Chordata > Mammalia > Primates > Cercopithecidae > Rhinopithecus > Rhinopithecus roxellana. Next base: position 22,750,811 of record NC_044569.1, read on the forward strand.
ATAAAGCACCTACTAGAACATCTGGCATACTGTAAACCTCAAGAAATGGTAGCATTGCAAATTGTGTATCTGATAATGGATTAACGTCCAGAATATGTAAAGAATGCCTACAACTCAATAACAACAAAACAACCTGATTTTTAAAAATCAACAAAGAACTTGAACAGACATTTCTCTAAAAACAAGATAAATGAATGACCAATACACACATAAAAAAGATGCTCAACATCATTAATCACTGGGGAGATCCAAATCTAAACCACAATAAGTTAACCACTTCACACCCATTAAGAGGGCTATCTTCAAAAATCAGAATATAAGAAATGCTGGCCAGCAAGTAGAGGAGCTGGAACCCTTGTACACTGCTGGTAGAAATGTAAAATGGTGCAGCTTCTATGGAAAACAGTATGATGGCTTCTCAAAAAATTAAACATAGAATTACCATAGGATCTAGAAATTCCACTTCCGGAAGTGGAATTTCAAAAGAATTGAAAGCAGGCAGTCAAACAGATATGTGTATATATCATTCATAGCAGCATTATTCACCATAGTCCAAAGGGGGAAGCAGCTCAAGTATCCATCAATAAATGAATGGAGAAACAATATGCGGTAGATCCATGCAATGGAATATTATTCAGCCTTCAAAAGGAAGGAAGCTGTGAACCTGCCAGGCCAAAACATGGATAAACCTTGAAGACATCATGCTTAGTGTAACATGCCAGTCACAAGTGTGAGTCCACTTATGCGAGGTACCTAGAGTAGTCAAGTTCATAGAGGCAGACAGTAGTATGGTGGTTGCCAGGGCTGCAGGCATGCGGGAACAAGGCATTACTGTTGAACAGATCCCGAGTTTCTGTTTGAGAAGAAAAAAATAATCTGGTGATAAATGAGAGTGATGGATGTACGGCATTGTGAAGAAACTTCATGCCACTAAGCTGTACAACGAAAAATGGTTAAAATGATAAATTTTATGTTACATACATTTTACCACAATTTAAAAAAATTTTTTTAAATATTAATAATAGGCCAGGCGCGACAGCTCACACCTGTAATCCCAGCACTTTGGGAGGCGGAGGCAGGTGGATCAATTGAGCTCAGGAGTTTAAGACCAGCCTGAGTAACACAGTGAGACCGGTGTCTCTACAAAAAAATACAAAAATTAGTTGGGCACAGTGGCATGCGCCTATAGTCTCAGCTACTTGTGGGACTGAGGCAGGAGGCGTCCCTGAACCCAGAAGGTTGAGGCTACAGTGAGACATGTTCATGCCACTGCACTTCACTCTGAGTGACAAATTGAGACTTTGTCAAAAAAAAGAAAGAAAGAAAAAAGAAAGAGAGAGAGAAAGAAAGAAAAAGAAAAGAAATAGTAGCAACTGTTATTGTAAGACACCTCCACACACCAGAGAAGTTAATTTTAACATGTTAAGAACAGAGAGAAGCCAACATATCCACCTTAGGCTGATGGTCTGTTTTTTTGTGGTGTTGTTGGTAGTTGGGTTTGTTATTTTTAAATTACCTTCTCCAATACTTCATTAACAATTTCACTAAGTTATTTCATCTTTCAACATAAATACACACAAGGATTCCTTCTGGTAAAGACCAAACAAATATTAGTCCATAGTAGGAGCTAATACTATCACATTTACTAAGTATTCTATTTGCAATTTGACTATAGCCCAAAGCTTTTCGTTGGCTAAAGTTAGCCTAACGCTGATCAGGTAAATTAAAAATTATAGTCGATTAAAAGGACATTAATATTACCTGACTCAATAAGTCATTTCATTTAGGGCTGTTATCACAAGTTCTTGACGTGTAATTAAGAAAGCTAAGCTACAGGTCACCCTTTGATGATGTTTAAGCTGCAGTTCTGGTTATCTTTAAACTGCGATTCCAATCCAGGAGTTGTAACTAGTAGTTATTTCTCTCATGGACCAAAAGATCAGAATTTTCCCTGGAAGTTTATCAGAAATGCTTTCAAGTTTCAAAATACTTGCCTGTAGTATCCTATAGTGGCCTTGAAAACAATCTGTCCAAATACCCAGTTTAACCCATGGTTTAAAGTAATAAAGGAAGTTGACTTCATTTATTTGTCTTTTTTCCTTCCTAAATGGCAGTTTGATTTGTAAAGCATGGCAATGGAATGAAAATCTCATTTTTAAGGTTAGCTTTAACATGCATTCAATATCTCAAATGCCATTACAGATTTTACTTACTCAAAACACCAAAAAGTCATCATCACGACCCTTCCAAAATCTACTAATGACTTCTGTGAAAGGCAATGAATCTTTGTAATTAGCCAAAGTGAGACCATGTATGTCAAAATACAGGCCCTGGTTCACAGAAAATGCTTAATAAATGACAGTTTAAAAAAAAAAAATATATATATATATATATCATAATAGCACAGGTTGAATGTGCAGGGTCCATGTAAGCTAAATTTATTATCCCATTTTAGCTGAACAGATTTTAGAACACTCAGTGATTCCATTCCATTTTGTAAATTACTGAGCTGTACCAATTCAAAAATTCTTCTGAAACTCAATTCCCAGGCATTTGGCTTTTGTTCCTGGGATTTCCACTGCTTTAGAGAATCCAGCTTTAATGGGCTCCTTTCTGAGAAATTCTCCATCGGTTCTGAGAAGTACTTCTATTGAATGCTCCATTTAATTTCATTTTGCAATTAACGAAATTTTCAAGACATATTTCCCCTCTTTTGAAAAATTTCTAGTTATTTTTTTCTTGCCTTTTGGGTAATTAGGAGGAGCAAACTCCCTCCACTAAGAACTAAAGGCAATAAGTACAGCAACAAAAATACCAAATGTCAAAACAAATGTCATTTTCAGAGTTCTGAAACGCTCATCTCTCAGAATTGAAAACATTCCATGTCACCTCTATGGGTCTTTGGTTGCTAGCTCTCAAATTGATTCAGTAAATTCAACCAATAGTAAAGCTTTTAAGGTTTTTAATCTTCCTTGACAAAAATACTTAACCTTCTCCAGCCTGGGAGGTACAGTCTTTTCCTGCCTGTGAATCTCTACCAGTTTGGTAATAAAACAAACCACTAATTTAGTTGTTTATTATTCTTAGCCTAAAGATGTTTACGTGGCTAGCTGAGGACAAATGTACTGTATCTGCTCTTCTTCTTTTTAAAGTTTTAAACAAATAATCACTGAACAAAATCAGCCAGGAATGATCTTCTGCTCATGGGAACCGTATCCCAACTCAGAACCACACGCAGAAGACTGCAGGACCTCGAGGTCTGTTATCTCACCAAATCACTATGTGGCAAAAATACCGGTTAAATCACTTTCCCAGTGACCCCAGAATTTTCAGTTCAATTCTATCCCTCCTAAGTCACCAGGGCCTCTTTGGTAATGGATGAAACCATGAAGTTTGGTTCAGAGGAAGCAAAGATACATTCAAATGTGAGTATCAACTGCTCCCCAAGGATTCTTCCTGCTTCCTAGTTTTAGGTAGATCAAGAGCACTTTTAAAATAAACTTGGCATTTGTTTCCTGTTACAGTGGAAAATCTGACTGCAGACTCCACAGCGACAGCAAAGAACCCTTACTTTTCTGGGCAATCAAAATCCGACTTTTGTCACTCTTAACTGCAGCAGGTCAGCACACAGCGTACCAGTGTGTCGCTGAGCACGCTGACGAATGACTGTGGTGCTGGCAGCCTTGACCTGGGGGCACTTGTGAGGAGCTTTAAAAAATACTAATTCCTGGGTTCCACCCTCCAGTCTGAGATGTGGCCCGGGCGGCAGGATTTATAACCATTGCCTCGATGATGTTAATGGAAGCCCTTTGAGGTAGAAGAAGGTAGACAGGACTGACTCGGAGCACATCATCAACCACCTCTTCCTCCCCACTAAGAAGCCTAAGAATCCCCCAAAATGGGGGTGCAGTGGTTGAGGAGAAAAGAGAGGAAGTCATGTATACTTTTGCAGACTTTCACACAAGGACCCATGTGTGCTAAGCACAGTCCCCAAACAGGGGACCCCAGAAGTCCTATTCCTAAGATCCGAATTGCACCAAAGGTAGACAGACTCTTCTCAGGGTTATTCACAGCAAGGCAGGCTTTGCCTGGCATGTACGCGCCAGACCCAGCCTCTGCAGTGCCTATGTGGCAATGCTTAAGCAGTTCCCAGCACCCGACATGGTACTTTAAACCAGTTCATTAGTTTGAAATTTTAAATCCAAAGAAAGCTACCTTCAAATCTGACTCAAGAGCATAAAATTTCAAAGCAGAGAACACCACCAGGCTAGTAGTGAAGCTTCTTATTTTTAAATGGCATAGGGGAACCTTGAGTAAATATTTGGTTGCAATGTATTCCAGGGGTGGGGGGTTTGGATGGAGAGGAACTGCTGGTTTTTATTCAAAATCCTCCTCCTGCTGGGTCCAGGTCAGGCCTACGCAGCTCTGGCTGCAGGCTGTGAGAATCCTGGAAGGCTCCAGGGGCTGGCTCCCACCATGCTCCACTCCAGCAAGGGCAGACGCCAGGAAAAAATGGAAAGGGGGAGTCAGGCATGGAAGGTTTCAGACTTGCTGCTGGCAAAAGGCTGCAGAGCATCCCCAGAGAGCAGAGGCCTCACAACCAGGCTCCCTACCTCGCTGTCCTTCAGGACCGCCCACAGCTCGCTCACCTGCAGCTGCGCCACCCAAGAGACAGAGACAGGCTCACACGCAGCAGCTGGAGAGAAGAGGCTGGAATGAGGATTCTTTCTAAATGGAAAAATAAAGATCACTGGGGGAACTTCTCGCCCGTCCAGCAGTTGTGTGTACTCAGCTCCCCTGGCAGGGAATGAGGGCCCGTTGTTCCCTGCTGAAGACCATTGCCCTGGAGATGGGATGGGTGGGAAGAAAAATGTCAGTAGGGGCTCTGTCCTTGCCACCTTCTCTCTCTGGCTGACCTCTGGAATTCTCTCTCTGGCTGACCTCTGAGTTCCAGGAACGGAAGGGGCCCTTGTGGTGCTCCCAACATCTCTCCAAGAATGCACGCCCTTAAGTGGAGCTGTAGCTAGGTAAGGAGACAGCTGTAGCCTGCATCCTCCCCACAATCTTGTGACAGGGGAACATATGCAAATATGAGATGGGTCACTGCCGGGGAAGTACTGGACGGGGGATGTGTTCAGGAGGCTTGTGCCAGCCATGGACTGAACATATGTCAGCCATGTGGTATGGCTCTTACACAAAAACAGAATCCTGAGCTTGGTTTCACAAATAGGCTCATCTCCTCTCATATCTGAGTGTGTGGGGGAGAGGGTGCACTGTTTCCATGCAGGGCAAATGTGTCTGCATGGGGGTGGGGCTCCTCATCTTGCCATGGGTTTGGAAAGTACTAGAAGTGCATCTCACTCAACTTGATTTAGCAAGCATGTCTCTGTCATCCATGGCTTCTGTTGGCAACTTAAATTTGACAGCACACAAACTATGTGATGGTGATGGAGGGGCAGGTATAGTAACATCCAGTTTCCTAGGGAGTTTGCCACCAGGTGGTGGCATTCTTCCTGTCCTTTCTGCAACAGCAGCCTGGGAGGTTTTCAATGCCCTTATTTCTCCTGGGTATATCTGAACTATGTCCTGCTCTTATACACATAAAAGGGTCACTTGAGGAGCTTTGGCTATGTGGCAGCTGTTTGGAAACAGGTTGCCTGATGCATCGACAACCACAGGACATCTGGAAGAGTAAAACCTGCCCCGAAGCTGGCATGCTACTTGCACATTAAAATGGGAGCATAATGTAAAAGAAAAGGCTTAACACTTCCTTCACTAGGTTCAAACTTGCTGCGATTATTTAGGAATTCATTTCATTTAACCAAATATGAATTGAGCACCTTTTACACAGTTGGGGTCAGCGGTGTCAAAACAGACATGAATAATTATGATACAAAACCTATTGTACACATACACAGAAAATGAAAGTAGACACAAAATGAATAAACATGAAATGAATGTAGACAAAGGATAGGTTAATTTTCATTGAAGGGGAGGCACGAGGGTTCAACAAAGGAGTTGAATGTAGCTGGGACGTAACATTAGGGCAGGAGTAGGGGCTAGGATTGGGAGCAGAAAGTAAGGAGGACAGACAGTGTTAGTGGGAGGTAGACTGGAAAGTGGGCTGGTGCCAGCCCTGAAGGTCAGCTGTGCACCAAACTCTGTAGCTTGGTATACAGGGACCTGTGAGCCGACATTCAAGGCTGGTACCCTGAAGGTCACTGAAGGGGAGGCAGGAAGATTTGGCTTGGGGCAGTTTCCAGGTGAGAGGCAAGAAGTAAGGAAAGAAGGCAGAGATGGCACAGAATGGTGGGAAGGGAGCCCTTGGTACCCAATCTCTGCCAGGCAGGGACCCATCTTGCTATCCCATGATCCCCTCATGACAACTGCATGGAGTAGATGTCATTATCCCCATTGCAGATCTGGGTCTCCTGGGTCCTTCCTCAAAATAAGACCCATTCAAAAGACACCTCCCACAACATGGGTCTAACTACAGGTCTCCCGAGGCCACTAGGGAAGGATACTAGCACATTCAACAGCAAAACTGTCCCAAAACATCTTCCGTAGACATCTGTCCCTCTTCAGCGTTTTGCTTCTTGTGGCCGTTGTTCTCTTTTCTCCCTCTCTCACTTCTCTCTCTACTACCCCCTTCTTGGATCCCTTTTCTCACAAGAGCTCTAGGCCACCATTTCTTACTCAGAGTGACTTCCTGCTTCTCTGGTCTGCCCATCAGTCACCCCAGTTAGCAAGACAAAGAGTCCTCCTCAGGAACCAACCTCCTTAGAAAGTCTTAGAATTCTGTAGGCTCCTTATTCTATACTCTGGCTGGGTCACATTCTAACAAGGAAACTGAAGCTCAGAGAAAGTAAGTGTTTCTCAAGGTGCTCAACAGAGATGTGTTTTAGGAAGATAAATGGCATTGATGAAGAGGATGGATAGGCTGGGAACAGGTGCTGAAAAAGAGGGATACCAATTTATGACATTTTGGAAAACACAAAACTCTAGGGATATAGAAGAGAAGAGCAGTTGCTGGGGCTAAGGGTTGTGGGGTGGGGGTCAGTTTGAGTACAAACTGTCATGATAAAATATTTTTGGGGGGTAACCGACTTGTTCTGTATCCCAATTAGAGTAGTGGTTACTTCTCTGTGCATCTATCAAAACTCACAAAGTTACACAAAAATGATGAATTTTACTGTAGGTAAATTTAAGAATAATTTTTTAAATGACAGAGAGACTGGCTAGGAGGTTGCAGCATATGCAAGAAGGAATGAGAGGTCGAATGAGAGCAGCAGCAGCAGGATAAAAAAAACTGAAAACCAGAGATCTAGGGAAGAGAGATTTTAGAAGCAGGATTCAGATATGTGGGGAGTACGAGTGAAGAACTCAGACACGCAGACTTTCAGGGCTGGAAAGGATCTTAAGAGTTGATCCAGGAAAGCTCTATCTCACAGATGAGAAAACGAAGTTGAAATGATTTAAGAGTTTGGGGCTCTGTCTGGGTGGACGGTGATATCATTAACCAGACAGAACAGACATAGATGAGCAGGCTAGAGGAGGAAGTTGATGAGTTCATTTTGGACATTTTGATTTTGGAACATTTTTGTCACCAGGATTTCTTTTTTTAGTTTTTAGGAATTTGAAAACAAAATTGTTGGGTTTTGGCATTGAGTGCAATATCTTTCCACAAATACTATTTCATTACAGCTACAATGAAAAAGAACTTTGAATACAGATCCCTACATGAAGATGACACATTAGCTTCTTCTGAGTTGTTTTTGTTTTGTGACTTTCCTTCAGCATCACAAAGAGGGAATGATACTGACCCAATAAAGATTTTAGGCACATTCTCCATTAACGTACTTGCCATGAACACTATCATATTTTCATGTGTTTATACAACAAAGCTTTTCCTTCCTTATTAAAAACAATACAAACCAAGCTTTGAAAAGCAGTTGTTTTCCATTCTTACTGATGCTAGGCTATAATTCACTGCTGTTTTGTTTTCGTTTCAGAATATTCAGCAAGCAACCAAGGGAAGATGGGCATTGACTTGCTATTAGTCAGTAGGCGCAGCCTAGTGAAAGTTTCCATGCTGCACATAGGGCTGAAATCAAGGAGTCTTTTGTACGTATTTCAGAGCAATTTGGAAAATGACTTGGTTTAGTAGTCAAGGAGAGAAAAGAAGTAGAGTTTTCAACACCCTCACAGCCATTGGGATATGCAACCAATTTTAAGAACCAACTTCAAGTTGCAAACTACCAAGAAAGCATAATGTTCTTGGCAGCAAAGTTTAATCACAGGAGAACAAAATAAATATAAAGCTAATAATATTTAAAATAACTGCCTACTGTTTCTTCAAGAGCTGAGTACAGTGAATGCAAAGATGGTGAGTCTTACGAAGAATCTAGAATGCCGGCACATTTAGGCAGGGGTCTTGTTTTGCTGGCTGATAAACCTACATGCTTAGCACAGTGCCTGGCACATAATAGGCTCTCAATATATAATTGCTGAATGAATGAAGCTAGGAGAGAAGCAAACAAGTAAAGGAAGAGATAGCAAAGCCACCATACTTCATTCATCCATTCAGCAAATGTTACTGAGCTCTTACTAAAGTGAGGCCTTTTTTTAAGGATGGTGGTAGATATACACAAGCCTAAAATAACAACTTAGAAAACAGCCCTAGGCCTCAACACGTTTATAACCTGGAAGAGGAAGAAGGAAAAGTATAGCAAACATTTGTATATCAAAGTAATATCAAAGAACATGTGACAAGGCCTGGAAAAATGGCACAAAAAAAGGCTGAAAAGGTGGTAAAGATTTAGAAATCAGCAGCGTCACTCCCAACAGGGATACTTTCATCCTGAAGGTGAGACCAGATCTGGGCCTTAAGGGATGGAGAATTCTGATGGGAACAGAATACTCTGGGATGTAAAAACAGCAGGAAAAAGATCCCCAGAGCAGAGAAGGCAGGGTGGGTTCAGAGCATAGCAATCTTGCTAAGGAGTAGCAGGGAATGATGAAGAAAATGTCACACAGGTTGAAATGAAAGGTGGAGAGAGGAACGTGAACAGCTGGATAAAAGGAAATGAAGACTACCTAGGAGAAGAGGAGACTTTAAAAAAAAAAAAAAAAAAAGTCATGGTAGCTCATGCCTATAATCCCAGCACTCTGGGAGGCCACGGCAGGTGGATCGCTTGAGGTCAGGAGCTCAAGACCAGCCTGGCCAACATGGTGAAACCCTGCCTCTACTAAAAATACAAGAATAGGCAGGCATGGTGGTGCATGCCTATAATCCTAACTACTTGAGGCAGGAGAATCGCTTGAGCCTGGGAGGCGGAGGTTGCAGTGAGCCAAGATGGCGCTCAGTCTGGGTGACAGAGCGAGACTCCGCCTCAAAAAGAAAAACAATCAGGGAAGAATTTTAATTAAATCATCACAAAGTACAAGATAAACTGGAGTAAGGAGAAACTAGAGCAGGTGAATGAATTCCCCTAGAGAAGAGTTAAGAAGGTGGTGACAGCAAGACCAGTGAGGGAGAAATGGAGGGCAGAGAAGGATGCTGGGCTCAAAAACTTGAGCAGAAGCTGGAAGAATGCACCCTAGGTTTTGAGCCTGGGTGATCGGAATAGTGATGAGAGCAAGAAGAGAAACTGTTGAGTCCAAGAAAGGTTTTGGAGGGATGACGATGAGTTTAGTCCTGGATTAAATATTTTGATTATGTGTTTAATTTGAACTGCCAACAGGAAGTCCAGATAGAAAGGGTCATCAGGAAATGGTATATAAGCAGAACTGGAATTTGCAGAAATACCCATTTGAGAATCAGCTGCATACAGACGATAAGGAAGCTATGGGGATGAAAAAGGTCCCGCGCAAGAGAATCAGGACAAAAAAAAAAAAAAAAATAGTGAGACAGTGAGTCAAGACAGACAGTATTAAAGGAACTTCCCAACTATTTGCTCAACATAAAAATGGAAATGAGGCGAGGCTTGTTCCCTTAGAACATGTTTTTCATAGCAAAGGAGAATTCACTCCTGAAACTGGTTTTTATCTTGAGCTAAAGAAAACACCTTAACATTTCATTCATAGCAAGGACCATCACAGTAATCCTGTGTGACAAAGCTCAGGATAAACGCCATGGCAGGAATTTCACTTGAATGAAATAGGATGCAAGGAGGGAAACAGGAGCCCTTGCTTTGGGGAGATCTCCTTTCATGGACTCAGTTCAGGCTTCACTCAGCAGGAAAAAAATCTGCAAGGCTTAAGTAAGTACTTCTCTTTGGTAGAAGGCAATGGAAATGAATAACCTAATTCATTTAATCTGCAGTTGCCACAGATACAAAAACAAGAGAAGATATGAGCACTGTGTGGGCTGAATGTTTCTTTCCTACTCCCACCCTCATCCCACCCAGCCCTTTTTCCCAGGTCATTATCAACATATTTCAAAAGCCTCCGAGATGTTGATAAAGCAGCTCACCATCTGCGAACTCCTCCTCCACAGAAGAGTGATAGGTCTCAAGAACAAACCTTCCTACCTTAGCATGGAACAAAAGCCTGACTTCGACACCCGGCACCCACAGCTGTTTTCCACGAATAGAAAGAACACAACCAACCTAACTGGCTCTTTGAAGGTACGCCATCCTTTTCCTGTGGCCTAATTTATGCTGCAGATTGAAAAGTGCGAAAAAGCAAAAAATGGATAAGGTTTTCACAAGTTACTTAGTAGATGCTGATTTTCTTCCTATATCAAATGCTTGAGGCGCATATGATTGGTTTGCATTTCTCTGTATTTGTCAAAAGAATCTCTAAATTGTTCCCCAAATGAATTATTATTTTGACTGGGGACACTGAAGTTCATGGTTATTTTTAAAAACTACATTTTGCCAAAAGTTATCACTCTTCTTACCAAGGATTCACAATACAGTGTTGATGAGAATGCGACCTAGTTGGACAGCTACCTTCAGATATGCCTCATGCCCTTCAACAGGTCATCATTTGCACTAGAAACCAATACTCATCAAGTGTCAACAGGTCCACCACAACAGGTCCATCCTGGGGATCATTCAGAGGAAGTTAAACACAAGAGTTTGCAATTTAAACCAAAGCGTACCATCCCAATCTGTAAAAGACTCAGGAACACACGAAAGAGTACAAAGATAAAGCAAACAGCCTTGAATTACTTAGTTTAGTTGGAACTATTTTTGTCACACTATCAACCAAGGCCCTGGAGTACTCATGAGTATTTCTTTTTTTTCTCAATAAAGTGGGAAAAAATGCTGAAAGAATTTTTTAGATATATTCCTTTCTCATGTTGGAAAGATAATCTTACTGAAACAGGCATGGAATCTAGCTTATGTCTCCTTTCCTACTCTTAGAATCCTAAACAAAGAAATGAATGTCTAGAAGGTGGTTTGGGTAAACAGTTAGAAGATTCCCATGGGAAGCAAGTTAAATTAGAGTCCAAGAAGGCTAGAACCCACTTTATATCTCCTGGGCTCACAGGAGAGCTAGGTGATATGAGAAAGGGCCAGTGATGTGGACAGATCATGAAAGTGACAGCAAAGAGAGTCCAGGTAAGACCTAGTGAATGACTTAACAGATCAACTGGAGTGGTTTTAGTGGGTAAGTTTGCATGTTTCTAACGACACAGAAACCTACAAAATAGTTCATTGGCTTTCAGAAAAATACTGGAAGGATTGATCACAAACTCCTAGCCCCAGCCAACCCCAGTGCAAAAAAAAAAAAAAAAAGGTCATGCCCAATCCTTCAAAAGATTCATATGTGCAGGGTTATTACTCTAGGCATCCACTTGCCTGGGACCATCCTGGCCTACCCTATTGTCCCAGTATAATGATTAATAACAAGTGTCTCAGCTTGGAGGAGACATTTTATGGTCATCCTAGATATGAAAGAATGGCAATCTAATAGGTTAATGAATATCAAGAGAAATCACCTTTAGAAAGGCTTTCCTTTCTAATTGTGGTTCCAGACTACACAGCGCACTCACCCATACCATACTAGCTGGGACTTGCACTCTAGTAATAGAAAGGGAGGCTTGCACACAGAAGGAAATGGGTTCATATGTGGCACCACCCAGGTGCTCAGCAAATGGACAGCAAATAAACGGTCTTTGAAGAAAGGCAAAGAAAGAACCCTCTTCACCAATGTCTTGAATGAATGGTTCTTCAGCCATGACACATCGTACTGAGGAATGGCTTAACAGTTCTCCTTGATTCTGGGGGTGAAATAAGTATGGGGGTAAAGAGCATCAGGAAGGCTCCTGCTGCAGGAAACCCTGCGAAGAAAGTGCTAAAGAAAGCGCTCTCCCACCACCCATTAGGGAAGGAGCTCAGGAGCTGTCTGCCAACTGCAGCAGGCACAGGCCCAGAGACAGAAGATGTCTGTGGTCTGGGTACCCTTCCTCCCGCTGCAGGTTATGAGTAATAATAGCAACGGCTCTCATGTCACAACCTGGTGGCCGCTGGACCCTCACTTTGGTTGGAGGGTGCGTCCCCACAGGGGAAGTTCAGAAGAGCCAAGCTGGGCTCTGCGCTTCATGCAACGTGCAAGATGTGCACCAAGACGACCTCACCCCTGGCTGGACTCAGCCCCAGGACAACACTCCCACCCCGCAGAGCCCAGCCAGGTTCTCAGTGGCCCCAAGATAGCACACAAGCAGCTGGGATGGGAAAACAAGGTTTAGTAATATGAAACCAAAATACTCCTCCAGCCTGACTGCACTGCCCAGGATGAAATTCTCTCTAATTCCACTGAACATCTTAAACCAAAACATATTCAAACCCTGAACATCAGCAGCGCTCGTACTTCTCTTTTTGGGGGCTGTGAAAGGAGGGTGGAGTGCTGCAACAGAATAACAATTTTCAGCATAGGAAAATCCCCAATATGCAGGTTGTCACCTGCTTGATCTATTTTCCTCCTAACCAAGTTAAACAATCACCAACAGTTCTCTATGAGATATCTTCCACTGAGATTAAAGGAATGACCAGCAAGAAACTGCATATGTGTTGAGGTAGCGTGAGTGTGGGTTTTCAAATGGGTACATTCCTGGAAGACGGGACAGCAGGCTCTGAGGAGGCAGCTTTGGGAAAGAGACTGGGATGTCCAGAGGACCTTGGATATCCGTAATACTCACATATGAGTGCTTGTTCAGGGGCTGGGGGGAGACAAGTACATATAGAAATATCGTAACCAGTTTTCTCCAGTAAATACACCAAAACAAAGGAAAAGGAAAATGGGATCAAAGTATAGCCAGCAACGTGAAAAGTCTCATTTCAAAATCTAAAGTAAGATTTCAAAACAGAACATGGTTTAATAGAGTATGTAAATTTATGGAAATACTTCCTCACCCAGCTCCTGATCTTTCATGGGTACCTATCATGCAACCGTTCAGCTTTAAATCTTTTTTAGGAACCAGCTGGCTACCAGAGATCTTCACTCCTGTGCTTTTTCTCTCTCTCTCTCTTTTTTTTTTTTTTTTTTTTTTTTGTTGCAAACCTAGCATCTCCTTTCCATGTGATGCACTATGCTTGGAGCTGGCAGAGCAAAAGCCTGTCATTCTTAAAACATGAAGAGAATAATTCAGCGCCTTATTTTGTGATCACAGAGAATGCAATTAATACTTTGGCTGCCTTGGTATGTAGACCAAACCTTCTGCCACAGTGTTTTACAGTGCTGTTGTCCAGGGCAGCTCTGCCAATCTTTTCATTCCAACAGAAACGATGCCAGACTTCTCGGTGCTAAGCAAAGTATAATGAGGCGGAAGAGGTGGCTGGAACCCTCAGTGAGGGAATGTGCTCCTGGGGTGATTCTCTACAAAATACAAAGCTATCCCAAGATCCAACGGCTTTTGTCTCCCTGCATTTACGAAACCCAATTAAAATAAATTCTTTAAAAAGAAAAAGTAGTTAGGCTGGGCAGGGTGGCTCATACCTGTAATCCCTGCACTTTGGGAGGCCAAGGCCTGTGGATCATTTGAGGTAAGGAATTCAAGACTAGCCTGGCGGCCGGGTGCGGTGGCTCAAGCCTGTAATCCCAGCACTTTGGGAGGCCGAGACGGGCGGATCACGAGGTCAGGAGATCGAGACCATCCTGGCTAACACGGTGAAACCCCGTCTCTACTAAAAATATACAAAAAACTAGCTGGGCATGGTGGCGGGCGCCTGTAGTCCCAGCTACTCGGGAGGCTGAGGCAGGAGAATGACGTGAACCCGGGAGGCGGAGATTGCAGTGAGTGGAGATCGCGCCACTGCACTCCAGCCTGGGCAACAGAGCAAGACTCTGTCTCAAAAAAAAAAAAAAAAAAAAAAAAAGACTAGCCTGGCCAACATGGTGAAACCCTGTCTCTACTAAAAACACAAAAAATTAGCTGGGCATGGTGGCACACACCTGTAGTTCCAGCTACTCAGGAGGTTGAGGCAGGAGAATAACTTGAACCTGGGAGGCTGAGATTGCAGTGAGCTGAGATCACACCACTGCACTCCAGCCTGGGCGACAGAGCGAGATGCAAAAGAAAAAAAAAAAGGGCAGTTAAATTCTTATGTCATTCATCCATGGTCCAAAAGCTTTTTAATTCATAGAAGGTATAAGACAGGGAAAATGGTTCTAAACCGAGAACACGCAGTGATTTACTAAATCATATGAGCAATGTGGGAGAATTACTATCTGTGTAACACTAGACTCTGAAGACAGGAGATAAGAAATAATTATAATTCGGCTGTGTGCGGTGGCTCACACCTGTAATCCCAGAACCTTGGGAGGCCGAGGTGGGTGGATCACGAGGTCAAGACCAGCCTGGCCAAGATGGTGAAACTGCCGTCTCTACTAAAAATAAAAATAAAAAATAATAATAAGCCGGGCATGGTGGTGAGTGCCTATAGTCCCAGCTACTCAGGAGGCTGGGGCAGAGAACTGCTTGAACCTGAGAGATGGAGATTACAGTGAGCAGAGATTGCGCCACTGCACTCCAGCCTGGGTGACAGAGCAAGACTCCGTCTCAAAAATAAAAGATAAAAAAATTATAATTCATAGAAAGTGTAGGGACAAGGAGAACAGAGAGAACCAACAAACACAAGTAGGTATAAACGTTTTTACATATTATACTACAATATGTACGTATTGGCTGTAGTTGCAAAGAAATCCTAGACCCCACCTGTGTCTGCCAAGGGCCAAGTGAATGGTCCAGGCCAATGATCTCATTTACCATAGACCCCAGAGTCCCCAGCACGTCAGACAGCAGAAAGAGCAGCAGTGAGAAGCAAAACTTTATACCATCATTGACAGTTTATTAATATGATTCTTGCTGATTCTCTGGCCTTCAAAACCCATAGAATCACAAAACGTTAGTGAAGGACCCTCTAACTCAACTCCCCCATTTGCAGATGAAGAAATGAAAGCTCAGAAGAGTAGGACATGCCCAAACAGCAAGTGCCTGGTGGGTCAGAAGAATACAACGCAAGGTCCCTTGCCCTAAATGCCCTACACAGCTCTCCCCCATATCCACCTCCTCTTTTTGATCATTTCTATCTTCTTCCTTAGAACTGCACCTCCCCATCCTTTTTCCTAAGCCATCCCCAACGCTGGGTGACTCCCTGGGTCGGATCCCTTGCCTCTTTGATCCAGGGTACCTGCCTTGTCCTTCCATCCCTCAAGGACTAAAGCCCAGTCTCAGGATTTTCTGACAGGTGGGATCCACCAACTTTGCTTCATGCTGCAAGGAATTTGCCCTAACAGTAGTTGACTCCCAACAGAAGAAAATGCCCCCTGGTTGTGACCCTGACCTTCCCCAATGGGCCTCAAAATTCAGCAAGTCTTACCTTTACACTGAATATCCGCTACAGGCTTTGATTACTTTTATTAGCCAGCTGCAGGACATGTTTGTGTGTATTTACGTACACATGCACACAGAAATACTTCTAAGTGGGCTGTGTTCTATCATCTTTGGTACAGAAATAAAAGTAAATATTTCTGTGCATAAATTTTAGTATATTTCTAATAGGCATTGGAATAGAAGTCAAAAGTTCTATTTACAACCTTCCCAACCCAGCTGTAATGGTCCAGGCTGGCAAGAGTTAGAAACTACTGAAGTCCTTTTTTTGAGACAAGGTCTCACTCTGTCACCCAGGCTGGAATGGAAAGGAGTGGCACAATCATGGCTCACTGCAGCCTCAACCTCCCATCTCAGCCTCAAGGGATCCTCCCATCTCAGACTCCCAAGCAGCTGAAACTACAGGCACACACCACCATGACTGGCTTAATTGTTTTGTGTTTTGTAGAGGCAGGGTTTTGCCAAGTTGCTCAAGCTAGTCTTGAACACCTGGGCTCAAGTGATCCTCCTGTCTTGGCCTCCAACAGTGGCCGATTACAGTGCTGGGATTACAGGCATGAACCACCACGTCCACCCAGAAACTACTAAAATTTTATTCCTGGCTTAAATCTTAGGGCAGGCTGGCAACAGTGACCTCTTACACTTCACTATGCTCACCTGCAAAAGTATGGCGAGGCCTTCCCCGCCCAGCTCAGCAGACTGACAATGGGAGCCACAAGAACGTGAATATGAATGGACTTTAAAAAGGGTTACACGGCCGGGCGCGGTGGCTCAAGCCTGTAATCCCAGCACTTTGGGAGGCCGAGACGGGCGGATCACGAGGTCAGGAGATCGAGACCATCCTGGCTAATACGGTGAAACCCCGTCTCTACTAAAAAATACAAAAACTAGCCGGGCGACGAGGCGGGCGCCTGTAGTCCCAGCTACTCGGGAGGCTGAGACAGGAGAATGGCGTGAACCCGGGAGGCGGAGCTTGCAGTGAGCTGAGAGCCGGCCACTGCACTCCAGCCTGGGCGGCAGAGCAAGACTCCGTCTCAAAAAAAAAAAAAAAAAAAAAAAAAAAAAAAAGGGTTACACAACTGTAGCTCATCTGCGGAAAAAAGGAAAGGTCTTTCTATCCTCCTATACAGTAATATCCAACTATGGAAATAAAAAGGTGACCATATTGTGCAATAAATGGTTACCAATCTAGACCAGTGCTGTACAAAAGAAATACAATGGGAATCGGCCGGGCGCGGTGGCTCACGCCTGTGATCCCAGCACTTTGGGAGGCTGAATCGGGTGGATCATGAGGTCAGGAGATGCAGACCATCCTGGCTAACACGGTGAAACCCCGTCTCTACTAAAAATACAAAAAAATAGCTGGGCGTGGTGGCGGGCGCCTGTAGTCCCAGCTACTCAGGAGGCTGAGGCAGGAGAATGGTGTGAACCCGGGAGGCGGAGGATGCAGTGGGCCGAGATCGTACCACTGCACTCCAGCCTGGAAGACAGAGCGAGACTCCGTCTCAAAAAAAAAAAAGAAATATAATGGGAACCACATATGTAATTTTAAATTTTCTGGTGGTCATATTTAATATATTTCATTAAATTAATACAACCAAAATATTATCACTTCAACACAAAATTAATATAAAAATTACTGATAAAATATTTTGCATTCATTTATTCATCATACTACATCTTTGAAATCCAGTAAACCTGGTGTGTATTTTATACTCCAGTCGCATCTCAATTTAGATTAGCCACATTACATGAGCCTGGCAGCCACAGGTGGCCAGTGGCTGCCACAGCCACGGCACTGGAGAGGGTGGGAGTAGATTTTAGACACAATGTTATGGTGTCACACCTTGGTGGCACAGAGCAGCCTTTTCTCAGTGCCTAGCACAGCACCTTTTAGTGACTAAATGACCAATGAATACGTGTGGGATGAGTAAATGTTTGGATATATACTGTGATCACAGAAAATCTGTGAGATAAGAGGAAGAATAAAGGACTTTTTGAAAAAGCATTAGTCTGTGTTGACCTTTTCCTGTTCCCAAAACACAGAAGTCTTGGCTCGCGGACTGCCAAAGGGAAAGCCGCTGCTCGTAATGAAATTCCAGGCGTGGCATCGGCTGATGGGGTGAGCCATTCCTTTGCAAGCCACCTTGAACCTGCCTCTCTGTGGACTCGCCTGGCCTCTCAAGCGGCTGCTTCTAAAAGCCCAGGAACCCTGCTGAAAACAGATGAGCACGTGTCCCTGGGATCTGTATTCCTGTGAAATCATTTGCATTTTGTTAGGCAAATTTGCATAAAATTGAAGCCAAGAGAGCTTGGCTGGGTTTCCAGGCCGGCTCTCTCTCTCCGTGCTGCTATGGCCACCAGTATTTATCACCATTTACCAGGGTGGTCGAGCAAGACAGACCCCCAATTAGAATCGGCACACAAATGGAATCTCTTCCCTATGCTGACATGAAAATCAGCGTCCTCTGGGGTAAATGAGTGAAGGAACTCTGAGCTGTAATCTGGCTGCCACATCCTTTGTTATGACAAGAGTTTATTTTACACGACTCTGACCTATGGCTTGAAAACACAGCTTCAGTTGTGGATGTAATGATCCAGAACAGCACACACACCTGAATGCCAAGGAGCTCAGATCCTGGCCCATGGGCCATCTGGGAAACCAAACTCACCATCCTTCATTCC
Source organism: Rhinopithecus roxellana (assembly GCF_007565055.1). Lineage (NCBI taxonomy): Eukaryota > Metazoa > Chordata > Mammalia > Primates > Cercopithecidae > Rhinopithecus > Rhinopithecus roxellana. The sequence continues at coordinate 22,769,337 of NC_044569.1, forward strand.
AGAAAGCCAAGGGCTTCGACTCCTAAAGCAAGGTTTACCCTTAAGGGCCTCTCCTCCTTTCAGCTAGCTATGTTGAGGGCAAACTACAGGCAAGGTGCAAACAGCTACCCCTAAATGCACACACTCATCCCTTCCTTTGGGCCATAGGACAAAAGTCAAATCACAGTGACGCCCAACCTACCCATGGCCAAGGGAACAAGGTAAATTACACAACAGAGAAGGACAAAGGTGGAAGGAAAAATACACAGAAAACAATGCAATGCTATTTTATATTTTGTTATTTTTATCTCAACTGCCTATCTCTTTCTAGGACTATTCCCCAGATAAATTCCATTTTCATTACAAAACTAGTTTCTTATGCCAGGGAAAAGGCTGCGGAGCTGTTATCATTGCCATTGTTATTTCTACTAAGGTCATCTCAGATGGCATGTCTACATGAGATAAATGGTTTCCTAAACAGGCTTCTCTGCATCCTGCCACCACTTAGGTTTGCCCCGAGTCATCACTTCTGAGGCCTTGAAAGCAGCAGCTTCCTGGAAGGCTCAAAAGCTGGGCGGCAGCAGAGCATCAGAATTAAGGGCACCAAGTACTCCGAAACAGCCTGGGTTCAAATTCCAGCCCACCACCCAAACAGCTGTAATGAGGCGCCTCTGCAAGCCTCAGTGTTCTCATTTGCAAGACAAGGATAAAAACACCACCACCTCCCAGTACTGTTGTAAGAAAGAAATACACGAATAGCGATAGAACGTTTAGAAAGCACTGGGCAAAGTACAGGCCATGTGAACCTCTGCTTTATCACTGTCATGAGTATAGCTGGGGTGTCACTTTAACACTTGCTAGTACTGCTCATCATGTGTGCCCAGCTACCCGTCCATTCATTCACTCAATCAATATTATTGAGCATCTACTATGTACTTGCCTTGCGCTAAGCACTGAGTATTCAGCGATGATCCACTGTGCACAATCTTGTTGATTCTACCTTAGAACACCTTTTCAGGTAGTCCCTTCCTGGCAGTTCCTACTGCCCATGCCTCGGGGCAGCTGCCCAGCACCTTCACTTGGGCACCTGACCCCACCTTCCCATCTGGCCTCCTTGCTGCCCTCACTGCCACCAACACACTGCTGCCAGCAGTGTTTTCATCAACAAAAACATCCGGCCATGTCACTTACTATCCTGCTAGAAACCTTTACTGGCATTCCACTGCAGGAAAGATCTAATCAAACTCCTTAGTGGGGCACACAGAGCCTTGGAGAGCAAGCCTCCACTATCTTCCCGCTTCATCCCCTTCCATTCCATCCCCAACTGCCCCTCTTCTGGTCACTCTGGCCTCTTTGCCATTCCCAAGCTTGGCAGGCCCTTCAAATACTCTGCTTATTTGCATATGGTACCCTTTCACATTCTCCAGAAAGCAAGATCTCTTTCTTTTTTTTTTTTTTTTTTTGAACAAACTCTTACGTATCCTTCAAGCCCAGGCCAAATGGCACCTTCTCTGTGAAACCATCCTTAACTTTCCCAGGAAAAAACTCACTGGACTGTAATAAATCTGTTTGTGTGTCTGTTTCCCCAGGAGACTGTCCCCCTCAAGGCCAGAGATCATGTCCAGAAACCCAGTAGGCACAAAGAATGTGGAACAAACAAATGACCACGTTTCATTGTACAGTGGTTTCAAAATGAAGTCAGGAGGCAGAGTTGAGGCTGCAAAGCAGCTCCTCACAAAAACCACTCTATGCATCCTGCAGCGGGGGAGGTGGCTCTTCTAAATATGTGTACAACTTAATTTATGCACAGACAGAATAATTTAGATGCAGTAAGGCAGCAAAAACTCCCCCCAGAAATTACATCCCTATCCACTTGAGTCAAGTTCCTACTAATTCTCTACTCTAGAAAGGGAGGTAGGAGATGAAAAAGAATGAAAGAAGTCAGCAAACGCCCCGAAGGTCTCTTTGCCTATTTAACACACACACACACACACACACACACACACATATATATTCACAGAGAAGGTGCCATTTGGCCTGGGCTTGAAGGATATGTAAGCGTTTGTTAAATAAAAAAGAAAAAGAAAAAAAAAAACAAAAAACAAAAAAGAAGGAGATCTTGTGCACGCGCGCTCTCTCTGTCTCTCTCTCTCCATATATATATAGAGAGAGAGAGAGAGAGAGAGAATCATTTCACATAAGTAAATTTTTCAGATGACTGAAGCCTAAACTTTTAAAAAATTTTAACCATTTGGAATGGAGATATTTCTGCAACTTACTATCCACTTTCCCTGAACTCTTTGACTCTCCCTACAGAAAATAACTCTGTCTTGATGACTCAGTGGCATCATTAGGAATCACTAAGATCGTCCTGTGCTACGATCCAGTGAGAACTCTGGGAGCCATAGCGATCTTTGTGACTGCCCCACACAGAAGAGCCTCAGAGACTCCTGAGCTGGTTTTTAAAGCATTTTTGTCTTCTTCCTTGCTGTCAGACTCTAAAATAATTCTTTGAATAATTTACAGGCCTCCATTACCTCCTCTGTCAGGTCAATTCTAATTTAATATATTTGCTGTTTCTATTGGCTGGCGGGGGCAGGGGGTGGTAAATGATAACCAATTTTGTGAGAAAATGGACTTTTAAAAAAGCAAATGGTATGGAATATTATTCAGCCTTAAAAAGGAATGAAATTCTGACACATGCCACAACATGGATGAACTCTGAAAATATGTTAAACAAGCTAGACACAAAAGGACAAACATTGTCTAATTCCACTTATGGGAAGAAGCAAATTCTTCCTCGAAGAGTCAAATTTATAGAGACAGAAAATAGAATAATGGCTACCCAGGACTGGGGAGAAAAAGAAACAGGGAGTTAATAGTTTAATGGGTAGAGTTTCCATTTGGAATGATGAACAAGTGCTGGAAACAGATGGCAGTCATGGATTACATACCAATGGTTTATGTAACCAAGTAAATGTGCTGAAGGACACTGAACTATACATTTAAAATGGGGTGAAATGGTAAATTTTATGTATATTTTAACTCACACACACACCACATACATACATACATACATATGCATATTTATACAGATAGATTTTTACATGAACTGGTTGAGAAGGGTGGCTGGGCTCTTATGAGCAATGGGTATGAACTTTAGCATACGAACTTCGTGACATCCCTCTGCACAGAAGGCACTGAAATGACATCCTAGTTCCTAGTTGTGATTCACACCATCATCAAGAAACAATAATCTCTGAAGGTGCTAATGTATTTTGCAGTCATAGGGATCTTTTACTCACGAATTACAATACTGGTGACAAACAGGCACTCCAAGCTTCTTGGAGAACATTATGAATAATCCCAAAAAGAACCGAGCTCCAGAAGGGGCAGGGCTTTGTCCTTTTCACACAGGAAACCAGTCCGCCTGTTCACGGCACAGAATCCAAATCTGCTCTTCGCTTCTCCTGAGATCAAACTCTAGAACTAAGAGGCCACATGTAAAGCTGTTAAAATAACAAAAATACTGATTATCTGAATTCATTAGGATCTTAAGGGTATGTAAAAACTACATAAAGCAGTCTTTTAAATATTACAATGTTGGGTTATGGCTTATAAATGAAACATTTTAGGTGATATTGGACCAATATTTTTAAAGCAGTCTGGTCTATCAAAGAGAGGAGGCCAGGTGCGGTGGCTCACGCCTGTAATCCCAGCACTCTGGGGGGGAGGCCGAGGCGGGTGGATCATCTGAGGTCAGGAGTTTGAGACCAGCCTGGCCAACATGATGAAATCCAGTCTCTACTAAAAAAAAAAAAAAAAAAAAAAAAAAAATTAGCCGGTGTGGTGGCGGGCGCCTGTAATCCCAGCTACTCGGGAGGCCGAGGCAGGAGAATCGCTTGAACTCGGGAGGCGGAGGTTGCAGTGAGCCTGGACTGCACCACTACACTCCAGCCTGGGCAACAAGAGCGAAACTCCGTCTCAAAGAAAAAGAGAGAGAAAGAGAGAGAGGAAATAGTTGATGGCTTGTTCAGTTCAACTAACACAGAGCCCGGGGTTTGGGGAGCCTGGTGGTGAACTCTGTCTTGCTTAATGAAAGGTCACTATTGTCCCTCTGCTGGAATAATAATTTCCCTTCCTTTTTGGCTTCCTTATGAAATCCCATGAAGCTCTACTCTAAAAAGTCATAACATATTGTGCCCAGGGAAGATGCTGAATTGAAATTTTTAAATATGTGCTTTATTAAACAAACCACTTAAAACATTATTTTTGTCCTTCTGAAGAGTGACTTATTCTGCACATGAATTCAGAGTGAGTTAAATATTCAACCTATATGTGTTTCATAACACAAGAGATATATAAATAAATGAGAAAGTAGGGGTGGGGGGTAGAGGTTTAGCAAGGATGCAGTAAGAGTTTCCTATCTTGTCAGAATTTCGTATTCAAGTTTCTTTTAAGAAAGTAGTTTCCTGGCCCATGCTGAAACTCCCTTAGCCCTGCAAATAACACAAGGGCATCCTGTTCAAATGTTATTATGGAAACAGTGTGCTGTTCTGGGCCAAATGTATCCAAATTAAACTGAGGGGGATGGAAATAACTCTCCCTTGATACGCCCTGGCTGCTGAAGGTGGGTTTGTTTTTAAGTAGAATAAAATTTACAGCTGAATATAAAAACAGATACATCCTCATCTTGTAAACCTGAGTGACATGTCATTCCACCTCCGGACTCTAGAAGAAAAAAATCACTAAGGTCATGCCTAAAATGAAAAGAGTGAAGGCATAAGGATCATACCAGAGGTAAAACCGCAGACTTTCCCCACCTTTTTATTAAGGTATTAGGCAGGTTACAATTTGACAGTGAGATCATTTCTCTGGAACCAGGAAGGCACTGTGGGTTTGTTTTTCCAACGCACACTCTGACCCCAGTGAGAGCTTCTGAATCAGGTGTCTGGTCTTGGTAGGAAGCAATGATTAGTACTTATTTTTCAAAGCCTATTTAAACAGACTCTAGGAGTCGAAAGGGAGACAGAAAAAAGAGTTGTTTCATTTATTTTTTAACTACGAAAGAACTTAAAATTCCATGTTGTAGGAAAGATTTCACCTGCTAGTTATTAAACTAAAGATGACTAACTGGCTTCCTAAAGAACCCAAAAAGTAACATGCATAAAGTTGTTCTTTTGTAATATGTTTCTGTTTAAATTTTTGTTTTAAAAATGTAAGCTCCAGAGGACATGAACATCACTTGGATTGCCTAAATAAAGGATGCTGGTTTTGCCTCTTAGCAGGCAACGTCACTTGACTTTGCAGAACCTCTGTTTCCGCATCTATAAATCCACTTCCTGCCCTCAGGAAGAGGTTATTAAGGTTAAATAATCTCCTATCCCTAAAAGTGTTAAATCCAGGGTCTGGCACATATCGGGGTTCAATAAATATTCATTTCCTTCCTTCCTCCTGACTTTCAGTGACTGAGGCCAAGGACCAATGTTGTGATAAACGGAAATGGGGAAAATGAGGATGAGTAGGTAAGGAAAAGATTGCTCTAAACATTTTAGCCAAAAACAGTAAAAGTCTCTTTAAGTTTATATTGTTCGTGGTAACTCATTTTAAACTGAGGTAAGTAAGGGCTATATTATACTAATACCTCTATTATTTTTAAGGTACAACACTGTTTTCAACTATTAATGAAGAAAAACCCATTAAATCTCCTCTGTGTAAACTGTAGTACTGCTAGAAAAATCTCAAAGACCCAGGAGGAAGTTAATATTGTCCCATCAGCACCCTTACCTTGCATTGGCCTGTTTTCTTTACTTTGTGGCCCTTATGTTATATTGTTAATTTTTAAGTTGTTTACTTTTCTGACTTCCTCACAATGTGGGATTCACAAGACATAGGAGAGTTCCTACCTGTCATGTTTTCTGTTATAGCTCCAGCCCCTAGAACAATGATTGGCACAGAGTAGGCTCTTTATAAATATTTGTTGATTGAATGAACTTGCAGTAACATGCCCTTTACCACTTTGGAAACCCTACTGATGGAGGCTCCACCATTTTTAACGTTCAAGAAACATGTACCAAATATTTTTGGTCACCTAAAAAGAGGAGCCCAATTTTATTTTTTAGATTTTATTTAGTCACTAAAGGAGACAGTGTCCTAGCCAATGCTCTGTGAGCAAATTTAAAGACTCTGAAGGACTTTTTCATATTTATTAGTGTTTGTTCTATTTTTTTGTTTTACATCCTTTTTTAATTTTTTAAACTTTCATTTTAAGTTCGGGGGTACATGTACAGGTTTGTTACATAGGTAAACTTGTTGGGTTTTATTGTACAGATGATTTCATCCACCCAGGTATCAAGCCTAGTACCCATTAGTTATTTTTCCTGATGGTCCAATGTGGCATTTTCTTGGGAAAAGAAAAAAGAAAGATGGAAGAGCAACGTTTACAGGCCTATGCCTATGGGCACTTCTGATTAAAGCTAATTACAACCTATGAAAATAGTAAATAAGGACTTTGAGGGATTCAAAGAAATCAAGGCAGCAAACAGCATGCCAATGTAACACCACTGCTAGTCAGGTGTCAACAAGCAAAAACAATCACATGTGTTCATCTAATTCCAGTTGGCCCCTGTTGAAAGGGGTTGTTTTACAGGGCTGTCTCTTCAAGTGTTAGAGACCTCGCACACCAGTCCTACCACTGTCCCTTCAGCTCATGTCCAAGCCCGCCTGGCTCACAAGCACATCATCACAGGGTCTTGAGCTGATATGTAGGCACCAAATGGAAGCAGCTAGATCCCCCTCTGCTGCAAGCATGAGAAACGCTGCAAAGGCTGAATCAAAGGAGGGAAAGTAACTAGAAACAAAAGATTGCATTCCAATTTCCCGAACATTTTTGAGACAGAAAGCAGTAGAGTATACTAGTGTTCAAAATGCAATATATTTCAGTCTCTACTAAGCAATCTTGTGTCCTTATGAACACATATCCAGAGAAGCAGCACAGGATAAAGAAATATTTACTGGATTCCCAAGCCAGGGAACGAGTATCAGCTCCTCCTTTGCTTATTGGCTCTTACACACCTTTGTTGGCCAAACTTTCTTCTTTACATGGGAATAAACAAATAACTAACAGTGTGTGTGGGTTAGAAAGTAGGGAGAAGTTGGAATACAATACCTGCCTTGCTTAGGGTTGTTGTGAAGATCAAATGGGCCAACAGATATGGAATTTTTTTTTTTTTTTTTTTTTTTTTTGGAAACTTTAAAATCCTACGTAAAGGCAAGATACCACTGTCATTTTTTTCACCTGGAAAAAAAATTCTACGAAAACTGCCTTTCATAATTGAATTATTTCCTCAAATATACTTTTATTAACTGATAGTTAATAAAGATTTATTAGGGCCGGGCGCGGTGGCTCAAGCCTGTAATCCCAGCACTTTGGGAGGCCCAGACGGGCGGATCACGAGGTCAGGAGATCGAGACCATCCTGGCTAATACGGTGAAACCCCGTCTCTACTAAAAAAAAATACAGAAAAACTAGCCGGGCGAGGTGGCAGGCGCCTGTAGTCCCAGCTACTCGGGAGGCTGAGGCAGGAGAATGGCATAAACCCGGGGGGCGGAGCTTGCGGTGAGCTGAGATCCGGCCATTGCACTCCAGCCTGGGCGACAGAGCGAGACTCCATCTCAAAAAAAAAAAATTTATTACACGGTGAATTCTAACAAAAATAGAGTTTTTACCCAGACAATATTTTTTAACGTGAAATAAGAAAAAACACATATTTGTATAAGATCAGGTGAGGTGACTCATGCCTGTAATCTCAGTACTTTGGGAGGCTGAGGCAGGAGGATTGCTTGAAGCCAGGAGTTTGTGACCAGCCTGGGCAACAAAGTGAGATCCTGTCCCAACAAAAGATAAGACAAACATTATTTAGGTGTGGTGGCATGCACCGGTAGTCCCGGCTACTCAGGACACTGAGGTGGGAGGATCACTTGAGCCCAGGAGTTCGAGGCAGCAGTGAGCCGATATGGTGCCACTGCACTCCAGCCTGGGCAACACAGCAAGACCTCATCTCCAAAAACAAACAAATAAACAACAAACAAAAAAAAGAAAAAAGAAAAAAGCAGTTGTATATAACCAGAACAATGACCACATTCTTCTCAAATTATACAGAAAGAGCAGCAAAGCTGAGGAAGAAATGAGCCACGTTCTGAAGCACTCAGTCAATCATTACCTCTTCCAAAAAATCTCTCCACTCTAGTCCTAATCATTGTGCAAAGCTAGCAATTTCTTGCTGTTCCCACTACCATTCCTCTAGGTCAGGCACTTGATCTCTTGCCCGTTTGCTGAAAGAGCCTCCTATCTGGTCACTGATTTCTCCCCCGTCTCATTAACAGTCTGGAGTGGAGTCAGGGTGATATATCTGAAACAAACTCTTCCAGGGTGGGCCACCTCTAGCATCATCTTTCTGACCCATCCACTTGCACTCTCCACTCCAGCCAGGCTGAAAACTCTTCAGTTCCTGCAGTCCACCATGTGGCCGCTTGCCTCTGGCCTTTGTTCCCGAAGCTCTGCCTGGGGCCATACTTGGTTCCTCCCACCCACTTCACTACATTGATTCCTGCTCAGTCCCCTTCCTGGGAAGACTTCCTCGACTCCAATACATTTTAGAAAATTTAATTCCCATGCTGTGTATAATCGAAATGAAAAAAGTTATTTCTTGACATGTTAAAACATAACCATTCTGAATTGGATCATCATGCTTAATGAAGAAATTATTGAAGCATTTTAATTAAATTTCGTAAAATAAAAAATAAAACCAAACCAAAATATAAACATAGTTACTCATAACTAAATCATTAGTAAATATTTTTCTGATAATACTAGCCTAAACAAAAAATAAGAAAAATAAATAAAAAGGTATACATTTTGGAATGAGTGAAAGGAATTCATGAGCGAAAGCTTTATCTTGTATCAAAGGAACGTATCCCTCACTCCACAATTGCACCCCTTGAAAACCTATTTCATGGCATAATTTTCGTTCTATTACTAGAATGAAATAAAATCATGGAAATAAAACCAAAAAAAAAAAAAACGCCTGCACTGTTGCTGCATCTCTTCTCATAGCTTTAAACATGCTCTTCTGCGGTTGCTGTTGAACAGTCTTCACTCCCCCAGACCAAGCTTGTCCAACCCATGGTGGGCAGATGGCTTTGAATACAGCCCAACACAAATCTGTAAACTTTCTTAAAATATTATGATTTTGTGTGTGTGTGTATTTTTTTTTTTTTTTTTTAGCTCATCAGCTATCATTCGCGTTAGTGTATTTTACGTGTGACCCAAGACAGTTCTTCTTCTTCTTCCAATGTGGCCCAGGGAAGCCAAAAGATTGGACACCCCTGCCCCTAGACTATCAGCCATCCCCCTCTTGCTCTCACTTCCCACTTCTCCAGGCCCTGGCTCGATTTTTTTTAAAGTATGGTATAAATGAATAACTGATCTCTTGTTCTGTCTGCTTTAATCATGTGACTAGGTGCAAAAACACAATTAACCACTTAAAAACACAGAGATGCAAGCGGATCCTTTGCCATAACAATGAGCCCACTCTATCAATGTCCTGTCATGCCAAACAGGTAGAGAGGTTTTAAAGAAGAGTCAAGTATCCCAACTCATATTAAATCTCCCCATATTCTCCATATTTTAAAATCACTGGCTTAGTCACGGGTCATGCCCTTTAAGTATTCCGTACAAAAGGTATTTTCAAATTCCAATGACATGTACTTTCATCGGTTAACTTTTAATTGAGCCAAATATTAAATGTTCACATTAACCAGACAAAGCATTTTTAGCTACTGATTTGCAGTGACAGCTTGTGTTATTCTCACACACAGGCCAAGCATGAAATAGAAAACTAATAACCCCTTAACTGTATTCTCAAAGTATCATTTATGGGAAAGAAAACTACATTCAAAGGAAACTTGTGCAATGGCTGTCATTTTTTTTCCCCTGAGCCACAAGCTGTTACAAAGCAGGGGAGCTCATTTTCTCACAGATACGGACAAGCTCAAGAATCCCACTGTCACTGGATGTATTCATTAAGAAGGAATCTGGCAGCAGCACAGGGGACAGATACTTTGGAGAACAGGCCAATTATCTGGGTGTCCTTTATAATTTGAAGTTTCTGAATTCACTCATAGATAAGCCGCTTGAAGAGGGCCTGGCAATGGGAACATAATGCGCAGATGGCCACTGAAGAAACAAGAGGGAGGAAGGGAGGCTGGAAGAGAGAAGAGAATTTGCTTGTGGTTTCATTCATGGGGACAAATCTACAAGCTGACACATTCATCTTTTTTAAAAGCCCCCGGAGAAGTCTGGTCAAGCTTCATTACCAGTAAACATATCAAAATCTTTCTCAAACAGATGACAACTGATGAGCAACAATGCTTTGAGTTTGCTTCATGCCAAGGGATGAGGGTTCTCAAAATACAAATTCCATCAGTTGTTAAAACCACAGATAGGCTGTGATGCTGGCTTGAACCAGAATAGAGAACTTAGCCAAAAGCTGCCAGGCCAGTCGTCTTATGTGAGACATCCCAGGTGGTCTTCTTGTTGAGCAGCGTCTTTAGAAATGAAATCTTAGGTTCTCTCGCCTCTGGGAATGCTGAACTGTACTGACTTCCACCTTCAATTGGCTGCTTGTTTTTATGGGAGAAGAATGAGGGGACCATTTATCCTTGTGACTTTTATGCTGTACTTCTTTTTGTATTTGAGCTATAACACTGACCAGAGTTAAAATCCACCTTGCTCCCACTGTGAGAACCTTGGGCCAGCCCTGCTTTCTATAATGATAGAGTGATGAATAATCTCAGCCTTCAAAACCTTTTCAGTCTGGGTTAGGCTTGAGATATGAAACAAAAGGAATGAGAGCAACTAGGCATATGTACATAGACTGTGTGTCTACAACCTTTGTATAAACAGATAGAATGTGACAACCAACAGGCTGGTATCTATATTAGCCTTAAGGACGAATACATGTCAAATGTTTAATATAAAGCAAAATCTAGATTTCTCTTTAGGAATAAATGATATACTTTTTCAATTCAATGAAAAGGATGAAATCAAAACACTTAATAGTTATTTTTCTTCTTTCATTTCCCTTAAATATTAATGAACCTGTAGGATGGGACATTTCAGACACACACACAAACACACACTATAATAAAAGAAGTAAGAGAAAATTAGCTGCTTAGGATGAATTGCTCAAAATGCCTCTAACATAATCATTTTATTCATTCATTCAATAAACAATCATTGTGTGTGTCTATTACCTACTATGCCTGGTGCCAGGTTGAATTTAATAGAAGAAATATTTTATTAATAAGGAAGTCCCAGTGAGAAAGGACACCTTGATTTTGTAAGACCTAGAGTCACACATAGAGGATACTATTAGAACATTTGGAACAATACTAATTTGATTAAAGTTGAAGGATTCATTAAGTTGGCAAACTGGTAGTGGGAAGCCAAGCTTTGAATAGTAAAGCTTCAAGTTAACCACCTTAACCCAATCCATGCAAGTGCAAGTCTACCGATTACCTTTGGGAAAAGGTGGGGTGCAAACAGCAGTTGCAAACGAAGACAACATCAGCAGTAGCAGTTAGGACCACTTTGGGCAATGAAAGAAGGCAAAAGAGAAACCTACATGATTCGAGGGAAAGACATATTATGGTTCAGCCTCAATTTCTCTCTTGAGTGCCAGATCCTTATGTCTAAGCCTTACTGGGCATTTCCACTTGGATATCCTACTGGGAATGTCCAAAATGAAATTCATCACATGTACCCCACAAAGCAGTAACTGTTGTTATCTTTCCTTTCTCTCTGGAAGACTGTATCATTTTTTGAGCCAGTCAGAATGGCACTTGAGTCTTTATTCTTTCCCTCCATTATTCCTCATATTCGACCTGCTGTCTGTCCTTTGATTCTACACCTGCAGTAGGCCCACACCTGTCCTGTCCTTTCCATTCCAGGTGCTTCAGACCTCGCACCTGATCTCCCCATCCAGCTTCAGTCACTGTCAATCTTCCTCAAACCCACACATCCTGCCTTGTCTCAGAACCTTTGCAACATCCTTTCAACATCCCTGGTACAGTTAAATACAGCCATCCCTCGGTGACCTCAGGGGATTGGCTCTGGGAACCTCCATTGGATACCAAAATCTGAAGATGCTCAGGTCCCTGATATTAAATGAGTAGTACTTCCATATGCACATCCTCCTACATACTTTATTTATTTATTTATTTGTTGAGACAGTCTTGCTCTGTCCCCCAGGCTGGAGTACAGCGGCAAGATCTCGGCTCACTGCAACCTCTGCCTCCCAGGTTCAAGCAATCATCCTGCCTCAGCCTCCCGAGTAGCTGGGATTACAGGCACCCATCACCACACCTGGCTGATTTTTTTTATTTTTAGTAAAGGTGGGTTTTCACCATGTTGGCCAGGCTGGACTTGAACTCCTGACCTCAAGTGATCCACCCACCGTGGCCTCCCAAATTGCTGGGATTAAAGGCCTAAGCCACTGTGCCTGCCCTACCCCATATATTTCTGATCCACAGTTGGTTGAATCCATGGATGTGGAACCCAAAGATAGGGAGGGCTATATGTACGAGTTTCACAGCTTAGTATGCAGTGGTAAGTTCTCAAGACTATGGAGTTATCTAAGGAGAGTTCTCCATGTCCCAGTCAAATTAGACTCTCCACAATTCCCCCAAACACACCTCACACATTCATGCCTGCTTTGACACCTCCAGTTTCCACTACCCAGAAGACCCTCTCCCCATATCGCCAGCCTGTTCGCTAAAACTTGTCTCAAAATTATCTCCGACATGAAACTCTTCAGATATCACTGTAGCTGGGTTGGGCCTCTCTGTCTACTACACATTGTCCAGGATTACAGTGATTTGCATCCTTGTCTTGGTCCCCTACTGATTGGTAAGTTCCTTGAAGGCAAAAGTTATCTTAGACATTTTTTCGCTTCACTAAAGCACCTAGCATAGAGCTCTGCATGGAGTAGGGTCTCAATAAATGTTTTTTCAATGAAAAAAGTTAGTGTCCATGTTTTCCTAAATAACCAGATCCTGAAAACCCTCTCCATGACCATCCCTATCCTGGTTCCTGGGAACCCAGGGTTAAGTTTTGTGGACAATTGCTCATTTCCCTCAATTAGGACTTCTTCAAATCATTTTCTTCTTATACTATCACTTTAATGTTTAGTAAGTGGCTTTGTCTCCCTGTTCTTATAATTTTGTTATAAAATACCTCAAAACTTCTCTGTGTGTCTTCAGCGTGTGTATGTGTGTGTGTGTTTAAAGATGCTGGCAGGAATCCATAAAGGAAATGGCTAGGAGATAGACCTGAAATTTTACATCCAAAAATGCCAGTGCTGCCATCCTTTATGGACTCGCTTTTTTTTTTTTTTTTTTTCAAAAAGATAAATCTATTTAAAGCTGATGAAATAATTTGTACTTAATTTTATTCCTATTTTAATTGTAAATCAGATACCAATATATCTGAGATATAGCATTGAACTAAGAGGACTAAGTATGTGTCTCATGTTCTCTTAGAAAATTCTAATGCAGCTGAGAGGAATATTTGGCTGCAATTCAATTTCAGAGTTAATATAGAGATATAGCATTCATCATGTTGTAAAGCAGAAAAAAAAATCATCCTAGTTATCTGTTAAGGAGAGCTGGAAAAAGTCAAGAAAAGACAGCCTGCAACACTGATCCTTTGTTTGGTGCTCCAAGTATTAAAATTGGTAAACTCACCATATTCTGTTGCAGCTTAACTGTGTTTTCGACAGTTAAAAATAAAGAAATATAGTAACTGGATCTGTCACAAGAAAAGATGTATTGGTCTCAATGGAAAAAACCTCCCCTGAAAAATTAAAGCTTCACTTGACGCAGTGGGTTCTCGGGTTGTTTTTGGGAGACATGATAAAGGGCAGAGTGGAGTCAGTCATAAGTTTCTGACTCATTACATGGAAGCCCCAGAGAGCTGATTATTAACTAAAAATGGAATACGGTTCTATCCCTGAAGTTGTGAAGGCAAAACAAGAAGCAGAATGGAAACACAAATTTCCCCACTGACGCATGTGGCCCAAATGCGATGCTCAAGGGCAGGTGTCTTCCATGGTTAACCTGCTCATGGAATGTGGTTGATCGCCCGAGAAAATCACCCAAGTCACTCTCAGGATATTGCTACGAATGGTCATACCAGTATGTCGGGGAGATTCCCTTTCTCACATATTTAAAAGGGCGTTTGGGGAAGTAGTCCTTACCCTAAGCTATTTTAGTTTAGTTCGTCAAACATTTATTGAAGGCTCATGTATAGCCCCACTATAATCTTGCACTGGAGGAATCAAGGCAAGTACAAATTTTGCCAGCAGATACTATCTTTTCTCTGCACAGGTTCAAGTTTATAATCTCTGGAGGTAAAGGACAGTATCTGGTCACAGAATTTTGACCTGCCCAGCTGCCTGCAGCAAGTTTGGGGTGAGGGTTATCCTCTCACTCTGATTAGACTTCCCACTTCTGCTCCTTTTTGCTAGTATCTAAGCGCATTATGGTTTTCTTCAGGTAAATCCTACCCTTCACTAATTGGAAGTTAACAAGGAGCTAACACCTGAGAGGTCCCTCTCCGGTGGAATGATAAGACAGGTAGGGGATGGTCACGGGGGTGGTGGTGCCTATAAGGAAGTCCCATGGTTTGGAAGAGAGAGGAATAATCATTCCTTATTCACACCAAAGGACAAATGGGTGCATCTTTTGTCTGGCAAATGGAGGGCAGAGAAATAATGCCATGGAATATATAGAATTGGGCATATATCAGAACAAGTAACAATCTATTAAAAATATGTTTTTAAGTGAAAACAGCTTTGTTGGCATTTTGAAAGTTTTACAGTCTCCATTTAAATGAACAGGATCACAAGCCCAAAAAGTCGGAAGGCAAATGCCAGTGTTACAATGGACTGTGAATTTCTGTAACTAGCATCATAGTAGTGTCTAGATAAATAAAACAGTAATATAACCTCAAACCAAAGGAAAACAGAAGCTTGTTTTTCCCCTCCTCAAAGGAGGAGCCCCTGTTCTGGTTCAAAACCTACTTGTATTTTTTGGCATACAAAAGTTATTTAAGAAAGATAGTTCTTCAAATTACCCTGTTCCAGTCAGTCTAATCAGAGCCTTGATTGTCTTTTACTTAAAAAGAATTAATGAAATGCTTTAGAAATTGTAGACTGGTGTTTATTAAGTCTTCTTAGTATGCATAAATAGTGCTTAGTGGGTTAATATTTAACAAGGGAACTCCCCCTGCCTTTCAGTTCTCTTAAGCATATGTCTACGTTATACAGTATTTCTAAAAGTATCTACATTTGGCCCTATTTAAATTAGGCCTAATGCACACATGGACAGTCATATAGTCAGAAATAACATTCTTAGACCAAGATTGAAGTACATGCAAAATAAGTTATAGTTATTGGCTTTTTCCCTCTAAGTCTCTGAGTCTAGGATCATGCTTATCAGGCTGTACAGTAACTACGAGTTTATTAAGACACCTGCAACACTAGCCTGTGAGTTTATCCAGGGCAGAGGCAAAGCTCTTTTTCCCGTGCCTCCAACCTAACCCAGGACAGGACTCATGTAAGACTGGCAATCATATCTGTGGAATAACTAACTGTCTCAGTCCTTGGGTGATTTTCATCATTAATCCTGCTTAGACATCAAACATTAAGGTTGCTTAAGCCAAACCAAGAGGCATGAAAGAGAAACTTCATAGTGGGGTAAATTCACTGAGTAGTCTCCTACATGTAGTTGACAGAAAGGATGACCAGATTGAGGAGTTACTGTTATACCTGAATAAGGTGATATTAGATTACCTTAAAAAGGTTGAACAGAACCTTTGAATCTCAAATACCATATATCTCTGGGGGAAAAAGAAAACTTTCTACTTGTACACTACAAAGACAGTGTTGTTTTCTAGCACAAATGCACTTCTGCTGAGAAACTGCTTTGCTAAACTATTGCTGAGACATAATGAGTGACCTTAGAAAGGGGTGCGGAGGTACGTTGGTGGGAAGCACCATGGTTAACATGCAGACTACACACTCGCTCAAGAGTGGGCTTATCATCCCTCCAAACAGCGCAATAGGACTGGGAACAGAGATAAGAAAAAACTACAAGAATTTTGCTTGCTTTTTTTTTTTTTTTTTTAAATTTATGGCTTTCTGTTACCTGGTATGCTGTGTGGCCTGATAACATTTAAGTAATCTGAAATGTACCAGTTCAATCAAAGATTGCTAAAAAGGGCAATCCATTCTCATTAGAAAGTACACCTGAAAGTAACAGAATGCACAAAAGAAAGCCATGTTTTCAATGGACATTAAATAGCAACAAAGGCCCCAAAACAGAAAAGAGAACTCAGTTAACTATAAAATTTTATGAAGGTCCAGAAACAATCACACCACAGCACATGACTGAAAACTCTACGAGAAATAATGTGTTTTTTTCTACTAAATAAATTATTGAAAGGGTCATGTGATTCTTAAAGGCAGAAAGATGCACTTTCCCAGGAAAGTTCATCATGAAATATATTATTTAAGACTAGATCATCTTCAAGCTATTTTTAATCCTATCGTTTTGCTGCCAAAATTGGCCATAAGCAGCCAATCCTCAGACACTAGAAAAATGATGCTCTTTCGTGTAATTTGTACACTGGCATGAGAATGGTATTGCTTTCCAGTTAATCAAATGTTTTGCTGGATGTAGACTGCCTTGAGAAAGGAAAAACTGCTTGCTGACTAATCAAAAGGCAGCTGAACTCTACCAGGTGTGGAGAAGTTCCTATCTTCCTAAACCACCAACACCAAAAAATAAGTCGGATTACCATCTCGTCAATAGAATAAAGCCAATCTCCTACAATCTCTTGTCTGAATCATCTCATTCATCTGGTGGTCCATATCTCACTCTCTCCTAAGACACGAAGCTGAATGTCACCAAAGTTCTCAGTTTAGAGGGTCACTCACCATCACTTACCCAAAACTCAACCCCTTGCCTGCAAGAGTCTCTTTGTCTTAAAGAAGTTGCAAGGTCACTAAAGTCATTTACAGAATTTAAACTGTGTTATGAGGGGATAAAATAATAACTAACAGCTATTAAAAGAGCTAATTCTCTTGCCTTTAATTGAAGAAGAAAAGCTATCTTACTTTTTAATGGGACCAGTGATGCCAATATAAATTTTATAACTACTATGAAAAATATTCATGAGAAGACTGGGCTTATAGTTAATCTACCTGCTTGCTATCTCTCCTTCATCCCAATTTAGTCTTCCTTAAGTCAGATCACAATAGGGGACCTCTGGGAAACATTCAGTATTCCAAGTAACACTGTAGATCTTTAAGGCCACTGGAAGGGGACAATGCAGAATCCATCTCAGGTAGCAACTCTTCCTAAAAGATGCCACCAGGAACCAAGGATGGTAGCCAGCATCGCTAACTTTAATGTGCACACAAACCACATATTCTGACTCAGTAGTTCTGGGGTGGGAGCTGAGCTTTTGCATCTCTAAGAAGCTCCTGGGGATGCGTGTGCTACTGTCTATAAGCCACACTGAGCAGCAAGGTATCCATATTTTCTAGAATTGCTGCTCTCTCACTGCTTCCTCTGTCCTGCCTCTCTCTGGATGCCACACAATGCCTTATTCAGACCTAGGAATAAAGTCACACTCCACTCTACAGCCAATTACTTCTTTAGTCTTTCTTTAATTTGTAGTCTTCTGGGACAATCTGTCAGAGGCTGATCATTCCAAGGACCTGATTTCTCCATGTTACGGAACACAAAAGTCAAACAGATTGCCTCAGCCTCACAAGGTTCTGATCTTGTAGGAGCAGCAGCAAAGCAAAAGAAATGACTTGAAGTCTAAAGCCAGGAGCATTCAGTGTAGTATTCAGGAGATGGGCTGATCCACTGAGCTTGGGGACAGTGCAGATTATTGTCACATGTCAAGAAAATATGCTAGCTCTTTTCTGAAGCTTTACCATTAAGACTACTTTACACTATAAAATACAACATATTATTAGAGATGTAACCCCAATTGGTGTAAATTTGAAGAAAATCTGTCTGTATGCCAAATGCCTTAAATGACTGTTAGATTAATAATCACATTTGAAATGATAGGCAAATCATTTATCATTCTCAAACACTACCACTTCTATTCCAAAGTGTCCTATGAGTGCATTTCCTGGTATATACGTATTTTTTTCTCTAAATTCCATTGTTTTCCTATATAGTCACCATCTATGCATTGTTCTGAAAGCTATTACATATTTTACCATCAACCATCTGTGCTTCTACATGATTTATTTTTACTAGAAGCAGTTTTGTCAAAAAATTTTTATCATGTTCTATGGTGTGTCCTTGTGGTCTGGCATCATAAAATGTAGCCTCTACATTTATCAACCTCAGATACCTGTTGACCACAAAGATAGGTCTACTATGAAAACTCTGTTTCAAAAAAAGAAAACAGTGAGCCTTTACTTAAAAAGAAACTTCAGTTACATGAGATGGTAACACACTGAAATTCAGCAACAAATATCAAGGTTGTATCTTAATTTCTATCATAAACATGTGTCTCTGTTTCCCAGGTTTTTATTAACTTACTTGATAGACAGATACCAGTTACCACGTTGGATTTATTTCAACTAGAAAGAAAATTTTTAAATGTGAATTTTGCATAAAAATGTGAAATAGCAAAACTATTAAATCAGTTTTACTTTGGTTTAAAAGGATCCTTTTGGAGTCTGGAAGTCCCAACCTTTGTGGTTATAGTGATTAAAAATCAAACCACCTACTTAACCAAATATTTAACAAAAATATTCTTTTCACCCTTTAGTAAATTCTCCAGAATTACTAAACATCTGATAATGTGAGATGTCAACAAACAATTCGAGAAGAGCATTTAAATTTTAGAAATTTAAATTTTAGAAATTTAAATTGGGGCATTTTGATTAATCTTACTTTTAAACACCAAACAGTGGCATCAATATTTTGTCAACTTTGGTCAAATAAGATCAGATGTTCACATCAATCATCTACTTTTCTTGGCCTTTTCTCTATTTGGCCTCTTAATATGAGCACACTTTGTAAAATGTAATAAAAACATGTAGTGTGCTTCTTGACATCTAATCCACTTGCAGTCATTTCTAGGCTTTTTGCTCCTGTTAGGTCCTATAAAATAATGACATTAGTAATTCTCCCAAGAGGCTATAAAAGGAAGCACTGAATTGCATCCTGTTTTTCAAAGATAACTCTTCAGATTAAAACAAAAAGTGTAAAACAAACAAACAAAAAAAAACTTCAGACAAGAATACTTTTTCATAAATTCATCATTTTAGATATGAGATATAGATCTCCATTACAATCCTTGACTCTTAGGAACTGCACCACCAACCCCCGCAAAGAATCTCAGAAAAGTACAATTGTATGGTATAATGACAAAAGCTCTATCTAGCACAGTACCAGAAAAAGATCATCTCACAAATGTTCTTCAAAGCCACAGGTATCAATCACTTCAACTAAAGTCAGGGCATGAGAATCCACAGCTAAGAATCAATTCTTCTATATTTTACATAGATACCTACATGCAGATTTTTTCAGGAGATCACAAAATTAGGTCGATTCTAGGCTGTGAAAAACAACAGATTCTAGCATTCTAGCAAATTGGTAAATCATACACAAATTATAGAACACAAAGAATGCAACCGATGCAAATTATGTCACTGACGAGGTAGCAAAGCCATAGCCTAATACTCCTCAAGACACCTCATCACGCCCACTGGGAATATGGCACACACTGGAGATTCCAATCCAAGGACTTTGGAATGTCAACTTAGCTCTTTACAAACACAACTAAGCTTTCCAGGGAAAAAGACTTACATTGGTTTTCCTCTTTCAGAAAATTTTACCGAGTGATGATGCCCTTGGTTTTCTGTGGAGTCTATTCTAATTAGGTTGCTCTCAAATCTTAGTGTACAAGGGGCTTGTTTCAGAGGCGCTTGTTTGGGATGCAGACTATCAAGACCCAACCTGGTATCTGGTTCATAAGCAGTCCCTGAAACCTCCCTCTGATTCCAACAAGCTGCTCAAGCCAGGAAACGGTGGTCCTGGGGACTCCTGGACCTCCAGCTTGAGAAACACCGAAGGGGGTACCATTTACCACCACATCCCACTGGATTACAAACGCTGGATCTTTGGATCTCCATGACTAGCAAGCAAGTTAAAGACTTAGATGGCAGGCGTTATCGGTCAGGTGGGGAGGGAACGCTTTGTCCAGAGGAAGAGGTAGGGACGCCGGGAAGCAACAACCCTGATTTTATTTCGCTGGCTCCACAGCCTCCCCTTGCCCCAGGAGCCCACCCGCACTCCAACCCCCGCTCCTCGAACCTGTGGCCTCAGCCCAGACTCACATCACCAAGTGCACCTACCCAGCCTCCGTTATCCTGGATCCAAGTGTGCAGGTGCCGGTTCAGGTACTCAGTCATCCACAGGGCGATGTTGTCCACCAGGGGCGACATCTCCCGGTTGACGCTCTCCACACACATGACCCCACCGAACTCAAAGAAGGCCACAATCCTCCCCCAGTTCACCCCGTCCCTGAAGAGCTCCTCCACCACCGTGGCAAAGCGTCCCCGCGCGGTGAAGGGCGTCAGGTGCAGCTGGCTGGACATCTCGGCGAAGTCGCGGCGGTAGCGGCGGGAGAAGTCGTCACCGGCCTGGCGGAGGGTCAGGTGGACCACAGGTGGCACCGGGCTGAGCGCAGGCCCCGCGGCGGCGGCGGGGGCAGCCGGGGTCGGCAGCGGCGAGGTCCTGGCGACCGGGTCCCGGGACGCGGCGGGATGGGGCGTGTGCCCGGGCTGGGAGGAGAAGATGCCCGGTGCGGGGGCGGCCCCAGGGGTCGCGGCGCCCACATCTCCCGCATCCCACTCGTAGCCCCTCTGCGACAGCTTATAGTGGATGTACTTCATCACTATCTCCCGGTTATCGTACCCTGTTCTCCCAGCGTGCGCCATCCTTCCCAGAGGAAATGCAGCGGGGGCCAACGGCACCTCTCGCCCCAGCTCCCACCCCACGGCCCCCAAAGAAAGAAGAGGAGTTATAATCCAGCTATTTTATTGGATGTGCTTTGCATTCTTGGACGAGGGGGTGTCTTCAGTCACGCGGAACACTTGATTCTGGTGTTTCCCCCTTGGCATGAGATGCAGGAAATTTTTATTTCAATTCCTTTCGGGTCTTTATTTCATGAGGCACGTTATTATTAGTAAGTATTGTTAATATCAGTCTACTTCCTCCGTGATGCTGAAAGGTTAAAGAAAAAACAAACTAATAAGTAAAAAATCAGGTGCATTTCCCTGTATACACAGAGTGAAAGCAGGACATACACACTACAAGTAACACGGCTAAAAAGAATGTATTAAACTGCCTGGAAATTAAATTTACTCGAATGCACTTTAAGTAAAAAATCTCAAATGTTTCCATTGAAAGTTACATTAAACCAATTTCCTGTGCAGACAACTTACTTGTATTTTTTAAGAACAGCATGATCCTCTGTCAAGTTTCCTTTTTTGTAAAACCAAAACAAATGCATAAGGCAACGATCCCATCAATCCTCAGCACTCTTCTGTTATAGCTGCTTTGAAACTTCCCAATGAATCAGGAGTCGAGGGGGAGAGGGAGTAAAAATGAGGAGGATTTCCAGATCGATTCCCAGACTTCTGCTTCACAGAAATGTCAATCCGCAGGAATCCCAACCGGAGATCTCAAGAGCTCGAGAAAAAAAGGCAGCGGCGGCGGCAGATGAATTACAATTTTCAGTCCAGTATTCGCAGAAGTCCTGTGATGTTTTCCCCTTCTCGGCAATTTACACGCGCGCACACACGCGCGGGCACAGGCATGAATCTCTATCCACGGGACCGCTTCACGCCTCCCCAGGAGAGAGACAGGGGAGGGGGGACGCCGAAGGAGCCGGGAACGGGGGCAGGAATCCTCTTCTGATTAAACTCCGAACAGCAAATGCGTTTTCCGAAAAGCTGCTGGATAAATGAAGGCAGGACTCGCCTGGCCCGCCGGTGCCGAGCACTAGAAGCCCGCGCTGTGTGTGGTGCTGCGAGGGGTGGGGAGAAGGAGGTGGTGGGGGAGGGTTTTATTTTTTCCCTCTTTTCCTAAAAAGGATGACTGCTACGAAGTTCTCCCCCCTGGACCCCCTCTTCCGCTGCACCCCACCGGCGCACCCCGCCTCCGGGCTGCGCACCCTTTCTCCTCCTCCTGCTCCTGCGCGGCGGCGCTGGCGGCTGCCGCCTCCTGGAGCTCCCGCCGCGCAGCCCGCTCCGAGCGCTGACGGCCGCGGGCGGGGAGGGCCCGGCGCCCCTGCACCTTCGCTGGCAGCGGCGGCGGCGGCAGCGCGGCGGGGCCACGAAGAGCGGCGGGCCGGAGCGCGGCGGGCGGGCGGACGGCGCGGAGGGGCGGGCGCGGGAGGAAGGGGGCGGGCGCGGGGCGGGGGTGCCTGTCCTCTTACTTCATTCTCTGCACAGCCCGACCGGTTTCCTGTGCGTAACGTCACACGGTTCATTCAAAAAAAGAAGAAAGAAAGAGTCCTCCTCTGAGCCACCCGACCGCCCCCTCCGCCCCGCTCCCTGGCCCGGGTTAAAGGCGCCGCGGCCGGCCCGGGAGTGGCGCGTCCAGCCGGGGGCACATGGCGCGCGGGGCCGCGGACGGGGAGGGCGCGCCCGGGCCGGCCACCCGCCCGCTCCGCTGCGCCCGCTGGGCCCGGCCGGTGGGTGGCGCGGGCGGCGCAGGCCTCCCGCGCGGCCGCGGCGCGGTGGGTGTGCGCCGGGCCTTCTCCTCAGGCCTGCGGCGGGCGGGGCGCGGACTCGGTGGTCGCCGGGGTCTGCGACGGGGTGGGGGCTCCCTGGGAACCGCACGCGGCCGGGCCGGGCGGGCGACGGAGCGCGGAGGGGGCTGCTGGCGGGAGGGTGCGCCATGAAAACAAGGGCTAGAAAAGCGCCGGGAACCGCCTGGACCCTTCCTAGCCGTGTGTGTGGAGTGTGTGTCTGTGTGTGTGTGTATGTGTGTCGCCTGGACCTTTTCTAGCCGTGTATGTGGGAGTGTGTGTGTCGCCTGGACCCTTTCTAGCCGTGTATAGAGTGTGTACACGCGCCTACACACACACACACACACACACACACACACACACACACACGCCGTGTTACCAGCGCTCGGCCGCCTGGGGAAGACCCAGGCCAATGCCGCGCCCAGAGCAGTGGGACCTCAGCGCTGCCCTGCCGTGAAGAGAGGCGACTCTGCACGTTTTAAGCAATGTCTAGGGAAGCCCCGAGCGTGGTGTTTACTTTCAAGTGGCTTCCTAGGTGTCCGCGCACTACACACGCGCGCGCATCCCCGCCCGTGCCCACCTGAACACTTAGTCCGTGGCCCAAGCCATGTAGAACTCAGCGCGCCAGGGAAGGGGTTTATCAAGGGCTTTACGATAGTTTAAGTCAATGTTTTTCCTCTGTCCCTAACACGTTTTGCACTGCTTTAGTGCTACACGATGAGGAGTTCTACATAGTAACTTTCAGGCCCACCGTCCTAACGCTGGGGTGGGTGGGCTCCTAAAGGTCTCCACCTTTGCCTGGTGGCCAATCCTAGGTGGCCGCACTTTCTCAAATGAGGTACGTAGATACATACATACACATCCACACTCGCAGACGTGTGTACTCGCAAGCAGTTTTAAATTCATCAGCATGAATAGCCCCTAGCAAAAAAGGACAAGAGGACAAACAAGTTGCACGTGTGTGTTTTTATCTCCAAGAGTCTTTGACAAATAAAGCACCAAGAAAAAAAAAGAAAAAGGTTTTCTAGAAGCACAGTGGCTTACTTAATAGGGCTTGAGTGCAAATATATAGGGACACGGAATTATTGTGGTCAAGAAAGATGACAAATGAGTACTATAATGTGTACAAATATGCTCTGACATCTTTTTTTTTTTTTTTTCTTTGAGACAGAGTCTTGCTCTGTCCCATCACTGAGGCTGGAGTGCAGTGGTGCGATCTCAGCTCACTGCAACCTCTGCCTCCCGGGCTCAAGCAATTCTGCCTCAGCCTCTTGAGTAGCTGGGATTACACATGCACATCACCACGCTCTGCTAATTTTTGTATTTTTAGTAGAGACGGGGTTTCACCATACTGGCCAGGCTGGTCTCAAACTCCTGACCTTGTGATCTGCCCGCCTCGGGGTCTCGAACTCCTGACCTTGTGATCTGCCCGCCTCGGTGTCCCAAAGTGCTGGGATTATAGACATGAGCCACTGGCCTGACATCATCTTTGTCTCATTCCTACTGTAAAATCAAAATGTTCTTTAAAAAGTCAAAAAAGCACACCAAATTCTTTAGTTTTTTTTTTTTTTTTCTAAGAGATGGTTCTTGCTATATTGCCCAGGCTGGA
The DNA here is from genome assembly GCF_007565055.1 of Rhinopithecus roxellana. Taxonomy (NCBI): domain Eukaryota; kingdom Metazoa; phylum Chordata; class Mammalia; order Primates; family Cercopithecidae; genus Rhinopithecus; species Rhinopithecus roxellana. Next base: position 22,793,843 of record NC_044569.1, read on the forward strand.
CTCGAACTCCTGGGCTCAAAGGATTCTCCCACCTCAGCCTCATGAATAGCTGGGACTATATGCTATATGCACTGCCATCTCTCTTGGGTGTTTTTATTTTATTTCTTCATTTATTGTATCCCATCAGCCCAACAAGCCAACTGCTCTCACATAGGAATGGGTGCCTGGGTACAAATTTCTTATCCAGGCAAGAGGGGATGAAAAGAGATCCTCCTTCCTGTCCTTCTGATGGTTGGGACAGAGTCCCTTTTATGCACGTGGGAGGTGTTCTGGTCTGGATAGGCACTGGGTATAGATTGACCTAGAGTATATGTTCTCACATAAATTCATGCCAGTTCCACAACATTATGGTTTAGAAATCTTGAAAGTGTATTTTAAAGCCCCAAAATTACCTAAGAGGAATTGAAAGGCTTCAGGCTCCTCATACTCAGCATATGAGTGAGGAAATGATAGGACAGACCTGCAAAAGAAACTGTACTTCTGCAAAGTGGGCAGCCAGAAGGAAACGGATCCCCTATTCCCAGAGAAAGAATAGCTTACCGATTTTGTCTTCCTTTGCTCCTGTAGAGCCTCACTCTATGGATTTTCCCAGACTAATTCCTTATGTGGCATCTCGGCTATAATCAGTCTTGAGACGGATCTGTATTGCAGTCTTTGACTAGCGGTTATATATTCCCTGGGAATGTTCTAGATACTCTTTCAGTTGAAAGAGTGAAACCATTCCTATGTTTAGGTTCCATGTTTATTAGATTCCATTTTAAAGCATAAAGGCAAGTATTCCCAGGAAGTATATGACATTGACTATTCGTCTTTGGACAATGCTGAGGTGGGGGAGGGAACACCAGCAGGAGTAACTGGATTTGAATCCCAGATCTGTGCCTGAGACCTTCCAACAACCTTACAAACATATGCACAGTGGACTTTTCACTTTCCAAGATGTTTTCCACTTGCAAGAGCCAATGGATGACCCTTTTGGCAGCTTTGCCTGGTTGGATTCTAGAAGTAGTGTGGCACCAGGAAGAGAAAAAAACAAGATGCAGGGAATGGAGATTGTATCAAGAGTCTGAACGGCCTGTGTTTTCTTTCCGTCTTCATTCCCCAGGCCACCAAACAAAAAGCTTTTTATTGCCAGTTTTCGCCACCTACTGGTTGTTTCACAGCGTTGTTCTCTTCATCCATCCAAGAAAGTTCTTTCATCCATCATCAGAATAAATGTTCCCCTAGTTTATGAAATTCAAAAGGTACAGTATTCTAACATAAACATACTAATGTTTAATATAGGGATGTAACGGCCAGATGTGGTGGCTCATGCCTGTAATCTCAGCACTTTGGGAGGCTGAGGTGGGTGGATTGCTTGAGGCCACGAGTTTGAGACCAGCCTGCACAACACGGCAAAAACCTATTTCCACAAAAAATACAAAAATTAGCCGGACATGGTGGTGTGTGCCTTGTAGTCCCATCTATTCTGAAGGCTGAGATACGAGGACCACTTGAGCCCAGGAGGCAGAGGCTGTAGTGAGCTGTGATCCCACCACTGCACTGCAGCCTGGGTGACAGACTGATACCCTGTCTCAAAAAAAAAAAAAAAAAAAATCAGAAAAAAAAAACAGTGTGTATCAAATCTTTCCAGCTATGAAACTTTTTATTGCAAATGTGGGTAGAATGAGACTATTAACTGAGGATACTGATAACTAATAGGTCAGATGGAAGAGTAAACCATGGCCCCAACCTGAAATGGAAATTAATCCATAAATAAAATGAGCTGACTAGAGACAGTAAAAACAAGTAGTCCATATAGTTTGCATAAAAGAAAAATGAGGCCAGGCGCAGTGGCTCACGGCTGTAATCCCAGCCCTTTGGGAAGCAGAGGTGGGCGGATCACCTGAGGTCCAGGAGTTCCAGACCAGCCTGACCAATATGGTGAAACCCCGTCTGTACTAAAAATACAAAAACTAGCCAGGCATGGTGGCAGGCACCTGTAATCCCAGCTACTCAGGAGGCTGAGACAGGAGAAATGCTTGAAACCAGGAGGCAGAGATGGCAGTGAGCCAAGATCATGCCACTGCACTCTTGCATGGGTGACAGAGCGAGACTCCATCTAAAAAAAAAAAAAGAAAGAAAAGGAAAGGAAAAATGAACTGCTTAAAAAATAACTTCTCAGCCAGGTGTGGTGGCTCACGCCTGTAATCCCAGCACTTTGGGAGGCCGAGGCGGGCGGATCACAAGGTCAGGAGATCAAGACTGTCCTGGCCAACATGGTGAATCCCCGTCTTTACTAAAAATACGAAAGTTAGCTGGGCATGGTGGCAAGTGCCTGTGAATCTCAACTACTGGGGAGGCTAGGTAGGAGAATCACTTGAACCAGGGAGTCAGAGGTTGCAGTGAGCCAAGATCACACCACTGCACTCCAGCCTCATCACCCCAGTCTCTGCTTCTGCCATGACCTGTGGGGTTCTGTTTTCTCCCATTCTTCTGAGGTCACCAGTCATAATATTGGATTCAGGCCCATCACAGTCACCTCATCTTAACTTGATTGCATCTGTACAGACCTTATTTCCAAATAAGGTCATATTCACAGGTACCGGGGGCTGAATTTAAATCTCTTTTGAGGTGACACAATTCAACCCATCTCAATATGTATCTAATATGACATTTTTAAAACTAATGAGGATTGTTGACTCCAAGGCCTAAAGACTCGGCAATATTAGAACTGAGTTTCAAGGGCTATCATGACCTCTCTAAAGCTAAAATCTGGTTATTTCATATTTCCACTCAAAGTTCTTGAAAACCTAAAAATCTTTTTTTTTTTTTTTTTTTTTTTTTTTTTTTTTTTTTTTTGTTGAGACGGAGTCTCGCTCTGTCACCCAGGCTGGAGTGCAGTGGCCGGTTCTCAGCTCACTGCAAGCTCCGCCTCCCGGGTTTACGCCATTCTCCTGCCTCAGCCTCCCGAGTAGCTGGGACTACAGGCGCCCGCCACCTCGCCCGGCTAGTTTTTTGTATTTTTTTTAGTAGAGACGGGGTTTCACCGTGTTAGCCAGGATGGTCTCGATCTCCTGACCTCGTGATCCGCCCATCTCGGCCTCCCAAAGTGCTGGGATTACAGGCTTGAGCCACCGCGCCCGGCCCGAAAACCTAAAAATCTTATATCCACTTTTTGTGGTTTCTGGAATACACCAAGGTGTCTCATGCCTTTTGCCTTCGCACATCTGCTGGTCTCCCTGAACTGTACCCAACTTTTTCACCTGGCAAATTCATTTCTCTAGTTTTGGCTGAAGAACTTCCTCCTCTGTAAAGCCATCCCTGCTGTTCCTGGGCCGTCTTAACATTCCTTCTGTGCTGCTAGAAGATGTTTAGTACAGGGGCTAGACGCCTAAAACTCAGACTCAAGATTCTCATCCTGGCTTCACCATTGAGTAGCTGTGACCTTGAGCCAAGTATTTAAGCTTTCAGTGCCTGTTCCCTCATTTATAACATGGAAATATAAATAGTACTACTACTCTTGGGGTTAGCTTGTGATTGCATTGAGTTAATACATGTAAAGCACTCACAAGTGACTGGCACCTGTTTTCAGTGTTGGTTATAGTATCTTAATGGCCGCTATCCTCAGATCAGTGTAACCTCTGGCATATGTCCTTCTCACTAGATTATAAACTATTTGAGGGCAGGGATCATATTTTTCCTTGGAACCTTTCCAGTTTAAAACAGTACTTAGCGTACAAATACTTGAAGCCTAAAATTCAGAGGCTCCAAGTCAAAGAAGAAAATGGGGAGTGGTTCCTCTTTATCTAAGAAACTTGTAAGGATATAGCAGAGTCAGCCGAGGGATGAAGGAAGGGAGGTGAAGAAACAAGAAATGTAATTGCCATGAGGAAGGAACAAATTGTTGATGCAGAATTGTATCCCCAGCACCTGGTATCAAGCTCATCATTGGTACCCAACAAATATATGATGGATGAGGCAAAATGGAAGTTATAAAATCAGGAGTGTAACAGAAATCAAAACATAATTTTGGGCCTGGTGCAGTGGCTCACGCCTGTAATCCCAGCACTTTGGGAGGCTGAGGCGGGCAGATCACGAGGTCAGGAGTTCAGGACCATCCTGGCCAACATGGTGAAACCCCGTCTCTACTAAAAATACAAAACTTAGCTGCGAGTGGTGGCGCATGCCTGTAATCCTAGCTACTCGGGTGGCTGAGGCAGGAGAATTGCTTGAACCAGGGAGTCGGAGGTTGCAGTGAGCCGAGATCATGCCACTGCACTCCAGCCTGGTGACAGGGTGAGACTCCATCTCAAACAATTTGTCTTTTAAATATCCAAACAAAAATTACAGATATAATATCACATGCCATTTATGTATATAAATTGCTCAGATGTAAAGAAAGGTTAAGCTTGCAAACTATGATGTCCAAGAAATCTCTTCTCAATGTTCTAAAACCTTTCTATTTATGAACTGATAAATATCAAGGCATGTTCTTTACCAGATCAGTCTTATATAATTTGCTGCCCATCAGGATCTAGGAGATATTACATGGTTGGAATATCAGGTTTTAGTTTCAAGTATGAGAAATATATTTGTATTGAAAACTATTTAAGAAATTTTGCTAAATTCACATTTCTTAAGCTTTTACTCATATATCCTACATCACAGTGACACAAACAGAACATACTTGAAACAAGAGCTCAGAATACTAAGTATTAACTCCACAAGTATTATTACTACCTAAATAATGATAAAAATCAGGCCCGGTGAAATGCTTAGGAGGCAAAGTCAGGATCACATTATAGAAAACATTTATGTTTTGCCCAAATGGTCTCTTAAAAAACACAAATTTCTAGAAAAGTAAATTTTCAAATCTGTAAGTCTTGTTCCCCATTTATTTTTTTTTGTTGTTGTGATTCAGAAATACAAGGTATGAAAATTAGGTTACAATTCTGCCACAAAAGCTTCTAAAGTAGCAAACACAACTTTTATTGTGTATCAAAATAGCCATGTGCACTTTTATCAATTAAAAGGGCTTCAGAGTTATCACATCAAGCAAGTGTAAAATATAATAGCGACTATCTCCCCTTCAAAATTGCAAATCCACAGTTACTGCACTGAAGTATAATCCAAACAACAAGATTTAGTCCAGAATATGGAAGGTTCTGGTTGGCAGGTACTTTTTAAAGCTGACTTACTAAGAACTAAAAGAAATGAGAAATATACAAAGCATCTTATGTCAAAGAGTATGAATATTTAAAAGTGGCCTCAAGTGAGTAATACATGTTTAAATTAGAACATGATGTAATTAAAAGTTTATATAATTTAGCAAAAAATATATATATAATTGCTTTCTTCTAGAAAGATAAAGACATACAATTCTTTGAACTGAAACAGTATTACCAAAATGTTTTCATCATCTAAATACTAGAAACAATATCTCAAAATTTCACTTGCAATGATCAGTAATATATGGTTTAACAGATCCAGATAAAGTTTTTTTTTTTTTTTTTTTTTGAGACAGTCTAGCACTGTCACCCGGGCTGGAGTGCAGTGGCGCAATCTTGGCTCACTGCAACCTCTGCCTCCTGGGTTCAAGTGATTCTCCTGCCTCAGCCTCCTGAGTAGCTGGGACTACAGGCGCCCGCCACCACATCTGGCTAATTTTTTGTATTTTCAGTAGAGACAGGGTTTCACCACATTGGCCAGGCTGGTCTTGAACTCCCGACCTCGTGATTCACCCGTTTCAGCCTCCCAAAGTGCTGGGATTACAGGCGTGAGCCACTGCGCCCAGCCCAGAGAAAGATTTATAACTAAATATATAGAAAAGAATAATTCCCATGATTTTGTTTTTGTAAAAAGAAATAAAGATTGTTTTCTATATATTTTTCAATATGAAGTCCTTGAACATATTTGGGGAGTTTTATGGCTGAATGTTAGTTTTTTAATTTTTTAATATACTTACAAATACATTATTATAACATAATACAACCAAATCAAAAAGCAGCCACTTAAAAACTGAAATTCACAAAATGAGCTGTTCTTGGCTACATACAGAAAACCAACATTTAAACTGAATTATAATTAAACGTTTACTGCCATAGGTAATATTTACCCACTTCTGGGTCCAACAGAAGGTGTTGAATCAATGTGATCCTTTAAAAACAAAGTCACTAGTTTCCCTAACAATCATACTCAGGGTTGGTTTTGTTTTTTGTTTTTTTTTTCCTTCACTCAGCAGAAAAACAAGTTGTTCAAGCATTGAACCAAAAAATATAAAAAATAGAGTTTGCCTTGTAGTATTTCTACGTTTCGGATGAAGTCAGCCTACTATGTGAGGCTGCTTAAATGCCTACAACACCTTATCCAAAACCCTTTGCGCTGGATGTGTTTTAGAATTCATAACCTTAGGGGTTTTAAAAAGGCAACATGGGCATATTTTGAATATTACAAAACACCTCCACAGCATCTAGGGGAATACCGATAATCAAATCCATGGATATTTCTTCAGGGAAAATTAACAGTCACAATGGAGTAGCATAAAAAAAAAGTACAATACTCTCACATCAGTTCAAGTCAGATTTTGCTGCCAAATGAATGACGGTATCAAATTCAGAAAAACACAAACCAACTTAGATTTCAAAGTTTTTTGGTAAGGGACTGTAGCCCTTTAACATCTCTGACAAGGAAATTTCTTCTGTGACATGATGGTCTCTACAAATCTGCTTTCATATTTCAATGGAAATTGGGATAGGGACAATTGTCTTCTACCCCAAAACAGGGGCTCTAACAGGCTCTCTTAAATTTATTTGGGTAGATTACCATCTCGCTAGAAGCGACAGGTTCTATGAGGATAATTTGAAAAAATATATTGAAATAATTATTTAGTTAATGTTATTAAACCAGACACCTTCTTGGACTAGATTCTAATATAGATCAGCAGTAGAAAGTGCCAACATTTGAGGAACATTTATGAGAAAAGAGTAAAACTGAGAAACATCCAGACATTAATGCAATTGTTTTCTGCAAATTATAAAAAGCTATGATTCCATTTGAGCAGCTGCACAATGCAACTCAATATAATCTGCAAACTTCGGCTCTGTGAGACTGAAAGATTTATGAAACCATTTTGGCATCAAGCTATCCTTATAAGCTGCAATGAAATCATTCCAAGCAATTACTACGTTAAATAATAATTTCTTCTGTATCTATCAGTGTTTAAAATATGCTATTCTCAGATCTTAATAAAAAGATACCATGGGTTAAGCCATAAAACATCTTATTTTTTTAAAAAGTTAAGTCATTTAAAGTCAAGAGCTTCAAAAACTCAAGAGCAAAAAAAAAAAAGGTTTGCAATAATTTTTAGGTCTTCAATTTTTGTATGGAGTTTTTGTGTTTTTTAAGTTTTATTTTACAATTTAAGAAAGTTTCCTCTTCAAAAACAGAGGTCTTTTCTCACTGAAGTGATCTGGAATGTGCTATCATATATGCAAGGAAGATGGGTTACAAGATCAAGGTGAAGGCAGCTCTCCTCAAGTCAGAGGAGTGCGACCAGCCGGATGCAACGGGGAACGTTGGCTAAAACTCATCAGAGACACTTGCTGTCGAAATCCACTAATGAACACAGATCCTACAACCTGGAAACAACACTCAGGCGCCAAGAGAGTTTCCAAGGCTACAGAGTTACGAGTCATGAGTGAGCTTCCTTAGCACGTGGTATGAAGATAATGTCTGCAGGCTCAGTGGGAAAGTCACATAAAGAACAGATGATCATTTTATTTCAAATGCGACTCTCTTCAAAATCAGCCTTGTCTTTTTTTCTTAATGAGTAAATTTTATACCATCATCAGCCTTTCCTAAAAGCTACATATATGCTCCGAGAAAAATGTCACACTTTTAAATTTTTTCATTTGTTTTAATTAATTCATGAATTAAGTTAAAAAGTCAAGTCAAAAATTTTAGCTGGTCTTTTTTTCCCTTTTTTTTTTTTTTTTTTTTACAAAAATATTACAGCAGTATAAGCAAAACTGGAAAGGAAGAGATGGGAAGAACAAGTAGATGCTAAAATGGAATAGGTGAACTTCAGGTCATCATGGTTATTGAAGGAACTGTAAATTCTTAAGCTTCTAGATTTTACTGCTCTTCAGAAAACATTTAAGGAGGCTGCCTTTCCCCATGAATGAGAAATGAAACGTTCCCTAAGCATTTGAGTCTAAAGAAGACAAGAAAGCATTGCTTTTCCTACTGGAAAATATCTCTTTAGCTCCCATTGCACTGCCCTCTCCCGTCCCCCTCATAGCTTCATGGGATGAAAGAGAGAGAGAAGCCATGCGTTTCTACCAGCAGCAGAGTGAGTCCTGAGCACAACACAGGGCTGTCAGTGACATTCAGACTCACTGGTAATGGGTCCAACTCATCTTGAATAAAATACACCAAGGAAGGAAGGAAGGAAGGAAGGAAGGAAGGGAGGAAGGGAGGAAGGGAGGAAGGGAGGGAGGGAGGGAGGGAGGGAGGGAGGGAGGGAGGGAGGGAGGGAGGGAGGGAGGAAGGAAAGAAAGGAAGAAAGGAAGAAAAGAAAGGAAGAAAGGAAGAAAGGAAGAAAGGAAGAAAGGAAGAAAGAAAGAAAGAAAGAAAAGAAAGAAACCCTAGAAACGCAAAATTGTTTTTTATGGAAGGTTTAAACGAAGTCCTCAAGATTTCTTTATGTGCCATAAAGTACATTTCTGACTTAATCTCTAGGGGGGCAAAAAAGAATAAATAGAAAACAATTTAATGATCATTCTTGAATCCTCTTCTTTACCTTGTTCACATGGTATTAATTCTCATACCTTCACTTCTCTACCTCAAAGCCTAGAAAATCAAATGGTCTCCTATTCCATATTTGCATAGTATTAATAATATTGTCAGGAGGTGAACTTCTAGCCCCTTGCTTGCAGCCACATTTCTGAAGAGCACTGATCCAATCTGACACATTTGAAAACAATATATAAGTGTCTATAGGCCAAAAATTGGGTCCCATTTAGCAGCAAGCTGTTCAAATTATTTGGAAACAGTCTTCTTCCAAAGGGTGAGAAGAATTAGGCAGTTTTGTCTGCAATTTCAGATTTTTCTCTCTGCATCATGCAGCGACGAACTATGCTATCAAAACTTCCAAGGTAAAACAAAGCAATAGTGCGGAAAAGGCCCATGGTGACCACCTGCAAGATAAAGAGAGAGCTTTTAGTGCATCCAACGGTACAAGACTATTTCAAGGTACCTAGGTCTCTAATAAATAGTTGCTAAGACACATCTTCTAGTCTGCTCTAAGGATGAATATAATGAAAACTCTGTAAATGTCAGTAAGCTGTGAGAACAGAATGTCTGTGCTCTGCACTGCTGGACAGCCCAGATACGTAACAAAATATTTGTTCAATTAATAAATTCAAACCACAAGCAGAACAAAATAGGTATTGCTCGCAGTCTTAGGGTTATAATAGCTTAAAAAGATCCACTCCAGCATCTCGAATAGCCAAACTACAATCAAGGTTTTTTTGGTTTGAGATTTATGTTCTGAGCTTCGTGAAAGCAAGACCCTACACTAGGTGCTGAGAACACTGTGGTGAGAGACACAGTCCCTGCCCTCAATGAGCTTATTCTCAGGCTGGAAAAACAAGTAAAATTGAAACTACTGCCTCAGGGTTGAGAGCCGTGATTACTGATATCCTGTTGCTCAGGATGGAGTGCAGTGGCATGAACACGGCTCACTATAGCTTTGACCTCCCGAACTCAAGGGATCCTCCTGCCTCATCCTCCCAAGCAGCTGGGACCATAGGCATGAGCCCCCATGCGTAAAAAAATAGAAAAATCACTGTTTTTTTCCCTACACCCTCAGAGCACTGAACCCTGTCCTTGGATCTTCTGGAAGAAACCATGTTTAAGGTGAGACCTGAAGGAAGATTAGAAGTTGGCAGGACATAGAGAACATTCTAGAAAGAAGAGGACGGATAAAGAAAGAAAAAAACAGAGCCTGGAAAGGTTAGTGGGGTAGGAGATCAGGTGGCTTATGGCATGCGATGGAAATTTTTTTAATTTTTAAATTCTTTTTAGAGACAGGGTCTTGCTCTGTCACCCAGGCTGGAGTGCAGGAATATGATCGTAGCTCACTGTAGCTTCAGACTTCCAGACTCAAGCAGAAGTCTCCCAGATGCTAGGAATATAGGTACACACCACCACACCGGGCTTTCTTATTCTTTTACATTTTTATGTAGAGACAGGGTCTCACTATGTTGCCCAGGCTGGTCTCAAACTCCTGAGCTCAAGCAATCCTCCCAACTCGGCCTCCCAAAGTGCTGAGATTATAGTCATGAGCCACCATACCCAGGTGCAATGGAATTTTTAAAGCTTTATCCTGATGGTATCAAGGAGCCACAGAATGTTTTCATGCAATGTATAGTCGCAGTTCAGAAACAACTGGTGTGGAAAATGGGAGGGTACACTCAAACGCATCCAGGGGGCCTGGGCAGGGGGTTGCAGACCATAGTGGTTGCAGGGACTGTGCTCCTCCCTCAGGAGCAGCTGCCACCGGTGCTTGCTGATGACTGCCAGGTGAGAATGCAGACTCTGTGCAGCTAAACTTTCCGATTTTCCAAGAAAAGTCTGAAATCTGGACCTTTTATATAAAACCTAATTTTAAAACTATTTTAAAATCTTAAACACACACACTCATACCAGATGGACCAAACAAAACTGCTTTACAGGCCCATGGGAATCATTTACAACCTCTGGCTCAAAAAGTGTATAACTCAGGCAGGAGGCCTGCTGTGGCAACCCAGGCCTGGGCTCCAGAAGCACTGCCAGAACTGCAGAGAATGGAAGCATCTAAAGAACAGAGTGACAAGGGTGACAATGATCTCTGATGTGAGGGACAGAAGCAGGGGAGTCTGGGACAACACCCCAGGTGTGAGCCACCATGCCAGCCCAAAAATTAAAAAATAAAAGAATTCATGCATTCGTTCAGCTCAGGTATTCTGGAGTTCCTACTAAGTGCCAGGCACTGGCTGTTAGGTGTACAATGGCAAACAAGAGGCGTGGGCCCCGTCCTCAAAGAGCTTACATCTAACACAGTGTCAACCTCTAAGAGAATGGCAAGACAGTAGGTATATTACAGAGTGAAAAGAAAAGAGGGCTTGGGAAAGACCCTGAGGAAAACCAGCAACTAAGTCATTTACATAAGTCTGAATGTGGTCAACTGCACAGAACTTAGTACTTGTTAACAACTATCTCATGGCTTTGTCTTTCCAGAGCGTTCCCTCTATTGTAATCCTTACTACGTTACACTACACTACTATCATCTTTTATTTTTTATTTATTTATTTATTTATTTTTTTGAGACAGAGTTTTGCCCTTGTAGCCCAGGCTGGAGTGCGGTGGCGTGACCTCGGCTCACTGCAACCTCCACCTCCCAGGTTCAAGTAATTCTCCTACCTCAACCTCCCGAGTAGCTGGGATTACAGGCGCCCGCCACCATGCCCAGCTAATTTTTTAGTAGAAACAGAGTTTCACCATGTTGGCCAGGCTGGTCTCGAACTCCTGATCTCAAGTGATCCACCCACCTCAGCCTCCCAAAGTGCTGGGATTACAGGCGTGAGCCATGGCGCCTGGACTACTATCACCTTTATGGTCAGTGCATTCCACTTGACTGTAAGCCCCTGAAGCTGGAGAGGTCGCCTTCCGTCTGATTCCCTATGAGCAAGTACAGTACCTAGCACACCAATAAAACACTAACTGTGTATCTTGGACAAAATAATAAATTCCCATAAGCGCAGCAATTGTGTTTAATCCATGATTTGTATCTCACCAAATTTAGCTGTGTGTGACCTGATTCACCTAGAAAAGGTTTTCTAGTCTAATATGTTAGTACTTTTTAAGCAAGGCCACCCCTTACTCTAGGAGCATTCCATTTTTCAAAACGCATTGGAGCACTGGTTCTTAGGTGAAAATCCAGGTTAACACCTCAACAGCAGAGACGGTGTTTTATTTCTCTATCTGCAAGGCCCAGCACTGACGACTTCTTGCCAGTCTAAATTCCTGAAGTTATATCTTTAACCTATTTACTCATTCCCGGTGGAGGAAGAGGAAAAGTTGATAGCTCAATAAAAATACATTCTCTAAATAAAGTTACTCTGTTTTCCCTTAATCACTTCTCATCAAGTTTTGATGAAAGGCAGTTTTTCTCTTGTCCATGGGCCTATCTGACTGCTAGCCTAGGCAGAGCTTACCTGCTGGAGTCCCTCAGTAATAGAAGTTACTGGAGCCATCCCACAGGTCAGGGCCGAGAGCATGTACCCATCTGAGCCAAGGGAACTGTTGAAATTTCCTTGCTAAAAGAGAAGGAGAAGAAGAGAAAAAGGGAATCCTAGTAATGTGGACGGAAATCAATCCAACATATCAGAAACAGTGGAGTGTGCTTGCTCTCTTTAAGTGAGATAAAACGGTCACAAAGCATTGAGCAGCACTCAGAAATGGACGCAGGGCCTTGGCAGATGGGCAGTTCTCAACAAGAGAGTCCACGGACCCCTGCGGGCCCCCAAGGACAAATGATTGTCCTTATAACACTAAGACATTCATTCTCTTTTCCACAGTGTGATGTATGGAAAATACAGTTTTGCCTCTGCCAAACTGCAGACATGGGCTAAAACCACGGCGTTCTGGCCAAACTGTACTAGGAGTCATTGTCATCGGGACTACCACACACACTCGCAGTAACAAATAATACACAAAGAAAACACAAGTTCTAAAATTCTTTTAAAAATCAAAAAGTGTCAGTTTTGCTTTAAAATCCTCTTGATAAAGCAGCAAAATTCATCATTTTGTTAAATGGCAACCATCGAGGACAAGTCTTCTTAATACCCTGTGTGACAAATGAGAACACGCCCAATGCGCTCCCGCGGCACTGCATTCCAGAGGGGGACAACTGCCTGGAACAAAAGCCCTTATGCAGCTGCTTACGTCGAGGGCTAAACTGCCACTTCTTTCATGGAGTGTCATTTTTATTTTTTATTTATTTATTTTTGACAGAATCTCACTCTGTGGCCCAGGCTGGAGTGCAGTGGTGTGATCTCTGCTCACTACAACCTCCACCTCCCATGTTCAAGCGATTCTCCTGCCTCAGCCTCCCAAGTAGCTGGGATTACAGGCATGTGCCACCACACCCGGATAATTTTTGTATTTTTAGTAGAGACGGGGTTTCACCATGTTGGCCAGGCTGGTCTCAAACCCCTGAGCTCAAGCGATCCACCTGCCTCGGCCTGCAAAAGTGCTGGGATTACAGGCGTGAGCCACCGTGCCTGGCTGGAGAACATAATTTTTATATGAAAGACCATTGACAGGAAATCCATGGTTGTTCAGACTTAGGTATGTGGCAGATGTGCAGAAAACGAAAAAAGCAAGCGTGTCACTTCAGGAAAAACAACTGGCCACATGTGTCATCAATGTTAAAATCTGAGCCTTCAAGAAAAAATTAAGATTTGGAAAAACTAGTATCCACCATCACGAGACTGTAAGCTGCATACTTTTATGATAAGATCAGCAGTAATATTGATGAAAGCAATTTTTCTGATCACTCAGTCAACCCATATTTTCCAAATGACTAATGCATAATGTTACGAAATCATGAATGGTTAAAAGATCCATTCAAAGTACAAGACGGACCAATGGAATTTAATGTAACAGAGTACAAAACATTCATTGATGTAGTTTCCAATTCTATACCGCAACTAACCTTTAAGAAACTACCATTTGTTGAGTTTGAGTTTGATATAAAAAAGAATGTCCATAATTATCTGAAAAGCCTAGTAAAATAGTCTTCCCTTTCCCAACTCCGTATCTGTCTAAGGCCAGATTTTCTTCATATCCTTCCATCAAAACAACATTATTACAACAGATGGAATGCAGAAGCAGCTATTTGAATCCAGCTGTTAATGCAGACCTTAAAGCAACTGGTGAAAATGTGAACCAATGCCGCTGTCCTCACTGAACTTTTGTTTTGAAAAGTAGTAAATTTTGTTTAAAAAAAGTCACATTATAAAGCAATGGGCATATATCTATTTTTACATTTTAAAAATATATACGTATACATATGTTTTTTAATATATATGTGTATATATTATATTATATAGTATGTATATGTGTGTATGTGTATATATATATATATATATATATTTTTTTTTTTTTGAGACAGAGTTTTGCTCTTGTTGCCCAGGCTGGAGCACAACGGCTCGATCTTGGCACACTGCAACCTCCGCCTCTCGGGTTCAAGCAATTCTCCTGTCTTAGCCTCCCAAATAGCTGGGATTACAGGCGCATGTTATACCACACCTGGCTAATTTTTGTATGTTTAGTAGAGATGGGAGTTTCATCATATTGGTCAGGCTGGTCTTGAACTCCTGACCTCAGGTGATCCACCCGCCTTGGCCTCCCAAAGTCCTGGGATTATAGGCATGAGTCACCGCGCCCAGCCATTTTTGTTATTTTTAATGAATTAATAAATATTATAAACAGCTTCCATTTCAAATATGGCAAATATCAATAAATACAGCCATGTAAATAAATGAAAGTTCTCTGGGGTTGTTGACAATTTGTAAAAATATAAAGTGGTCAAGAGAAGAAAAGTTTGAAAACCACTAAACTAAATTAATACTGCCAAAATACTAAGAGCTATTTAGCATCATTAAAAACACTGAATGGGCCGGGCATGGGGCTCACGCCTGTAATCCCAGCACTTTGGCCAAGAGGCTGAGGCATGTGGATTACCTGAAATCAGGAGTTCGAGACCAGCCTGGCCAACATGGTGAAGCCCCATTTCTACTACAAATACAAAAAATTAGCCAGGTGTGGTTGTGGGCCCCTGTAATCCCAGCTACGCAGAAGGTTGAGGCAGGAGAATCACTTTAAACCCAGGAGGCAGAGGTTGCAGCCAGCCGAGATCATGCCACTGCACTCCAGCCAAGGCAACAAGAGCGAAACTCCATCTCAAAACAAACAAACAAAACAACAACAAAAACCAAATGCATTTGCTTTGACCTGAGATAAGCAGGAAAAATAAAGTCCCACTTGTGCCATCTTCCTGGGCCTTTTAAGGGACTCGGGGCAAAGCTGTTCACACGTGTATATATTTCAGCGGAATTCACTATGTCTTATTCTGCTCAGTTCAGTATAATGTGACAGCATTTATGCTACTTCAAGGCTGTCCACCATGTGCTGACACCTCTCATTCCAATGGTCCTAAAGATTTTCCAAATTCAGTGTGGGTCTGTGGTTTACAGACATCCCTCATAAATGTGTATTTTTCTGCATTAACAGAAATGTTGTCAAAAAGCATGAGGCACATACGCTGTTCTTCTACAACACAGCACATCGTTTCTTAAAATACCATTTTTGATTCTGAATAAAAAAGCATATCAACAGGGAAGACAGGAGGACAGGCCCACGGGGCTAGTGGCACTTTCTCGTTAGCTAACTTTTGGTAAAATGATACTGGGAAACAGGAATGGGAGAGAAGGCAGCCAGGTGTACACAGAACATAGTATAAATTGTGGCCAGGCATGGTGGCTCACGCCTGTAATCCCAGCACTTTGGGAGGCTGAGGTGGGCAGATCACGGGGTCAGGAGATCGAGACCACGGTGAAACCCTGTCTCTACTAAAAATACAAAAAATTAGCCGGGTGTGGTGGCGGGTGCCCGTAGTCCCAGCTACTTGGGAGGCTGAGGCAGGAGAATGGCGTGAACCCAGGTGGTGGAGCTTGCAGTGAGCCGAGATCGCGCCACTGCACTCCAGCCTGGAGTGACAGAGTGAGACACCATCTCAAAAAACAAAAAAGGACACAGTATATATTGTTTACACTGCCTAGGAAAGTCTCATTTTCTTTTTAAAGAACTGGTGTTTCCAGGTTTCCAGACATCCTTCTAGTAAACCTTTTCCTAAGGTTAAGGTATACGATCAGTTTTCAGGAGCCTACTCACTAATATGGAGTCAATAAAGCGTCTAAAAGAAGAAAAGTCGAGTCCAATATTAGTTTTGATGAATCTAACAGACTAAAAAATTCTAATAATTGATGTTTTAAAGTTAAATCCTAGGACAAATATCTTTTCAGGAATATAGTACTGCAAACACAAATAGTACAGAAAACAAGGATTTTACTTACTATGGCATCTTTAACGATCTGTTTGGCCACCTGTTCTGGTTTGCACACAGATGTGGTCTCTGAAATAAGTCGAGTCTCCAAAGGCTAAAAGTGGAAAAAAATGTACATAACAATATCATGATTACCCATTACATTCAAAATAAATTATTCTTACAGCCTCCCGATTTACAAATAATTCCAATTTTCTACCTTTGGGCAGATTCCTATTTTTAGAATAAGGCCCATCTGGATTCTAAATCAGTGTCTACCTAGTTACTATGTAAAATTCTACCCAGTAGCTGAAGCAAGACAAGGAGACCTTTGCCATTCTCTGAGGACATACGAGGTCTTGGCTCCAGTGAGGACCATCAAAGCTATAGTCGAGAACACATCACCGGACACAAGTTCAGAAAGACCCTCTCTTTGACACCTCAGTGCCGACCAGACACCTGAGTGACGGTGCTTCTGCAGAGGCTAGACCTATGTCCAGAGCAAGCCTGCTCTCAAGGCCAGCAACTCTATTCTGACCATACTCCCAGGCCAGCAGAGGGCTGATCCCTGGGGATGAACCTGGCGCCCAAGGCAGGGACAGTCGCAACCCAGCCCCTATTCGACAACTACAGATGCTTCTTAAAGGATCTGCAGAGGAGGCAAACGCACAGGACACTGAAAGAGAAGGAGCCACTTAGGAGACAACCCTGAGTGGTCCCTAGATGGGCTGCATGCTAGTTACCAGGCTGGAGCTGCAGACCCCAAATCTTGGACTTTTCTTCCTCAAAAGGTCCATCTCAACTCTCACCTAGCTCAAAAAGCCTTCCCTAAATACCTAACTGGCAGTAACCTCTCTTTCTTCTGTGAACATTCCTGCTTTAATACACATTATAGCTACTTGTGAATTTGCATTTTACCTCTTAAGTTTCTTGTGGGCAGGGCCTGTTTTATAAGAAATCATTTATCTTTGGCTTTTCTTTGTGATGCCTTGCATATATGTGGTCAAAAATTATTTCAATTAGTTCAATTAGTTTCAATTTAGAAGTGTCAAAATAGTTTCAATTAGAAGCGTCAAATAATTTCAATTAGAAGTGTCAAACGAAAGCCTTAAACTGCATGAGACTGTAAACTTTACCATATGAGCGTGAAGGAATTAAAGAAAACAAAAACCAGATTATATTTTCTTAAAATAGGAAGTAAAGTATTTCATAAAGATCAAGTATTTCTTATGAACCTGAATTAAGAGAAAGGTTGTTTTGAAGGTGCCACTATTCATTCTTCCAGACCCCCAGGCTGGCATAACCACACTAAATACACATAAGATTCTAAAGTACTATGGCGCCCCCTAAAGGGCCTACACATCAATGTAGAATTGTATTTACCCAAACAAGTCTGCCCAAAATTTTACTGAAGGGGAAAAAAAACCCAACTTAATCAACATCAGAATCAAAGCTTAACAGGGAAATCACCACCCTTTGTCAGCTTTGGCTTCAAACTAAAAGACCGCATACCAAATGTTGCAAAGCTTATTCTAAGACAGGACATTTGGCTTAAATTTACTTCTCTGAAATAGCAGTAATTTTTAAAAAGGCAGAGCCAAAGAGAAAAGAATAGGGGGAAAAAAAGCTTCTAAATCACAAACATCTTTTGACAAATATACAATCTAGGGAGTTTAAGTGCCAATTTTTATGCTGCAGAGTTTCACATTTACAAAGTATTGGTATAAAAGAGAAGAAAAAAATATAAAACTAAAATTAACCACAGTTCAAGGTGGTAAGTTCTGATTAATTCCTTTCTTCCCACTTCACCTATTCATTTGCTCAAAAAAGCAACTACTATGTGTCAAGGCAAAGGGAATAGTCCATTGAAAAAGTGTGAAGCTTATATTCAGCTCAGAACGACTGGCAGTCATTTTATATAAAAGATATGTCTGTTATAAGTGCTATGAGAAGTTCCTGTTGTGATAAGCGCAATGGAGACTCAAATCATCAGACTCCAAATCATCTCCTCTACAATGACATAAGATTAGCAGTTTACTAACCAGACTCTTAATTCTGGAACACCAGTCACCACTAAGAGTAGTTATAAGGCACCTTGCAGAAACAGAAAAATTAAGCAAAAGTTGGCACTTAGGTGGTGAGCTCCCCAGCCCTCTTGCCCTGCTTGGTTCCCACAACACAGACAGCAAGTCTTACTCTCCCAAAGGCAGGAGATGACATGATTCCTCACTAGGGAAACTGATCAAACCATGAGAAAAGTGAGCAGATGCTGGCATATGAAAGTCTTCTAATGAAGTGGCTGCATCCTCTCCTGATCATCCCATAGTAAACAGCTGAGAAACTAGAGATTTACAATTGGCATTTTAGTGCCTCACTCTTAAATATGGACAATCAAGGATCACCAGACATTTGAGGAAGCCTAAAAAAAACAACAACAGAGAAAAAGAATGTAGGAGGAAATAAATATTACGAGATGTAGAAGAAATTTTCAAAAAAAACAGCAACAAAAAAACAAAGCTAAACATCCAGAGTGAATATCCTTAGACACAAGAAAAAATATGAAATCCATGAAATAAGAAGCTATTTTTAAAAACTGTTGGCCGGGCGCGGTGGCTCAAGCCTGTAATCCCAGCACTTTGGGAGGCCGAGACGGGCGGATCACGAGGTCAGGAGATCGAGACCAGCCTGGCTAACATGGTGAAACTCCATCTCTACTAAAAAAATACAAAAAACTAGCCGGGTGAGGTGGCGGGCGCCTGTAGTCCCAGCTACTAGGGAGGCTGAGGCAGGAGAATGGCGTAAACCTGGGGGGCGGAGCTTGCAGTGCGCTGAGATCCGGCCACTGCACTCCAGCCTGGGCGACAGAGCGAGACTCCATCTCAAAAAAAAAAAAAAAAAAAAAACTGTTTTAAATATTCAGAGAAAAGAGATCTAAAGTAATTTTTATGTAAGCCAGCAGAAATAAAAATGTCAACAAAAAGGTTTAAGGCTAAAGCTAATAAAAAAAACTAGAAAGGAAAACAAAAGGCCAAAGAGATTTAAAAAAAAATGAGAGAAAATACAAGGAAATTAGAGGATCAGTCCAGAAAGTTCAAAAATCTGAATAATAAATGCTCCAGAAAGATGAACACTTGAAATACTTTGGGAAGAAAGAAGTGATAAAAGGAGTAATACAATAAAATGTCCCAGAACAAAAGTTGACAAAATAAAAGGGCTCCTTTTCGTGTCTAGCACATGAAATAAGAAGATTCCACGCCAAAATCCATTAAGTAAGGATAAAAAGGGATACAAGGTTTCCAAAAAGAAATGGAAAAGCAGGTTCTATACAAAAGATCGGGAATCAAAACGGTATCGCATTCCACAGAAATTCTGGAAGTTGGAAATCAATAAATGCCCAAAGAAATCTGAGGAAACATTATTTCCAAACTAGAAATCTGTACTTAACAAAACAATACATCAAGAATAAAAAAAAAATGGCTGGGCATGGTGGTCATGCCTGTAATCCCAGCACTTTGGGAGGCCAGGGTGGGCCAGGAGTTGGAAACTGGCCTGGCCAACATGGTGAAACCCCGTGTCTACTAAAAAAAAAAAAAATACAAAAAATCAGCCGGGAATGGTGGCACGCACCTGTAACCCCAGCTACTCAGGAGGCTGAGGCATGGGAATCTCTTGAACCCAGGAGGCAGAGGTTGCAGCGAGCCAACATCGCACCACTGCACTCCAGCCTGGGTGACAGAGCAAGAGTCCATCTCAAACAAAAAGAAAAAAGATTAAAATTAAAATAAAGGCATTTTCAGACAGGTCGTTTCTAAAACAGTATTACCTCTGATGTGCCCTTTCTCAGAAAATTGGTGGAAAATATTATAGCTCTGCCAAAATGAGCAGATAAACCAAAAAAGTGAGAGTCATGGGCTCCATCAAAGGGAGAGGAGAAGGGAACGTGCAGTGTGAGGTGAAGACAAGTCCTGAGACCACCGCTGGGTGGCAGATCTAGAACAGACCAGGAATGGGGACGACCCCAGGAGAAATGTCTGAGGAAGAAAGAATGAAATTAACAGAATGTCCAATGTGCTCACATGGATCAAAAGGAGAATCTCAGTTCTGTCTGAATCTGGGACTGAATTAGTTACAGATAATTACAAAGCTAAGTAAATGAAAAGGCAAGAAAGGAAATGTCACTATAGCATGGTCCAAGTGTGCATAGTATTTGCAGTCATATTAATATAAGCACTAAACCTGATTTAACTAAAGAGATGGGAGGAATACACAGGGAATGGGGAACAGATATGAATCTTAATGTTTTTGTTTTGAAACAGGGTCTTACTCTGTTGCCCAGGCTGGAGTGCAGTGGTGCAATCTTGGCTCACTGTAGCCTCAATGTCCTGGGCTCAAACTATCTGATATGGTTTGGATCTGTGTCCCCACGCAAATCTCACGTCCAACTGCAATCCCTAATGTCAGAGGAGGGACCTGGTGGGAGGTCACTGGATCATGGAGGTGGATTTCCCTCTTGCTGTTCTCATGATACTGAGTGAGCTCTCATGAGATCTGGTTGTTTAAAAGTGTGTGGCACCTCCCGTCTCTCGCCTCCTCCTGCTCCGACCACGTAAGATGTGCCTGCTTTCCCTTTACCTTTGGCCAAGATTGTAAGTTTCCTGAGGCCTCCCCAGAAGCAGCAGCCTGTACAGCCTGTGGAACTGTGAGCAAATTAAACCTCTTCTATGTGTAAATTACCCAGTCTCAGGTATTTATTTATAGTAATGCAAGAACAGACTAATACACTATCCTTCCACCTTAGCCTCCCAAGTAGGTGGAACTATTCTAATTTTGCTTATTTTTTTGCAGGGATAGGGTCTCGCTATGTTGCCCAGGCTGGTCTTGAACTCCTGGGCTCAATCAATCCTCCTGCCATGGCCTCCCAAAGTACTGGGATTACTGGTGTGAGTCACCGTGGCTGGCCTTAAATTTTTATTTTTTTATTTTTAATTTTTTTTTTTTTTTTTAGATATTGGTTCTCTCTCTGTCACTCAGGTCAAAATGCAGTAGTACAATCCTGGCTCACTGCAGCCTCAACCTCCCTGGCTCAAATGATCCTCCCACCTCAGCCTCCTGAGTAGCTGGGACTACAAGCATGTGCCCCCATGCCTAGCTAATTTTTAAATTTTTTGTAGAGCCAGGGTTCCGTTATGTTGCCCAGGCTGGTCTTGAACTCCTGGTCTCAAGTGATCTTCTTGCCTTGGTCTCCCAAAGTGCTGGGATTACAGGCATGAGCCACACTGTGCCTGGCCTGGTCTTAAATTTTATCTTCCACGGTAGAAAGTCAATAAATAATTTCTAAATCTTAAAAAAAAAAAAAAAAAAAAGGCAGTATAAACATGTCAGTTAAAATAAATGGCTACCTCTAGGGAGTAGGAATTGGGAATGGGAGAGATGAGGCAAAGGATTGATATTGGACTCTAAAACTGTGTGACAATAGTTCTTTGATGAAAATGTGCTAGAAATGGCTGGGTGCAATGGCTATAATCTCAGCACCTTGGAGGCTGAGGAGAGAGAATCACTTGAGGCCAGGAGTTTGAGACCAGCCTGGGCGACATAGTGAGACCCCATCTCTACAAAAAAAATTAAAAATTAGCTAGGTTTGGTGGCACACGCTTATAGGCCCAGCTACTCAGGTGGCTGAGGCAGGAGGATTGCTTGAGCCTAAGAGTTTGAGGATACAGTTAGCCATGACTGTACCACTGCATTCCAGCCTGGACGGCAGAGTGAGGCCCTGTCGCTATAGAGAAAAAATCTGGTAGAAATTTAAATTAAACTTTAAGAAAAGGAATGAAGGAAAAGAGGAAGGATAGAAGAAATACATGCCTGGAGAATCTAAAGGTCATCAGAAACCAGCTAGGCACTCTACCCAATAAACACTGTTGATTGGTGAAAACGAGTATGAGCTGAAGAGCAGAAAGAAAATCAGGAAAGCAGTAAACATTAGAGGTTCAAACTGGGACATGTAGGATACTGACCTTTGTTCTGTTTTCTTCGGCAAAGCCAGGTGTATCTGTGTCTGGTGGGTAAGCAACTGTGATGTAGACATTATATGGCTTCACCTGCATTTCAAAACAACACATGTACCTTCAGTAAACAAGACACACCAAGGTCCTACACTGCCAACCTGCATTGGCTGCCCTGATTCCCAAAAAGCAGTGAGAACAATGGGGTGATTCTGTAAGCAGGGAACTACACCAACTGCATTGAGAAATCCCTCTCCATGAAGATGATTCCAGAATGAAGGCAAAAAGCTCACCCTAACCTAGACCCGAGAAAACAGCTGGCCCTAAAGTATGGCAAGTCACCTCCTTTGCAGTGTCTTCCGCTCCTGCTGCCCAGGCAGAGGCCCTGAGAGACGTCCAATGAGGAGGGCGGTGTTTTAAAAACAGCCCAGTTCTCACACGCACTGCACAACATCCAAGCCCTTTATCAAGGCAATGGGACCGGTCTGCCCCTCCTTTCTTCACCAGATTGCACATCTGTTTTTCATTCAGACTGCTTCTGACACTCTTGTGTTAATTTCATCCACAAAATACATTGGGGTCATTAAAATCTGCTGCCCTATCCCCTTCTTGTGCCCCACCCCAAACCCAGTCCAGAACTGTCCCTGAGAAGTCTGCTTATTCCAGAGCTCCCTGTACAATTGGCCTCTGCACATTAGGAGGTCAAGAGTCACCTCCTCCTCCACTGAATCAACAAGAAGAACCACTGGGTAGAACCTCCAAGACAGACCAGCCAAGTACCTCCCCTGTGGACAACCTCAACCTGCATTCACATAGGGAAAGCCCTCTGCCTTATCTGAAACTCTATGTGGCTCCTCTAAATCTGACACTTGGAGTTGGTTGTTACACTTGTGTGCCTCACCACCTCGCCTGCACACTTTGCGCTTCACACCCCCACTCATACACACAACCCCAACAATTCCAGCAGATTCTTCTGCTGTTGGCTGGGACACACCCTCCCACAGATTGCTCAGCCACAGCCCTGCTGCACACACTTACCTTGCCCTGCCAATTAGCAACTCTAAGAGCAATGGTTCATACCATGAAAACCTCTTTGCCATGATTTTTATTTGGTGTTGGCTCAGTTTTTCATCCCTAGGGATCCTAAGGGATCTGGAAGCAGAGAGGCAGCTGACAGATCAGCCACTGCACATCTTCAGAAGAGTACTCTAGGCTGAAAATCAACACCACACTGCCTAATGTGAAGGCCTTTAAGAGCAGCCCAGGGGCCCAGGCGCGGTGGCTCATGCCTGTAATCCCAACGTTTTGGGAGGCCAAGGCGGGCGGATCACCTGAGGTCAGGAGTTCGAGACCAGCCTGGCCAACATGGTGAAACCCTGTTTTTAGCAAAAATACAAAAATTAGTTGGGTTTGGTAGTGGGTGCCTGTAATCCCAGCTGCTCGGGAGGCTGAGGCAGAAGAATTGCTTGAGCCCGGGAGGCAGAGGTTGCAGTGAGTTGAGATCATACCACTGTACTCCAGCCTGGGTGACAAGAGGGAGACTCCATCTCAAAAAAAAAAAAAGAAAAGAGTAGCCCAGAGTCTCATCTCATGCAGCCCTTTCCTTCCCTGGTTCCTTCAGTGAAGCAGTTTTGAGGGCTTTGAGGGGAGCTGCAAGGGGAAGGAGAAGCACGCACAGGCCTGCAAGCAGAAGATCCAGGCCAGCCATCCTGGAAAGTGCAGTTGTGAAAGTGAGATGTCTTTGTGGGTTCCATTCCAGCGCAATTAGGGCGTGGGGCAGCCCATCCACTGGGCATCGCCAGGGCATGCAGCTTCACAGCCCAGCCATGCTCATAAATAGCTCTGGACTGGGGCCAGGTAGTGAGGCAGATGAGCCAGAAACTCGCTTCCACTTGTTTTTGAGATAGTGACTTATGAAAACCTCGTCTTCCCCAGCCTTGCCCTCCACTGTGCACAGACCAGAGAAAAACACCACAAAAAATCCAGCGAGTTGTCATTAGGCAGCCCACATCAAGACTGACACTGACTGGCCAGAAACTCACGATTATGCTGCCCCTCTGCCTTCTCTCTCATGGTAAAGGAGGATGCTGGCTCCAAAGCTAATGGAAGACAGGATTACAGAGCAGTGCTTCTCAAAATCAAGGTTATGGCTGCATTGTCAAAGGTTAAAACAGCTTTTCAGAGCGGCTTCTTCATGAGGTAGGAAGACAGATTGCTGGGCTTGGGAGAAACCAGTCCAATCGCTTCGAGATTGGTATTGTTGCTACGCCATCCAACCAAATGACTCTCCCAGTCTCTGGCTGGACACCTCCAGTGGCTAGTCACCTCACCATTTGCATATTCTTTTATTTATTCATGCAACAACGAGCACTTATTGAATTACTTCTACATGCCAGTATTGTTCTGAGAACAAAGCATAAGGTTAAGATTCTAGTTTCCTGAAACTCTTGGTCAAATAATTTGCTAAAATCTGAATATACTAAACCACATCTACACCTTCTTTTAATCTACTGAGCTCATAACCCTGTCATAAACAAAAATGAGGGCAGTCTGGCTTTACTTGTTCTTATAAGACAATGCTAGCTCCCTGAGATCACCACTCTCTCTAAGAACAAATGAGCCAGGTCCTCACTGAGTCCCCTGCTGCCTGGTCACTGCTTCTCCTCATCCCTGTTGCCGGACCATTCTCTGTGCCCCTCACTCTGCCCCACGCCCATCCTATTACTTCCTCCCTTCTCTCTGGCCTCAACCTCAAACAGAAAGACAACTGACCACTTGTTCAAGAACCGATTTGTGGGCCGGGTGCAGTGGCTCACACCTGTAATCCCAGCACTTTGGGAGGCCGAGGCGGGCAGATCACCTGAGTTTAAGACCAGCCTGGCCAATATGGTGAAACCCCATCTCTACCAAAAATACAAAAATTAGCCAGGCGTGGTGGTGGGCACCTGGAATCCCACCTACTTCGGAGGCTGAGCCAGGAGAATCGCTTGAACCAGGGAGGCAGAGGTTGCAGTGAACTGAGATCACGCCACCGCACTCCAGCCTGGGCGACAGAGTGAGACTCTGTCTCAAAAAAAAAAAAAAAAAAAAAAAAAAAACACACACACACAGATCTGTTATTAAAATAATCCACACAGGATGTGCTGTTCCCCATTCCATCAAAACAAAGACGGTGGGGGCTGGAAAGATCATGGCTGTGTACATGCAACTCCGGAATTTAAGCTTTAACTTACTTTCAGACCACAGAGGGAAGAGATGGGAGGAGAGGGGCATGATCAGGGTAAGAAAAGCAGAAAAGGGAGCATCAATTTTTTTTTGTTTTTGGCTTGGTCTCTGCTACCGCATCTTTAGCTATAACACACCTCAGAAGTCTGCTTTCCAAAAGATGAACTTTTAAAATCTTTACATTTCTTCCTACAAGACTGAGTAAAAAAAGACCAAAAAGTGACAACAATGCATTCTTTCAAAATTACTCATGGTACCCATAACAATGCCAGGGTCCTACCTTAGTTTGGGGGCAAAGGGAGGTGGACAGAGAGACTTCAAAGTTAATTAAACCCAAAGAATTGTTACAAATATTTAGAGGCCAGATGTAGTGGCTCACACTGCCTATAATCCCAGAACTTTGGGAGGCCAAGGCAGGTGGATCACCTGAGTCCAGGAGTTCAAGACCAGCCCGGGCCACATAGCGAGACCCCATGTCTACAAAAAAAAATAAATAAAATAAGTAAAAAATAAACAAACAACAAAAAAACCCAGCAAGGCATGGTAGGACACACTTGTAGTCCCAGCTACTTGGGAGGCTGAGGTGGGAGGACTGCTCGGGCCCAGGAAGTGGAGGCTACAGTGAGCCAAGATCAAACCACTGCACTCCAGCCTGGGCAACAAAGCAAGACTGTCTCCAGAAAATAAAAATTAAACAAACAAACAAAAAAAGGATTTAGAGTTTGAGCAATTACATAAGATTTCATTGACAGAAAACACACCTACCTTGACCAAATTATCCAGGTTTCAAAAAAATGCTACTATAATTACTGTAGGGTCACAGCAATTGGTTTGATGCAAGTTCTACTAAGAACAAACTAGATTTTGATGACTACATTTCTTTTCCCCAGAACCTATTTTTTTTATGGGATAAGTTCATTTTTTCTTTTTTTTTTAAGTGAGGGCATTTTTAATAGAGTCCAAATAAGGACAGAAGTCATGCAGACTTGAGTGTGCAGACCGGCTACTTGCAGTAGGCAAATCACACTTGTCACAGAGACTGGGGGGCTCCGTCTGTACCAGCAATCCACTTTCTTTTTCCTCTTTTTCAGCATCTCTGTTCTACTTGAAGTGAAACCAGGCCACCCCGATTATATACTTTGCTCTAAATTAGTGAATGCTGACACAGCTTTGCAAAAAGTCCTAATGGGCAGATTCTTCATCCCACAAACACCCCTTCACCTACAATGATCCTAAGACCAAAGTAAGGGGCCGAGGCAACCAGCCAGGTGAACCAACTAGCTGGACGCATCATCTGCTGCAAAAGGGCAGCAAGCCTGGAGTCAAGGCTTGGATCGTGTTATGATTTCTGTCACTAAGTAACTATGTGACTTTGAGCAACACGTTGAATGTATTGAAAATGGGGTTTTCCTCTCATTAGGTGGCATTACAACATCTCCCTCACATCTTTTACAGAACTGTGATAGAAATAAAATGGTGGCTGGGTGTGCTGGCTCACACCTGTAATCCCAGCACTTTGGGAGGCTAAAGCCAGAAGACTGTTTGAGCTTACGCTTTTGAGACCAGCTTTGGCAACACAGTGAGGCCCCTTCTCTACAAAAAATTTTAAAAATTAGCCAGGCGTGGTGGTGTGCACCTGTGGTCTTAGCTACTTGGGAGGCTGAGACAGGAGGATCACTTGAGCCAAGGAGCTCAGGGCTACAGTGAGCTATGATTGTGCCACTGCACTCCAGCCTGGGTGACAGAGTGAGACGTTGTCTCTAAAAAAATAACAATAAAATAAAAATAGGCCGGGCGCAGTGGCTCAAGCCTGTAATCCCAGCACTTTGGGAGGCCGAGACGGGCAGATCACGAGGTCAGGAGATCGAGACCATCCTGGCTAACACGGTGAAACCCCGTCTCTACTAAAAAATACAAAAAAAAAAAACTAGCCGGGCGAGGTGGCGGGCGCCTGTAGTCCCAGCTACTCGGGAGGCTGAGGCGGGAGAATGGCGTAAACCTGGGAGGCGGAGCTTGCAGTGAGCTGAGATCTGGCCACTGCACTCCAGCCTGGGCCACAGAGCAAAACTCCGTCTCAAAAATAAATAAATAAATAAATAAATAAATAAATAAATAAAACAGGTATTCACAAAAGGACTTTTCAAATTTAAAAACTTCAAAAGAAATACCAGTATTCTTTTTTGAAATTTCACAGCCATCAGAGTCCTACTGGCTAAGCATATTCTAACTATCTATTATTAAGAGTATTAGGCCAGTTGATAACAACAAAATCTGTGGCTGGTTCCTTTGGTATGAGAATGGCATGGTCTTTCAGTCCCTACGTGGCACATAGGGGCTGTCACTGTCCCAGCAACTCATCTGTACTGCAACACTCGTCCCATATGTAACCAATGTCGTGCTCTATCACACACCATCAAGGTCTCTTATGGGGGTCTTCTAAATAGGGGTCAGCAAACTATGGCCCATGAGCCAGATCTGGCCCTCTGCCTGTTTTTTATAAGTTTTATTGGAACACAGTGACAAGTGTTCAATTTACACATTGTCTACTAAGGCCACTTTCCTGCTATCACAGCTGACTTAAGTAGCTGCATTAGGTACCATTCAGCCTTTAAAACCTAACATATGTACTGTCTGCTCTTTGGTGAAAGTTCTGTCAACCCCTGATCTAAATCATCAACCAGGATTCCCAAAAGCACACTCTTACTATAAGAGGGTTGGCCACAATCAATACCCTTCTGGTCTTTTAACATTTTAGGCATCCACTGGAGGTCTTAGCTCACATCCCTTGTGGATAAGAGGGGACGACTGTACAGAGCAATGGAAAGAACTTTACCCTGCCTTTTTCAGCATGTGATTTTTGGGTAGATACGTATGTGATGCTCTCTAAGCATTCCTGTGTGACAATAATGTGGAAGTCGGCTTCATGCAGCTGAGATACAAAGTTGCACTCATCATGACAAATGCTATTTTGATGCAAATCCTAACTACATCCTTCTTCCACAAAATGTTCTATTAACTATGTAAATAAAAAGCATTCATTTTCCCAACATTTCTTTAAGATATAAAAATATAAATACTGGGAGAGTCAAATTATTGCTTTATTCCAACCCTCCCATTTTACAGATGAGGAAACTGAGAGCAAGTTAAATGACTTGTCTAAAAGCTAAAAAGTAGCAGCTGATTCAAGCTCTTCCCTCAAACATGTACTAATCTCATGTATTATTCAGTCATAAGGACAATCTTTTTGTTAAAGAAAAATCTCTATAAAATAAAGTATCTGGTTAACCTTACTCACATTCACACAGTACTAGACCAATAACATTATGAAGATATTACTAGTATTTTGCGTATTAAACAAGCAAAAATCCCATTACCATTTTGCATCTGTTGTAACTATAATCTTCATGCAACGAAAAATGTTAACTATAAAACTCAGGGTTGAGCCTATTCTCTTTCACTAATGTCAAATCTAAAAATCTCTAATTTAATACAACAGCACATGTAAAGAAGCTACAAAACTAAAGTGGAATGTATATTGTTGAGCGGAGAGGAATAAATACAAAAATGAATACAACTTTTACCTCCATCTGCAAAGCTTCTGCCAATCCCCTTATGGCAAACTTGGATGCAGAGTAGGCTGTAAAACCGAATAATCCCAACTGTCCTGCCTGGGAGGACACAAACACGATCCTGCCCACCCGGCGCTCCTTCATGGTGGTGATCACGGCCCGGCTGGGGTACACGCTGCCCAGGTAATTGATGCTCATTAACCTCTGCAGGGAACAAAGAGGCCACATGAGGAGTGCATGAGGTCAAAAGCCTCAAGGCTGTGCTCATGGAGAATTTAGTCTGCTTTCTGGATTTCAGTTCTTCAATGCATGCTCAAGTGACTGGGAAGCTCAACAGGCTTACTGAATGAACGACTGATGACATTTTGCTATAAATGAAATGTGATTTGAGACCTACCATTATTTGAAGGCTCGGGACCTACCATTTGAAGCCTGTTTCAGTCTAGTCCTGCATTCTGACCATGAGAGCAGTTACGTTTTTCCTGAAAACTGGTCAAAGTTAGTTTTCTCCTTATAAAAAGTATACTGCATGTTTGTGGGTAGTACTTTCTGAAAGACCTTTTTAGTAAAGAACTTCCAAGTATTTGTAGCCTTATTGTTTTAAGCAATAAGAAAAGCACAAACAGAGTAGGAGGGTGATTAAAAGTTTTGGTTTCAAGCCTTGGCTCTCCCACTTATTGCCTATTTCATGATGAATAAGCAAGTCAGACATTCTACTCATTTTCTCAGCTGAAAACAAGGTTAATATGGGTATGACCGCATAGGGCTGTTCCAAGGATTAAAAGAGAAAACACAAAGTAAGCGCTAGCACAGCTCTGGGTCGGTCTCAAGAACCACTGGCTCTCCCATTATCATGGGTAAGAGTACTAGTAGTATATTTTCTCCTTAACTTGCAAGCTTTTAATTTTTATTTATTTATTTTTTGCTTTTTTACTATTAACATTTTTTTTTCAGAGACAGAGTCGTACTCGCTCACCCAGGTTGAAGTGCAGTGGTGCAACCTTGCCTCACTGCAGTCTCAATCTCCTGGGCTCAAGCAATCTTCTTGCCTCAGCCTCTTGAGTACATGGGACTACAGGCACATGCCACCATGCCCAGCTAATTTTTGTATTTTTTGTAATGACGGGGTCCTCTTATTTTGCCTAGGCTGGTCTTGAACTCCTGGGCTCCAGCAATACTCCTGCCTTGACCTCCCAAAGTGATGGGATTACAGGCAT
Source organism: Rhinopithecus roxellana (assembly GCF_007565055.1). Lineage (NCBI taxonomy): Eukaryota > Metazoa > Chordata > Mammalia > Primates > Cercopithecidae > Rhinopithecus > Rhinopithecus roxellana. The sequence continues at coordinate 22,823,985 of NC_044569.1, forward strand.
GAGCCACTGTGCCTAGCCCAAGCTCTTAAAAACCTTAAATTTTAACTTGAAAATCTAATAATCCATGCATTAAAATGTTTCAAATGTTCAAATATTTGTAAAAATATTAGATCAGCATGTAAATAAAAACTAAATACCTCAATTGTGGAACTTGAGATCAATCATAATTCTTTTTCATATTATGGACAGAACATGAACATACAATCATAATATTTTAATTCAAGAGAATATTAGATTTTGTTTGTTTTTGTTTGAGATGGAGTTTCACTCTTGTCGCCAAGGCTGGAGTATAGTGGTGTGATCTTGGCTCACTGCAACCTCTGCCTCCCGGGTTCAAGCGATTCTCCTGCCTCGGCCTCCAGAGCAGCTGGGATTACAAGCACCCACCACTAAGCCTGGCTCATTTTTTGCATTTTTAGTAGAGACAAGGTTTTGCCATGTTGGGCAGGCTGGTCTCGAACTCCTGACCTAAGGTGATCTGCCCACCTCGGCCTCCCAAAGTGTTGGGATGACAGGTGTGAGCCACTGCGCCCAGCCTAGATAATTTTTTTAAATGATGACCAGAAACACTGGAAGTGACAGGGAAAAATACCTATGCTATTTAAGTTTAAAAAGCAGAAGCCAGACTGCATGCATGCTGTAACTGTAATTACTTCAAAGGTTAAGTAAAAGTACACACGCTCAGAGGGAAGACCAAAGACATACAGAAGATCATAACTGACTGAGGATGCTGGGATTCTCATGTTTTTCCAAAAATGTGTTTTAATAACATAATATTGTTTTGATAATAAAAATGTTCTAAGCCAGGCACAGTGGCTCATGCCTGTAATTCCAGCACTTTGGGAGGCCGAGGTAGGTGGATTACCTGAGGTCAGGAGTTCAAGACTAGCCTGACCAACTTGGTGAAAACCCGTCTCTACTACAAATACAAAAAAAAAAATTAGCCAGGCGTGGTGGTGGGCACCTGTAATCCCAGCTACTCAGGAGGCTGAGGCAGGAGAATTGCTTGAGCCTGGGAGGCAGAGGTTGCAGTGATCCACGATTGAGCCACTGCGCGCCCGCCTGGGTGACAGAGCGAGACTCCGTCTCCAAAAAAAAAAAAAAAGTTCTAAAAGAATATTGGAAAAAGATGGCACACTGAACACATGTGTTTACCTCAGCTCCCTTTAGAAACCTCGCTAAAATCTCAGTAAAGAGACTTTTTTTTTAAGGCAAGAACCCACAAGAACAAAGAAAACAGGAATAAAAATAACAGCAATAACCCTTTGGAAGCTGAAGAACAGATTGACAAGGGATAACTAACTTAGCAGACCACAAAAAACTAAAACCTAAGCGGGGAGTGGAGAAACTAAAAAGCCAGATTCTACCACAGAACCCCAAAAGGCTCCAGTCGCAAGAGTCTCTGGGGTGGAGGGAAAGGTGGGCCGGCATGGGGCTGAGATAGGAGTAGGAACTAAGAGTCTACTTAATAAGCAATCAGCTGGAAACAGCCCAAATGGCCGTTGACGATGACTAGCTAAACAGAATGTGGTCAATCCATACAACAGAATATTATCGCCCTATAAAAAGGAATGAAGCACCCATATATGCTACATGTGGGATGAGCCTCAAAAACATGATGCCAAGAGAAAGAGGCCAGACATAGAAGGGCACATATCATGATTCCAACCATACTAAATTACCAGAGACAGAATACAGTTTGGTGGTTGTCAGAGATCGGGTGTGGGGATGAGCAGGGATGGGGAGCAACTGCTTACCAGGTGAGGGCTGCCCTGTGGGTGATGCGTTTGTTTCAGAAGTAGGCGGAGGTGGTGGTGGCACCGCATTGTGAATGTGCTAAATGCCTCTGCACGGCTCACTTTAAAAACGGTTAATTTAATGTTATATGAATTTCAACTCAATTAAAAAAAAGAATGTCGGACAATGAAAAAAAAAGGAGTTAGATCTTAGATGCCTTTCCCCTCTCCGCAGGGCAGATCTGTACCCCTCTTCCAGCCTGGCAGGAGACTGGAGGTTCTGTTTCTAGGGAAAGTAAGTCTAGACAGAGAGAGAGGTTTAAGAGAAAGTCTGCCTAGATGGTGTACACAAAGACAACACCACTCTCCCCAGCTTTATTGTCACAGGAGGCTGGAAGACACTCCTCAAGGCTTCTGACCAACCCAAGAGAAAAGATTTACAGACAATGACATTGAAACTACGCCCACAAATATGACCACACAATCACCCTTCCAAAGGATCCATCGTCAAACAGGTCCACAAACAAGCAAAGAAGTCCCAGTCACCTTGTTAGTGCCTGATTCTGAAATGTGAAAACACAGCCAAGGGCCTCCAGACTCCCAGTGAACTCTCTCGCACCAAAGACAGAGCCACTGGCCTCTGAGAGAAAGTAAACACATGTACAAAGCAGAGACAATGAAGGACAAAAGAATTCTCCTTAACATCTACAGGGAGATAAGAGGGGAGATAGCACCAAGAAACCACAAAGAAAAGCACTGAAAAGGAAAATTAAGGGAAGAGTATTGGGATTCCCCAAGACCACGCCCAGGCTGATGATTCACTAGAAGGTGTAAGTTCTCAGCAGATGGTCCTGCTCAGGACTAAGACTTATTACAGAGAAAGGATGCAAAGCCAAATCAGCAAAGGGAAAAGACCCAGGGAGAAAAGTCCAGAAGAAACCAGGTGCAAGTTCCAACAGTCCTTGCCCCCGTGGAGTCACATAGGACATGCTTAATTCTCACACATGCCAAAGTACTGTGTACAGGCTTGTACACAGTATCTATCAATGTGTACACAGGCTTGTACACATTGTATCTATTTATTTATTTTTTGAGACAAAGTCTCGCTCTGTTGCCCAGGCTGGAGTGCAGGGGCGTGATCTCCGCTGACTGCAACCTCCGTCTCCCAGGTTCAAGCGATTCTCCTGCCTCAGCCTCCCAAGCAGCTGAGACTACAGGCGCACACCACCACGTCCAGCTAATTTTTGTATTTTTAGTAGAGACGGGGTGTCACCATGCTGGCCAGGCTGGTCTCAAACTCCTGACCTCAAATGATCCACCCACCTTGGCCTCCGAAAGTGCTGGGATTACAGGCGTGAGCCACCACGCCTGGCGTGTGTACAGGCATTTTACATGCAAGTGAACTTCAATTAAATTAAAAACTGAAAATAATAAAACAAACATATAACTGAGATAGAATTCATTTTAAATAAAAATCATTTCCTATCATTAGAAAATGCACCAACTGTGGTACAGGTTGTGTGTCCCTTATTGAAAATGCTTGGAACAAGAAGTGTTTTGGACTTGGGTTTTTTTGGATTTTGGAATACTGTATTGTACTTATTGGTTCAGCATCCCTAATCTGAAAATCTGAAATCCGAAATGCCATAAGAGGCATTTCCTTTGAGCATTATGTTGGCACTCAAACGGTTTCAGATTTTGAGCTGGATGTAGTGGCTCACTCCTGTAATCCCAGCGCTTTGGGAGGCCAAGGCAGGTAGATCACAAGGTCAGCAGTTCCAGACCAGCCTGGCCAACACGGTGAAACCTTGTCTCTACCAAAAATACAAAAATTAGCTTTGCATGGTGGTGGGTGCTTTGTAGTCCCAGCTACTCGGGAGGCTGAGGCATGAGAATTGCTTGAGCCCGAGAGGCAGAGGTTGCAGTGTGCCAAGACTGCACCACTGTACTTCAGCCTCAGTGACAGAGCAAGACTCTGTCTCAAAAAAAACAAAGAAAAGAAAAAGATTGTTGATGCACTGGCAACTAAAAAACTTTTTCCATTTTTAAAACATTTCAGGCCAGGTGTGGTGGCTCATGCCTGTACTCCCAGCACTTTGGGAGGCCGAGGTGGGCCAATCACTTGAGGTCAGGAGTTTGACACCAGCTGGGCCAACATGGTGAAAACCATCTCTACTAAAATAAAAAAAATTAGCTGGGTGTGCTGACATGTGCCTGTAATCCCAGCTACTAGGGAGGCTGAGGCAGGAGAATCACTTGAACTTGAGAGGTGGAGGTTGCAGTGAGCGGAGATCATGCCACTGCACTCCAGCCCGGGCAACACAGTGAGACTCCAACTTGAAAAAGAAAAAAAAAAAAATTTCAAATCTAATGTTCATTTCTTTGGTGCTGAAATAAATAACCAAGAGAAGCTCCTTGGTAAACCTGATTAAAAATATAAACATCGGGGGCGGAGCAAGATGGCCAAATAGGAACAGCTCCAGTCTCCAACTCACAGCGCAAGCGACACAGAAGACCGGTGATTTCTGCATTTTCAACTGAGGTACTGGGGTCATCTCACTGGGGAGTGCCGGACAATTGGTGCTGGTCAGCTGCTGCAGCCCGACCAGCGAGACCTGAAGCAGGGCGAGGCATTGCCTCACCTGGGAAGCGCAAGGGGGAAGGGAATCCCTTTTCCTAGCCAGGGGAACTGAGACACACAACACCTGGAAAATTGGGTAATTCCCACCCCAATACTGCGCTTTAAGCAAACGGGCACACCAGGAGATTATACCCACACCTGGCCAGGAGGGTCCCACGGCCACGGAGCCTCCCTCATTGCTAGCACAGCAGTCTGCGATCTAACCGCAAGGCAGCAGCGAGGCTCGGGGAGGGGCGCCCGCCACTGCTGAGGCTTAAGTAGGTAAACAAAGCCGCTGGGAAGCTCAAACTGGGTGGAGCTCACAGCAGCTCAAGGAAACCTGCCTGTCTCTGTAGACTCCACCTCTGGGGACAGGGCACAGCTAAACGACAGAAGGGGAAGCAGCAGAGGCCTGTGCAGACGCGAACGACTCTGTCTGACAGCTTTGAAGAGAGCAGTGGATCTCCCAACACGGAGGTTGAGATCTGAGAACGGACAGACTGCCTGCTCAAGTGGGTCCCTGACCCCTGAGTAGCCTAACTGGGAGACATCCCCCACTAGGGGCAGTCTGACACCCCACACCTCACAGGGTGGAGTACACCCCTGAGAGGAAGCTTCCAAAGTAAGAATCAGACAGGTATACTCGCTGTTCAGCAATATTCTATCTTCTGCAACCTCTGCTGCTGATACCCAGGCAAACAGGGTCTGGAGTGGACCTCAAGCAATCTCCAACAGACCTACAGCTGAGGGTCCTGACTATTAGAAGGAAAACTACCAAACAGGAAGAACACCTATACCAAAACCCCATCAGTTCGTCACCATCATCAAAGACCAGAGGCAGAAAAAACCACGAAGATGGGGAAGAAGCAGGGCAGAAAAGCTGGAAATTCAAGAAATAAGAGCGCATCTCCCCCTGCAAAGGAGCGCAGCTCATCGCCAGCAACGGATCAAAGCTGGTCAGAGAATGACTTTGACGAAATGAGAGAAGAAGGCTTCAGTCCATCAAACTTCTCAGAGCTAAAGGAGGAATTACGTACCCAGCACAAAGAAACTAAAAATCTTGAAAAAAGAGGGGAAGAATTGATAGCTAGTATAATTAATGCAGAGAAGGTCATAAATGAAATGACAGAGATGAAAACCATGACAAGAGAAATACATGACAAATCCACAAGCTTCAGCAACCGACTCGATCAACTGGAAGAAAGAGTATCAGCGATTGAGGATCAAATGAATGAAATGAAGCGAGAAGAGAAACCAAAAGAAAAAAGAAGAAAAAGAAATGAACAAAGCCTGCAAGAAGTATGGGATTATGTAAAAAGACCAAATCTACGTCTGATTGGGGTGCCTGAAACTGAAGGGGAAAATGGAACCAAGTTGGAAAACACTCTTCAGGATATCATCCAGGAGAACTTCCCCAACCTAGTAGGGCAGGCCAACATTCAAATTCAGGAAATACAGAGAATGCCACAAAGATACTCCTCAAGAAGAGCAACTCCAAGACACATAATTGCCAGATTCACCAAAGTTGAAATGAAGGAAAAAATCTTAAGGGCAGCCAGAGAGAAAGGTCGGGTTACCCACAAAGGGAAGCCCATCAGACTAACAGCAGATCTCTCGGCAGAAACTCTACAAGCCAGAAGAGAGTGGGGGCCAATATTCAACGTTCTTAAAGAAAAGAATTTTAAACCCAGAATTTCATATCCAGCCAAACTCAGTTTCATAAGTGAAGGAGAAATAAAATCCTTTACAGATAAGCAAATGCTTAAGAGATTTTGTCACCAGGCCTGCCTTACAAGAGACCCTGAAGGAAGCCCTAAACATGGAAAGGAACAACCGGTACCAGCCATTGCAAAAACATGCCAAAATGTAAAGACCATCGAAGCTAGGAAGAAACTGCATCAACTAACGAGCAAAATAACCAGTTAATATCATAATGGCAGGATCAAGTTCACACATAACAATATTAACCTTAAATGTTAATGGACTAAATGCTCCAATTAAAAGACACAGACTGGCAAACTGGATAAAGAGTCAAGACCCATCAGTCTGCTGTATTCAGGAGACCCATCTCACATGCAGAGACATACAGAGGCTCAAAATAAAGGGATGGAGGAAGATCTACCAAGCAAATGGAGAACAAAAAAAAGCAGGGGTTGCAATCCTAGTCTCTGATAAAATAGACTTTAAACCATCAAAGATCAAAAGAGACAAAGAAGGCCATTACATAATGGTAAAGGGATCAATTCAACAGGAAGAGCTAACTCTCCTAAATATATATGCACCCAATACAGGAGCACCCAAATTCATAAAGCAAGTCCTTAGAGACTTAAAAAGAGACTTAGACTCCCATACAATAATAATGGGAGACTTCAACACTCCACTGTCAACATTAGACAGATCAATGAGACAGAAAGTTAACAAGGATATCCAGGAATTGAACTCATCTCTGCACCAAGCGGACCTAATAGACATCTATAGAACTCTCCACCCCAAATCAACAGAATATACATTCTTCTCAGCACCACATCGCACTTATTCCAAAATTGACCACATAATTGGAAGTAAAGCACTCCTCAGCAAATGTAAAGGAACAGAAATTATAACAAACTGTCTCTCAGACCACAGTGCAATCAAACTAGAACTCAGAACTAAGAAACTCAATCAAAACCGCTCAACTACATGGAAACTGAACAACCTGCTCCTGAATGACTACTGGGTACATAACGAAATGAAGGCAGAAATAAAGATGTTCTTTGAAACCAATGAGAACAAAGATACAACATACCAGAAGCTCTGGGACACATTTAAAGCAGTGTGTAGAGGGAAATTTATAGCACTAAATGCCCACAAGAGAAAGCTGGAAAGATCTAAAATTGACACTCTAACATCACAATTAAAAGAACTGGAGAAGCAAGAGCAAACACATTCAAAAGCTAGCAGAAGGCAAGAAATAACTAAGATCAGAGCAGAACTGAAGGAGATAGAGACACAAAAAACCCTCCAAAAAATCAATGAATCCAGGAGTTGGTTTTTTGAAAAGATCAACAAAATTGACAGACCGCTAGCAAGACTAATAAAGAAGAAAAGAGAGAAGAATCAAATAGACGTAATAAAAAATGATAAAGGGGATATCACCACCGACCCCACAGAAATACAAACAACCATCAGAGAATACTATCAACACCTCTACGCAAATCGACTAGAAAATTTAGAAGAAATGGATAATTTCCTGCACACTTACACTCTTCCAAGACTAAACCAGGAAGAAGTTGAATCCCTGAATAGACCAATAGCAGGCTCTGAAATTGAGGCAATAATTAATAGCCTACCCACCAAAAAAAGTCCAGGACCAGATGGATTCACAGCTGAATTCTACCAGAGGTACAAGGACGAGCTGCTACCATTCCTTCTGAAACTATTCCAATCAATAGAAAAAGAGGGAATCCTCCCTAACTCATTTTATGAGGCCAAAATGATCCTGATACCAAAGCCTGGCAGAGACACAACAAAAAAAGAAAATTTTAGACCAATATCCCTGATGAACATCAATGCAAAAATCCTCAATAAAATACTGGCAAACCGGATTCAGCAGCACATCAAAAAGCTTATCCACCATGATCAAGTGGGCTTCATCCCTGGGATGCAAGGCTGGTTCAACATACGCAAATCAATAAACGTAATCCAGCATATAAACAGAACCAAAGACAAGAACCACATGATTATCTCAATAGATGCAGAAAAGGCTTTTGACAAAATTCAACAGCCCTTCACGCTAAAAACGCTCAATAAATTCGGTATTGATGGAACGTACCTCAAAATAATAAGAGCTATTTATGACAAACCCACAGCCAATATCATACTGAATGGGCAAAAACTGGAAAAATTCCCTTTGAAAACTGGCACAAGACAGGGATGCCCTCTCTCACCACTCCTATTCAACATAGTGTTGGAAGTTCTGGCTAGGGCAATCAGGCAAGAGAAAGAAATCAAGGGTATCCAGTTAGGAAAAGAAGAAGTCAAATTGTCCCTGTTTGCAGATGACGTGATTGTATATTTAGAAAACCCCGTTGTCTCAGCCCAAAATCTCCTTAAGCTGATAAGCAACTTCAGCAAAGTCTCAGGATACAAAATTAACATGGAAAAATCACAAGCATTCTTATACACCAGTAACAGACAAACAGAGAGCCATTCACAATTGCTTCAAAGAGAATAAAATACCTAGGAATCCAACTTACAAGGGATGTAAAGGACCTCTTCAAGGAGAACTACAAACCACTGCTCAGTGAAATCAAAGAGGACACAAACAAATGGAAGAACATACCATGCTCATGGATAGGAAGAATCAATATCGTGAAAATGGCCATACTGCCCAAGGTTATTTATAGATTCAATGCCATCCCCATCAAGCTACCAATGAGTTTCTTCACAGAATTGGAAAAAACTGCTTTAAAGTTCATATGGAACCAAAAAAGAGCCCGCATTGCCAAGACAATCCTAAGTCATAAGAACAAAGCTGGAGGCATCACGCTACCTGACTTCAAACTACACTACAAGGCTACAGTAACCAAAACAGCATGGTACTGGTACCAAAACAGAGATATAGACCAATGGAACAGAACAGAGTCCTCAGAAATAATACCACACATCTACAGCCATCTGATCTTTGACAAACCTGAGAGAAACAAGAAATGGGGAAAGGATTCCCTATTTAATAAACGGTGCTGGGAAAATTGGCTAGCCATAAGTAGAAAGCTGAAACTGAATCCTTTCCTTACTCCTTATACGAAAGTTAATTCAAGATGGATTAGAGACTTAAATGTTAGACCTAATACCATAAAAACCCTAGAAGAAAACCTAGGTAATACCATTCAGGACATAGGCATGGGCAAGGACTTCATGTCTAAAACACCAAAAGCAATGGCAGCAAAAGCCAAAATTGACAAATGGGATCTAATGAAACTAAAGAGCTTCTGCACAGCAAAAGAAACTACCATCAGAGTGAACAGGCAACCTACAGAATGGGAGAAAATTTTTGCAATCTACTCATCTGACAAAGGGCTAATATCCAGAATCTACAAAGAACTCAAACAAATTTACAAGAAAAAAACAAACAACCCCATCAAAAAGTGGGCAAAGGATATGAACTGACATTTCTCAAAAGAAGACATTCATACAGCCAACAGACACATGAAAAAATGCTCATCATCACTGGCCATCAGAGAGATGCAAATCAAAACCACAATGAGATACCATCTCACACCAGTTAGAATGGCAATCATTAAAAAGTCAGGAAACAACAGGTGCTGGAGAGGATGTGGAGAAATAGGAACACTTTTACACTGTTGGTGGGATTGTAAACTAGTTCAACCATTGTGGAAAACAGTATGGCGATTCCTCAAGGATCTAGAACTAGATGTACCATATGACCCAGCCATCCCACTACTGGGTATATACCCAAAGGATTATAAATCATGCTGCTATAAAGACACATGCACACGTATGTTTATTGCAGCACTATTCACAATAGCAAAGACTTGGAATCAACCCAAATGTCCATCTGTGACAGTCTGGATTAAGAAAATGTGGCACATATACACCATGGAATATTATGCAGCCATAAAAAAGGATGAGTTTGCGTCCTTTGTAGGGACATGGATGCAGCTGGAAACCATCATTCTTAGCAAACTATCACAAGAACAGAAAACCAAACACCACATGTTCTCACTCATAGGTGGGAACTGAACAATGAGACCACTTGGACTCGGGAAGGGGAACATCACACATCGGGGCCTATCATGGGGAGGGGTGAGGGGGGAGGGATTGCATTGGGAGTTATACCTGATATAAATGACGAATTGATGGGTGCTGACGAGTTGATGGGTGCAGCACACCAACATGGCACAAGTATACATATGTAAGAAACCTGCATGTTATGCACATGTACCCTAGAACTTAAAGTATATATATATAAACATCAATAAGATGCAGTATCTTTTTATATTGATTTGAGAACTCTAGTGAGTCTGTTCTTCAACTTTTTTGGTTTCTCCTTGTTAATAATACTAATGTCTGACATGATCCAGCATCTCTTAGGTTACAAAGTACTCTCTTGAAAATATGACCTCAGTGAATTGCTACTGTGTCAGATTAGAAGTTCCATTCCCATTTTCGCTGGTTTTCTCAGCTATAAAATGTCTAAACTCTTAAGGTTCAATGGTCATGACACTGGAACGAAAACCTTGTTCAGCTTCACCTTGTTCAGCCTTCCTCCAGAGTCTTCTAAAGCTTCCATGGACATCTGAATGCATTCACCTAATTGATTCTTAAAGCTTTTACCCGTGGCTTGCTCTGCTTTTAGCGTATGTGCTACTCCAGTGAGTAAACATTTTTACTTACTTCAAAGGTACTAACTTCAAGATCTTCAAATTTTCCTGACATTGCCATTCCTGCACAATTTACAAGCATGTCCACTGGACCCAGTTTCTCCTGTGCCTAGAAAAATGTAGCAGAGCAGGCATTAAGAAACAGAGAAGAAAAACCACTCAGCAGCAAATCCATGATGATAAATAAAATTTACAAAACTATTACACCAAAAAACAAAACAAAACAAAACAAAACCAAAACTATTAAACCTATAGAGAAGTTGTGCCCATTCCAAGCCACATAGCAAAATGGCAAGGACAAATCAAAAGTTAAGCACATTGGCGAATTCCAATTAGCCCAACCTCTTACTTGTTTTATGACATTCTCTACTTGGTTATAGTCTTGAGATACATCAACCGATATGCAAAGCACCACCTGTTAAAAAAGAAAAAAGTGATCAAAGTTTTGCAGGTACCAAACTATTTTTTAAAGATATTTTTAAAGAAAAGATAATTCACTGAATACAGAAGGAAGCCAATATTGAATGAACAGATTTCAGTGTTTGCTGATGATGCAATTCGTAGAATCTAATTTTCTTGGCAATTTTTGGAGTTAAAACTCTGAAGAATCTTTTTTTTTTTTTTTTTTTTTTTGAGGCGGAGTCTCGCTTTGTCGCCCGGACTGGAGTGCCGTGGCCAGATCTCAGCTCACTGCAAGCTCCGCCTCCCGGGTTTACGCCATTCTCCTGCCTCAGCCTCCCGAGTAGCTGGGACTACAGGCGCCCGCCACCTCGCCCAGCTAGTTTTTGTATTTTTAGTAGAGACGGGGTTTCACCGTGTTAGCCAGGATGGTCTCGATCTCCTGACCTCGTGATCCGCCCGTCTCGGCCTCCCAAAGTGCTGGGATTACAGGCTTGAGCCACCGCGCCCGGCCGAAGAATCTTTTTAAAAATATATAAATGCTCCTCTTGAAACGCCACTAATCTATAGTGACAGAAGGCAGATCAGGGGTTGCCCACAGCCAGGCATGAGGGATGGAAGGAACTGTGAAAGGGCACAGGCCGACCCTGGGGAGTGATGGAAATATTCCATATCAGGGCCTCAGTGCTGATTCCTTCAAAGGAGGAATCCTGTCCAAATGATCAAAATTCCTAAGAAAAGGAAACAGCCCTCCCTGCAAATATAACCTGCAGCATTCTAGTCTAGAGGGGTTGCCCTTGGTTGTAATGTATACCTAGAGTGGATTTTATCCCAACATCCTCAGATAGAAAGGTAGTAGTAACTGGCTAGGCGTGGTGGCTTACACCTGTAATCCCAGCACTTTGGGAGGCCGAGGCAGATCATTTGAGGTCAGGAGTTCGAGACCAGCCTGGCCAACATGGTGAAACCCCGCCTCTACTAAAAATACAAAAAATTAGCCTGGCATGGTGGCGGGCACCCGTAATCCCAGCTACTGGGGAGACTGAGGCAGGAGAATTGCTTGAACCCGGAAGATAGAGGCTGCAGTCAGCCAAGATCGCGCCACTGCACACCAGCTTGGGTGACAGAGTGAGACTGTCTCAAAGAAAAAAAAAAGGGGTAGTAGTAATCATATGATTAATTTTAAAACATGTCTTTTCATACAGTATTAGACCAGTTACTATAAATAAAATCTATGCCACAGACAAGTGAAATTTCAAAACAAAAAAATGTTAACAAGACACACACACACACACACACACACACACACACACACACACACACACAAAGGTCCCTAGAAGCCTGGCAGGGCAGAAGAAGGATCAAGCTCATCAAGCTCATTCTCGCCTGCCCCAGGCTTATCTCCATCTCCCTTCCTTGATGTGAAAGATAAGTTTCCCACCCGACCTAAAGCCCTTTGGCAGATGAAGAGGTAGAAGGTGGCATGATGAGGAAGCCCAGAGCAGAGACAGTGTTGGCAGCAGGCGAGACTGGCCTTGGCCCTGAACACTGACTCGTGGCTTCACACCATACTCCTTCCTCTATCAGATATTACAGGAATATGGGGAAAAAATGGAGCAATTTACAGAGCTGGTGTTTCTCCAATGCTTGTGGGCTTCAGAGAAGGCGGGTAAAGACCACAGTCCTAGAGAAAAACTCACGTGTGCAGAAGACGTACACAAGGATTTTTACCTGCAGCACAGACTGCAATTGCCAAGATAAAAATACAAAATAAAATAAAAAGAATGGAAACAGCTCAATAGGAGGGAACTGATGGAACAAGCTCCGGTGTACTTCAATCCTAGGTAGGAGCAATTTAAGGCAAATTTACTTAATGCACGTGGAAAGATCTCTAACACTCTGGAGGGGAAAAAGTCAATGAATACCACAGTGAAATAGTATTTAAAACTCATCAGAAAGGCAAAAAGTAAAAAGTCTGTCAATACCAAGTATTGGCAGGGATGTGGCACAAAAGGAACCACAGTCCTACTTGTGGGAGCTTAACCACTTTGGTGAGGTTGAACAACTGCACACACTACAGCTCTGCAATTCCTTTTCTGGGTATGTACCATTCTTACACGTGTGCACAAAGAGAATAGTGAAAGCTTTTCTAATAGCAAAAAACAAAACAAACTAACAAAAATACTGGGAACAACCTAAATACCCACCAGTTGCTGAACTGATGAACCAAATGTGGTCTATACATACAATGGAATACTATATGGTAGTAAAAAAAAATGATCTCCAACTTTATACAGCAACATAAATGAATTTTTCAAATTATATATATATATATATATATATATATATATTTTTTTTTTTTTTTTTTGAGATGGAGTCTCCTTCTGTCACCCAGGTTGGAGTACAGTGCTGCGATCTCTGCTCACCTCAAGCTTTGCCTCCCAGATTTAAGCAATTCTCCTGCCTCAGCCTCCCTCCTGAGTAGCTGGGATTACAGGCACAGCTAATTTTTTATATTTTTAGTAGAGACATGGTTTCACCACGTTGTCCAGGCTGATCTCAAAGACTTGACCTCAAGTGATCCGCCCGTCTCGGCCTCCCAAAATGTTGAGATTACAGGCATGAGCCACTGCCCCTGGCCTTAAAAATAGTATTGAGTGGTCCGGGTGTGGTGGCTCACGCCTGTAAGCCCAGCACTTTCAGAGGCTGAGGCGGGCGGATCACGAGGTTGGGAGTTCGAGAACAGCCTGACCAACATGGTAAAACCCTGTCTCTACTAAAAATACAAAAATTAGCTGGGCGTAGTGGTGCACATCTGTAATCACAGCTACTCAGGAAGCTAAGGCTTGAACCTGGGAGACAGAGGTTGCAGTGAGCTGCGATCACGCCACTGCACTCTAGCCTGGGCAACAGAGCAAGACTCCATTTCAAAATAAATAAATAATATTGAGTGAAGAAATCAAGCTGCATAAGAAGCATAAAGAATGAAGTTACACAAATTTATAGAGAAAGAAAGTAGATGAGTGACTGCCTAGCTGAGAGGAGGCTGGGAGGAAATGGCAAGTGACTGCTAATACAGATGGAGATTCTTCATGGGGTGAGGAAAACGTTCTAAAATTGATTCTGGTGATAGTTGCACAACTCTATGAATATATTAAAAATCATTGAATCATATACTTTAAATGGGTCAACTGTATGGTATATAAATTGTATCTCATAAAGCTGCTAAAAAATAAGAATGATATAATAAAAGAAGTAGAACTAAATATATTGGCCAGGCACAGTGGCTCACATCTATAATCTCAGCACTTTGGGAGGCCAAGGAAGGCAGATCACCTGAGGTCAGGAGTTCAATACTAGCCTGACAAACATGGTAAAACCCCATCTCTAGTAAAATACAAAAAAAAATTAGCCAGCCGTGGTGACATGCACCTGTAATCCCAGATACTCGGGAGGCTGAGGCAGGAGAATCTCTTGAACCCAAGACGTGGAGGTTGCAGTGAGCCAAGATGGCACCACTGCACTCCAGCCTGGGTGACAGAGAGAGACTCCGTCTCACACACAAAAAAAAAAAAAAGAACTAAAGAATATATTATTATGTAGAGTCACGTGCATATATGGTAAAATTAAAAAGAAAAAGAGGCAGGGCACAGTGGCTCACTCCTATGCCCTGCGGCTCACTCCTATAATCCCAGCACTTTGGGAGGCAGAGGTAGGCAGATCGCTTGAGCCCAGGAGTTAAAGACCAGCCTGGGCAACATGGCAAAAAACCCCATCTCTATCAAAAATACAAAAATTAGCCATGCATGATGACACGTGCCTATAATCCCAGCTACTAGGGAGGCTGAGGTGGGAGGATTGCTTGAGTCCAGGAGGTGGAGGCTGCAGTGAGCTGAGATCGCACACCTGCACTCCAGCCTGGATGACAGTGAGACACTGTCTCAAAAAGAAAAAAAAGAAAGGATCAACACTAAAAATCGCATTGGCATTTGTCCCTCCAGGAATGAGAAAAGAGGGACAAGGTTGCTGTGGGGCATAGAGGTGGCTTCAGAGACCCTGATCATTTCTACTTCTTAGGCTGGGTGATGGGTGTGTGATTATTAATTTTGTTATCACGTTTTATACTGAAATATAAACATCATTGTATTCATCAAAAATTCCATAACCAAATAAATTTTAAATATTCCTTTCTTCTTAAGCATTTGTCTACAGTTCATTTAAATAAATAATTAAAATGAAATTATTTGCCAGTAAAACATTCTGTTATTTGACCATTTGTAGATATGAATGTGTGAGGGAGTCTATTCATTTTGTGTGTGTGTGTGATATTTGAGTTACTAGACAATTCAAACAATTCCACCTTTTAAAAAACAGTACAATATGTTTTTAATTGGGAAAATCATATATGCTTTCAATTAGCTATTCATAGTTGAAGTAACCCTGTTTTTCCTTTATACAACTGTGCTGAGTTATACAGAAAATGCATTCTGAAGACAGAGATTTACCTGTTTATCATTAATAGAGTGCATTTCAATTTCTTTCTTTGCCTGCAGCAGCTTATCCTGAAAGCAATACAGAACAATTAGTCCTGGTGATTGTCTATATGCATGTCTGTTTATTGTCAAGGAGAGAAAACAAGCAATTATTTCTACGTGTATGTATTAAATTCCAGAAAACACACAAAACAGTATCTACATTGCATAGACAGACTGGGCCACAGCCTATGAAAGAAAGAAGATGTAAAGTATGCTAAGCTATGAATAAGTGGTAACAAGTTTGAAAATTAATTACAGAGAATGATAATACAAAAACAGATAAACCTCAAAACCCCAGTTAACAGTACTAATTGCTGAGGCCGACTACAGTTCTAATAAATGTCTTATTATTTAGTTGTGATATAAGAAAAGAACAGCTCTATTAATACACAGTGCTTCCCAAAGTTGAGGGTATGTGTGACTCCCTGTCAACAGTGCTTTTTGTCCAATATTTTCTTCTATTATAAAACCAAACATATTAAGAATCACTTTCTGGATAGACTGGGTAAACTAGGCCTGGCTACTATAAAATACTCTTAAGCAAGGTTACCCATGTAATTGTGTAATTCTTCCAAGGTCCTAATTTTGTTTGTTTTACATAATCCCAAGAAAACAGATATCAGATTATAGTTTCTTAATTTGCTGTAAAAAGTAACTTAAATAATATCATGCAATAGAGAGTAACCAAAGCGTAAGCGAAATCTTCCAAAAGGTAATGCAGGTTTCTAAACCTGAATATGTCTATAATGAAATAATATTGTCTTACAACTAAAGATACATAGAACTTGACTTTGCAAAGACTGGAATTAAAAATTACATTAGAAAAGAAAGAATTTTTCAGCCAGGCACAGTAGCTCACCCCTCTAATCTCAGCACTTTGGGAGGCCAAGGTGAGTGGATCACCTGAGCTCAGGAGTTTGAGACCAGCCTGGGCAACATAGCGAAGCCCCGTCTCTACCAAAAATACAAAACCTTAGCCAAGCATGGTGGCGAGCACCTGTGGTCCTAGATACTCAAGAGGCTGAAGTGAGAGGATTGCTTGAGCCTGGGAGGCAGAGGTTGCAGTAACCGAGATTGTGCTACTGCACTCCAGCCTGAGTGCTAGAGTGAGGCCAGGTGCAGTGGCTCACGCCTGTAATCCCAACACTTTGGGAGGCCGAGGCAGGTGGATCACTTAAGGTAAGGAGTTTGAGACCAGCGTGGCCAACGTGGTAAAACCCCGTCTCTACTAAAAAAAGAAAAAATACATACATACACACACACACACACACACACACACACAAATTAGCCAGGTGTGGTCGCACACACCTGTAATCCCAGGTGTTCTGGAGGCAGAGGGTACAGTGAGCCAAGATCGCGCCACCGCACTCCAGCCTGGGTTACAGAGCGAAACTCCGACTCAAAAAAAAAAAAAAAGGAATGAACTACTCAACACCACAGGTTCTTCATTCAGCTCATTCACTTCTAGCAATGCAAGGGCCCCACGTGAGCTCCTGAGGGCCTGAAATGCTGGCCTTCCCTGCCTCCACTTGTATTTACTTGCATCAAAACTGGTGTTTAAAACTCACAAAATGCCATTTCATTAAATTTGTTTTCATTTATGTAAAGTGGCTTCAATGCCAAAGCAAATTCATTGTTAGAAAAGTCAAGCTATAAATATAAGGTAGCTAATTTTGCCGTTCTTGGTTTGTAAAAGAAATTACAGACGTCCAGGCCAGGCGTGGTGGCTCACACCTGTAATCCCAGCACTTTGGGAGGCCGAGGCGGGCGGATCACAAGGTCAGGAGTTCGAGACCAGTCTGGCCAATATGGTGAAACGCTATCTCTACTAAAAACATAAAAATTAGCCAGGCGTGGTGGTGCGCACCTATAGTCCAAGCTACTCAGGAGGCTGAGGCAGGAGAATCACTTGAACCTAAGAGGCAGAGGTTGCAGTGAGCCAAGATCATGCCACTGCACTCCAGCCTGGACAACAGAGTGAGATGCTGTCTCAAAAAAAAAAAGAAAGAAAGAAAGAATAGAGGTCCAAGCCTAAGTCTGCGACATTATTTAAATTTTCCCCCAAGGCCCATCCTGGCGTGCCATTCTTACTGGGTCCTGTCCAGCCCTCCACCCACTTGAGCAGTTACCGTACTATCACCCTCCCTGCACATGGGTGAGTCCAAGATCCCCACAGAGTACGACATGCTGACATTCCCAGGCTCTCCATCATTCCTCCCTTCATTTCTTCATTCAACAATGTCTGAGCATGTGCTATGTGCCAAGCACTATGCCAGGCATAGAATTGCAGCAGCAGACGAGCCAGCTCTGAGGTCACTTTCCTCCAGTCCCCATATGGGGAGCAAGAGGATGTCATGACAGTTCACGTGCACACAGTGTCACTGCTTTGTGCACTAAAAACAACTTTGGCAAGACAAAAACAAACCCTGACAAAAAACAAAAACAGATTCTGTGTTGTGTTGACTTGATACAGAAAAACACATTTTGCTAAACTTCTAGGGAGGGACGAGTTTCCTCTATGGTGTCTAGATTTCACTAAAGATATCTATCATGTCTTAAGCAAATCATAGGGAAAAATTATAGAGAAACACCTACACACCTTCAGGTATCAGCTCTAGAATCACTGCTTCCAGCACTTCAGGCCTGGCCGAGGGCCCTCCCTGTCTTCCTATGGCCAGGTGTGCTCCTTAAACTAGACCTTGGCCTCTCCCACCTCAGGATCTGCAGTATCTATGACGGTGTTGCCTAATATGCCAATGGTACTAAATAAATACTTGTGGGGCCGACCTGATTTCAACAGAGAAGTGTTTGGCCTAAATACAAGAGAGAAGAGAATCAGTAGTTCAAGAAACACATCTCACATCAAGGAAGAAGCGCTTTCTAGGTGTGAATGCTAAGACGTTTAGCACAGCCTCTTTGACTAATTTCAAGTTAAGAAGTCAGTCAGCAATAATGAACCTAGAAGCCTCACCTCATTTCGTGCAACCAGAGTTATAAAAGCTCCTTGTTTATAGCACTCGATGGCAATGCACTTCCCGATGCCACTGGAACCTCCTGTAACCTAAAACAAAATCATAAAATATTCTTAGCACTTGAAATCTCCCCTCTGTAGGAAGTTTTTTATAAAAAAAAACAACTATGACAGGCTCTGAAAATGAATCTGCAAGAACTAAATGGTTAGCTGTTGTAACTTCTTCATCCCAAACTTAACGACTGGAGTAAGTGTAAGCATGAAAGATACTATCAGCAAGGCCTGCTGCTTTGACTGTTTTCTTATTGAACCATAAATTGCACATCTATAATATTTTTCTGAGTTCACTGGTGGAAAAGTGCCCTATAAATCTAGCTCATAAATAATATATTAGTCTGCCTCTGATTCCAAATCTAAATGAATCTTATTTCCTTAATGCACATTTATGCAAGATTAGCTCTACAAGAGATGAAAAGAATGGCTACCTGCATATATATTTGAAATGACTGCTTAGTATAAAAGTAATATACAATCACAAGGAAACTCTGAAAAGTAAAGCTCTTCTTGCCCTATTGTACCCCTGTCTACAGTTCAGCTATACCGGCTGTCTTTCAATTCCATGCACCCTCCAACCACAGTACCTTTGCATATCCTACTTCCCTTGCAAAGAATGCTCTTCTCCCCACTTCATCTGACACCTACTCGCCCATCAAATCTCAGCTCAAATATCACTTCCTCAGGAAAGCCTTCACTGTCTCCCCTGCCCCCACACTGACACACTTTTCAGTGCTGTATTTCTTCTTTATGACATGCACATAATAAACAGCTCTAGATTTATTTGTGTGATTACCTGATTCACAACCATCTCTCCCATCACCCATAAACTCCATTAAAAACACCAATTCTTGGCCGGACGCGGTGGCTCAAGCCTGTAATCCCAGCACTTTGGGAGGCCGAGACGGGTGGATCACGAGGTCAGGAGATCGAGACCATCCTGGCTAACACGGTGAAACCCCGTCTCTACTAAAAATACAAAAAAATAGCTGGGCGAGGTGGCAGGCGCCTGTAGTCCCAGCTACTCGGGTGGCTGAGGCAGGAGAATGGCGTGAACCCGGGAGGCGGAGCTTGCAGTGAGCTGAGATCCGGCCACTGCACTCCAGCCTGGGCGACAGAGCAAGACTCCGTCTCAAAAAAAAAAACACCAATTCTTTTTCTGTTCCCCACTATATTCCTAGCACTTAGCATGGGGAGGGCTCAACATATATTATATATTTCACTGAATAAGTGAACAATGCAACATTATCTTTCTTTCTTTTCTTTTTTTTTTTTTTTTTTGAGAGAGTCTTGCTCAGTCACCCAGGTTGGAGTGCAGTGGCGCGATCTCGGCTCACCGCAACCTCCGCCTCCCAGGTTCCAGTAACTCTCCTGCCTCAGACACCCAAGTAGCGGGGATTACAGGCGTGCGCCACCACGCCCAACTAATTTTTGTATTTTTAATAGAGATGAGGTTTCACCATGTTGGCCAAGCGGGTCTCAAACTCCTGACCTCAAGTTATCCACTCTCCTTGACCTCCCAAAGTGCTGAGATTATAGGAGTGAGTCACCGCACCCAACCATATTGTTCTAGTCACTGACCCATGCAAATTACATAATATCGCATAGTATTGTGTCCTGTTTTTTAAAAATTATAATGTCTTATGTCAAAAAAGAAAAGGTTTCACAATATTGCATCAAATAGCTGCATCAAAACTTAAATACCCTATAATCAGACATTTAGATTATTCCTAATATTCACTGTTATATATAAATCATGCTGGGAGGAAAATCTCTGACTCCATGTTAGGATTTTAACATCATTGGGAAGTGTCTCCCACGCAAATGCACCTGTCTCTATGGGACTCATAGGCATCCCTTACTTCTTTTTAGCTTCAACCTGCCACCACTGAAGAGATTTACTTGGCAGATAATCAGCCAGTTATCAGCAGAAGATTACTGTAAAAATATAGCTGTTGTTGGCCGGGTGCAGTGGCTCGCGCCTGTAATTCCAGCACTTTGGGAGATTGAGACGGGTGATTTTCTGCTTTTTTTCTGCAATTTTACTACTGTAACTAGATGGATAACACTATTATATAAAATTATTCTAAAAATGAAACAATTGTTATAAGTTTGTTCTTAATTATGTACAGTCTAACCATCAGGCCCCTCTCCCAACAATACCGCCCAGTCAACTCCTAACAAATCTCAAGAACAATAATTACACTTTTCACTCTTCTTATGACATTAAAAAAGAAGACAGATGGTGACACCATGCGAATTATTCATGTCATTCTCACATTATTTAGAGTCTGAAATAATAATCCTGCGTATTAAAGCAGGATGGTAAAAATAAGAAATTCTTCTTGGTCCACCTGAACAGACAGGGCATTTATTATCTCACCTACGACCTGCCGCGGGATGGGGTTGGAAGGACTGGAGCCAAGGCTCAGTGAAACTGTCTTACAAAGAAGGAATTCCAATTTTCATTCTGCGTTTACTTTTTGCAAAGTTATGCTATATAAACACAAGCTTTGAAAGGATCCAACGTTTAAAGCCATGCTTTTGAGGCAGCAGTTCTCTTGCGGATGTAAAACTTTCAGAATTTAGCGTGTCAAGTTTTGCCTTTCTCCTTATTTGTTTTTTGTAATGAATCCACACTCTTTCCCCATTAGGAACAGGTGTTGGAAAAAGCTAATAGCTTTACAAAGGAGAAATTAAAGAGATACATTTTCTCATTCACAAACCCGTGTACAGATTTAAAGCACACTAAGAGAAATGACCATCTTATCTTACACCAGCTCAGCAGGGAGGCTCAGATCTCCGGTGCTGAGATAGGACAGGAAGAGGTGTGCGGCCAGCTTTGTAACCAACCCTCCTTATTCCTAACTCCCCGATTCACTGTGCCTCCGGATTGGGAGATCCAAACAAGAAAGCTGGCGAGAAAGCCACTGCAAACGGGGAAGTGCTGGGCGCAGGTAAGGAGGTATTCTCTCTGTTTAAGAAAGGTGCCACATTTGCAGAACAGTGATCGCTGAATATGCGAGCTTCCGCCAAGAAACAAAAGACACCCATCCACCTCTCCTTCATTCCTCGCACACTAGCCCTGTCATTTAGCTCATCCTTCCCACTAGGAAACAGCAAAGGATTGCAATGGAGCAGCAATCAGTAGATGCCACGCTGAGCTCAGAGACAAGCAGTGTAGACGGGACAGGCGTCCCAATACCGCTAAGCCACCACCGCCAGCCCGCTGGGTTCTGAGCGGTTTCCCCAGGTGAGTCACTTCCTGGAATCTTCTGGCAGCGGCTCTTCCAGTCACTCGCACAGGCCATCTTCCAGTTCCGAGCTGCCTCGGCGGGTCCCGGTGGCTGGGACCCCACCTCCCCGCTGTTTGCCCCCGCCCGGGACCGTGCGCCGCACCCTGCGCACCACCGACCCCTGTGTTTTGGCAAAGTTTCTCAGCCTCTCTGTGCCTCAGTTGACTCATCGGAAAAACTGAGGACAAAACATCCACATCCTAGGGATGTTGCGTGGATTCACAAGCAGCCACCGAACCCCTGGGCCCCGGGAACCCTGCGGCTGGCGCGGTCCCCCGTCGCACGCTCTCCCGCCCCAGGAGGAGCCCGAGGCAGTGGAGGGCGGGTCGGCCAGGCCGGGTGCCGGGGCCGGGGCCGGGGGGAAAGCGCCGGGGTGGACGGCGGCAGGTGACCTTCCCCATTTGGCCATGCCTTCCTGGGGACCGCGGCCTGGAAAAAGGGACGCAGGCGGCGCGGCCTCGGCTGCAGAAAGGCCGCACGGGCCGGAAGGTCGGGGCGCAGCAACAGGAGGCCACTCACCACCACATGCGCCCCGGGCAAGGCGAGGGGCTTGGGGCTGATGAGCGGAGACACCATGTAGAGCAGCAGCACGAAGGCCACGAGAAAGGCGGCAGCCAGCAGCAGCATCGCTCCGCGGGGCCAGGGGCCCGGAGCGGCCGGGCGGGGGGCGCCAGGCGGAGCGCGCAGGGCTGGGCGGCGGCGAAGCGAGAATCACGCGCGGTGGGCGGGCGCCTGGAGTGTTTGGGTTTGCGCGTCGGGGCGGGCCGCTGCGGAGGGGAAGAGGAGGAGCCGGCGCGGGCACCACCCAGGAGGGGCGGTGCTTCCAGGGGGCTGGTAGGCCGCCACCGCCGCCACCTCCGGAATCGCCTCTGGGGGGTGGCCGGGTGTCTCCCACTACCCCCCACCCCGGGACGGGGCCCACAGTCCGCAGCCTCTCCCGTGGAAACCGGGCCTCCCGTCCCTGAGCGCTGCGAGCGGGCTCCGGGCAGCGCCAGATGTGAGTGCTCCGGGAAGGGCTGGGAAGACTGGCTCTTCGGGAACTCGAGTGGCTTCTTAGGACCCCGCAGGGCGGGTTTCCAGGCCTGCCACGGCCTCCACTGTGGGCGTGACGAGCGCTCCTCCCCGGAGTTCCGCCCTCGGCTTGGGACCACCTACAGGGATGCTCAGAGGCCCCGGGGCATCGGAAAGGGCGGCTGGAGGCTCCCGGAGCCGGATCAGCCTAGGAGCCCGGCGACTACGCTCTGAAATCCTGGGCTCCATTCCGTATTTTCTTGGCGTTCTTAGAAGATGGTCACAGCCCACTTTCGCTTTTCAGAGGACCTGAAAGCCTTAACGGGGAGTTCTGAGAAATCACCAAAGTAATTCAATTTCATTGAGTTCAGAGTTCATCTTTACCAAGCAGGTTCAAAACAAATAAACAACAAACACAAACAACTCAGCTTTATTAAGGTCTCATTCACATACTATACAATACAATTCCCGATTTAAAGTGTATAATAGGCCGGGCGAGGTAGCTCACGCCTGTAATCACCGCCCTTTGGGAGGCCGAGGTGGGCAGATCACTTAAGATCAGGAGTTCGAGACCAGCCTGACCAACATGGTGAAACCCCCGTCTCTACTAAAAATACAAAAATTAGCTGGGCATGGTGGCATACACTTGTAATCCAAACTACCCGGGAGGCTGAGGCAGGAGAATCGCTTGAACCTGGGAGGCAGAGATTGCAGTGAGATCGCGCCACTGCAGTCCAGCCTGGGCGACAGAGCAGGACTCCGTCTCAAAAAACAAAAAATAAAAAATAAAAATAAAGCTCATAATAAGTTGTTCTTAATATAGTCACAGTTGTGGACCCATCACTACCATAAATTTTAGAACATTTTTGTCACAACGCCCCAAAATCCTATACTCATTAGCAGTTACGACCCATTTCCTCCCAAGCCCCGCCCAAGCCTAAGCAATCCCTCATCCTTTCTGTCTCTATAAACTTGCCTATTCGGGATATTTCACATAAATGGAATCTCATAATGTGTAGCCGTTTTCATCTTATCTTTCACTAACTGTAACGTTTACAAGGTTCATCCATGATACGAACTACATGTTAATACTTCATTTCTTTTTATTGCCAAATAATATCCCATTGTATGACTATACCACATTTTAACTTTCCACTCATCAATTGAGGAATATTTAGGTTGTTTCCACTTTTTGACTATTAGAATTATGCTAACTGTAAATATTCATTTACAGGTTTTTGTGTGGGCATATGTTCCATTTCTCTTGGGTTTATGCCTAAGAGGGGAATTGCTACATCTTATGGCAACTCTATGTTTAACTATTTGAGGAACTGCCAGAATGTTTTCCAAAGTGACTACAACATTTTGTGTTCCCACCAGCAGCATATGTGGGTTCCAATTTCTCTACATCTTCACTAACACTTGTTATCATCTGTCTTTCTGAGTATAGCTTTTTTAGTTGGTGCGAAGTCTCTTTGTGATTTTAATTTGCATAGAGGCACATATTTGTGTTTGCTTACTTGCTTTTCATTTTTGTTGTTGTTTCTAGAAATACTAGGGAGCTAAGGAGAAAAAAAAGTATTTTTTTTCTTTTTTTCTTGACTTAAGCAGAGTTAGCCAAACTGCAAAATTTGAGGGCATAGTGTCCAAGACTTCTGATGTCAATGCAAGTTTAGAGGTTACCAAACCACCCAAGGGTTTGATAATTCACTGGAAGAACTCACAGAACTCACCGAAAGCCATTATGCTCATAGTTATGGTTTGTTATGGGGAAAGAATACAGATCAAAATCAGCTAAGGAAAGAAATGCCTAAGGCAAAGTCTGGAGGGCTCCAAATGCAAAGCTCCTGTTGTCATCTCCCATGGAGTCAGGCTGTGTTACCTTCCCAGCATTGGTATGTGACAGTATGCTTGGAGTATTGCCAACCAGGGACACTTGCCTGAGCTTCTGTGTCCAGAGTTTTTATTGGGACTCCAGCACATAGGCTTGATCAATCGTCCACTTGGTTGAACTGAGACTCCAGCTAGATTGACAGTGCATGAAAAAAGCCCCCACCCAATTCACATGCTTGGTCTCTCTGGAATGCCCAGTCTCCACCCTAAAATCTATTTTGCCCAGTCCCCATCTAAACAAAGACACTCCTATCAGATATGACATAGATAACCTCCCAGAAGCCAAGGGCAAAAGTCAATCCTTCTCTTTGGGCAAGACTGAATCCTTTACAACACGGCTGCCACCTGCTTTGGCCAAAGCTCTCTTACAGTAAAAAGAACATGTCTGACATTTGAAGGAGCCAATGTAGAGTAGGAGGCTTTTAACTCAATTTGTCAATAAATTTGGCCATCAGTGTGAATATTATAACCTCACTTACAGTCCCAGAGTTACACTGTTTATGATATGGTAGTAAACATAATTTGAAAAATTAGAGTCAAAAGATAGTGGCAGATAGATACAAGAGTTCTACTCTGCCATCAACAAGTGCTCGAGTTCATCATCATATTGTATGACCTAAATGTCTCCCAGAGAAATGCCACTCAGGCTTGAAGATTCCCATTTGCTATCAGTTTCCAAAAACGGAAGTGGCCTTCACCCTTTCAGGTACCAGACTGTCTTTTTAACATGTTTTTGTCCACCAACTATCCTATAGTTTTTAATGTTAATAACTTGCATGGGCTCAGCAATCTTACTGGTTCCCATTTAGCATGTCCAATCAATATTGTCTGAAGGGCAGATCCACCTGTCTTGTGTTTTACATTACTAGATAAAGGAAATTTTCCTCAGGCAATATCCGTCCTCATAGTACATTCATGTAAAGGGGATGCAACCACTCCAAATAGAGTCTGTTCAGACATTCCAGTTTTTGTCCAAACTTTCGCGTTAATCCCATCAAATGTATTTTCATCTTTCCAATCTGTCACCTTGGTTAGAATTTCACTAACAGAAAAACAGTGCATGGGGCTCCCATGTCAAAGAATTTTAGAAATGTTTCTTTTCCACCCCTGACTATTTACCCATTCACGTACATTTGGTCTTGGACCCCAGCCAGAGATTAGGCCAATGGGCCTAGGTTCTTTCTTTAGTTTTTGTTTGTTTTGTTTTGTTTTGTGTGTGTGTGTGTGTGTGTGTGTGTGTGTGTGTGATGGAGTCTCACTCTGTTGCCCAGGCTGGAGTGCAGTGGCGTGATCTCAGTTCACTTCAACCTCCGCCTCCTGGGTTCAGGCAATTCTCCTGCCTCAGCCTCCTGAGAAGCTGGGATTATAAGCATGCACCACCATGCCCGGATAATTTTTGTATTTCAGTAGAAACGGGGTTTCATCATGTTGGCCAGGCTGGTCTCAAACTTCTGACTTCAGGTGATCCACCCACCTCAGCCTCCCAAAGTGCTGGGATTACAGGCATGAGCTACCCACCTGGCCTTTCTTCAGTTCTTATCTTGACTACATTGTGTTATCTTCCACCCCAGGTGATTGGAAGTCAGGTTTCTCATGGTCATCTTTGCTTTGCAGCTTTTAAAATTTATCCAAACTAGGTTGAACAAAGTGGATTTGTTGAGCGTCCTTCAATGTTGGGGGACTAGTAAGTAAGGGTTTCCATTTGTCCATCGAACTTCTGAGAGTGCTGCATTAAGACTTTTGTTTCAACACCACCAATGCCCACTTTATTTATGATATTTCTTAATAACTGTTTTAAAATTTCTATCCATTCTCTCTCCCTTTTCTGTTTCCTTAGTCTCTTGGAATAAGTCTGCTCTCTGTTGTTTTAGCATCACTTTTCCCTTTGGAGGTGGCCCTGAACTAGCAGCTGTGGCTCAATGGCTAGAATTCCAGCTTGGCCCAGCACCAGGTTCTGCCCCAACACTATCCCTATAATTTAGCTATTACAGATAATAACAATCAAGAGATTCCATGTTCAGCTTTCTGATGTCATTGTTCCTTTGCATTTATTTTGGCCTCCAATGAGTGAGACCCCGTGATTTCTAAATTCCATTGGTAAATCTTACTTCAAGTAAGATAAGTAAACCGCATGACTACCTGGGATTTACTTCAAGGGTGCAAGACTGTTTCAATATTTAAAATTCAATCAGTATCATCTATCATAATAACAGGTGAAAGAAGGAAAATCACATGATCATATATCAATCAATGTAGAAAAGGCATTTGACAAAATTTGACACCCATTCATAATTAAAATTCTCAGAAATACAAGAATATAGAGGAACTTCCTCAGCTTTATGAAGAACATCTGTGGAAAAACCTACAGCTAATGGTGAAATATTGAATGCTTCCTCCATAAGATCAAGGACAAAGCTAAGAAACTTGTTCTCATCACTCTCATTCAACAGTCCTGGAAGTTCTAGCCAGATCAATAAGGCAAGAAAAGGAAGTAAACATAATACAGATAAGAAAGGAATAAGTAAAACGACTCCTACTTGCAGATGGCATGATTGATGATGCAGAAAATCCCCAAGAATCTTGAAAAAGGAAAAAAACCTAGTAGAATTAAGCATCTCCAGCAAATTGGCATAATACAAAAATAAAATGCATTGTTATATACTAGCCATGAACTTGTGGACACTGCAATTAAAAGCATGATTTCATTTATAATTTCTGAAAGAAATGAAATAGATGTAATGTAACAAAACATGTACAGGAGTTGCATGTTGAAAACTGCACAATGCTGATGAAAGAAATCAAAGATCGAAATAAACCAACATACTATGTTTATGAATTAGAAGACTCTGTAAAGATGTCAATTCTTTTCCAAACGGATGTACTATTTTAATGCACTGCCTATTCAAACTATAGCAATATTTTTGTAAACATAGACAGGAAGGCTCTAAAATTTATATGTAAAGGCAAAGAAATTAAAATAGTGAAAATATTTTTTAAAAGAAGAATAAAGTGGAAAGAATCAATCTACCTGATTTCATGATTGATTATATAGCTACACTAATGAAAACTGTGTGGTATTGGCAGAAGGGCAGACACATAGATCAATAGGCGCCAGAAATAAACCCATGAAAATACACCTGATTTTTGACAAAAGTGCAAAAGCAATTTAATGGAGGAAAGATACCCTTTTCAAGAAATGGGACTGCCAGGCTAGGCGCAATGGCTCACGTGTGAATCCCAGCACTTTGGGAGGTCAAGGAGAGTGGATAACTTGAGGTCAGGAGTTCGAGACCAGCCTGGCCAACATGGTGAAACCCCATCTCTACTAAAAATACAAAAATTAGCTGGGTATGGTTGTGCGAGCCTGTAATCCCAGCTACTCAGAAGGCCAAGGCATGAGAAACACTTGAACCCGGAGGCGGAAGTTGCAGTGAGCCGATATCACACTGTTGCACTCCAGCCTGGGCAAAAAGAGCGAAACGCTGTCTCCAAAAAAAAAAAAAAAAAAAAAAGGAAAGAAAAGAAATGGGACAGCCACAACTGCACATCCATAGACAAAGAAAAACAAACAAGTAGAAAAAAAAATACCTCAACCAAAAGTTTATACCATTTGCAAAACTTAAGAAGGTGTGATGGTTAATTTTGTGTGTCAACTTAATTGAGCCATGTGGTGCCCTGATATTCAGCCAAACATTATTCTGGGTGTTTCTGTGAGGGTATTTTGGATGAGATGTATCGTTTAACCTAGAAGACTGAGTAAAGCAGATTGTACCTCCTACTGCGGGTGGACCTCATCCAGTCAGTTGAAGGCCTGAATAGAACAAAAAGGCAGATCCTTCCTTTTAGTAAGAGAGAATTCTTCCTGCCCGATGATCTTTAGACTAGGACATTGGCTTTTTCCTCTGCCTTTGGCTTTAACTGAAACATTAGCTCTCCTGGGTCTCTAGCTTGCCAACTCACCCTGCAAATCTTGGGGTTTTCCAGCCTCTATAATTGCATAAGCCAATTTCTCATAATAAATCTATTTGTTTATGTGTACATCCCATTCATTCTAATTCTCAGGAGTACCCCAGATAATACAGAGAGGCTCATGGACTGAAATCTAAAACTACAAAATGTTAGGAAAAAGCACACTTTGAGAGCTAGGATTAGGTAAAGACTTCCTAGATCTGGCACCAAAAGCACAGTCCCTAAAAGAAAACACTGATAAATTGGGCTTCATCAAAATTTAACACTTTGACTCTGCAAAATACCCTGATAAAAGGAAAAAAAGGTAAGCTACCGATTGGGAGAAAATATTAGCAAACCACATATCTGACAAAAGACTAGTATCCAGGATATGCAAATAATTCTCAAAACTCAACAATTAAAAAATTGAAACCATCAGGTGCAAAGACTCATGCCTGTAATGCCAGCACTTTGGGAGGCTGAGGCGGTGTATCACTTGAAGTCAGGAGTTCGAGACCAGCCTGGCCAACATGGTGAAACCCCATCTCTATTAGAAATAAACAAAAAACTAGCCGGGCATGGTGGTGGGCGCCTATAATCCCAGCTCCTCGGGAGGCTGAGGCAAGAGAACCTGGGAGGCAGAGGTTGCAGTGAGCTGAGATCACGCCATTGCACTCCAGCCTGAGCAACAAGAGCGAAACTTCATCTCAAAAATAATAATAAAACCAATTGCAACATGGGAAATTTACATGAGATATTTCAGTGAGGAAGATATACAGATAGGAAATAAGCACATGAAGAAATATGTCCAATATCATTTGCCATTAGAGAAATACAAATTAAAACCACAAAGGCGGGGTGTTGTGACTTAGGCCTGTAATCCCAGCACTTTGCGAGACCAAGGGAGGTGGATCACCTGAAATCAAGAGTTTGAGATCAGCCTGGCCAACATGGTGAAAACCCGTCTCTACTAAAAGTACAAAAATTAGGTGGGCGTGGTGGCACGTCCTTGTAATCCCAGCCACTCAGAAGGGTGAGGCAGGAGAATCACTTGAACCCAGGAGGCGGAGGTTGCAGTGAGCCGAGATTGCGCCACTGCACTTCATCCTGGGTGACAGAGTGAGACTTTGTCTCAAAAAATATATATAAAATAAAATAAAACCACAATGAAGTATCAGTATATGTTGATAAAAATGGCTAAAACAAAAAACAGTGACAACACCAAAAGTTGGTGAGGATGTGGAGAAACTAGATTACTCATACATTGCTGATGGGAATGTAAAAAATGGCACAGCCTTTCTGAAAAACAGTCTGGCAGTTTGTTGAAAAAAAGAAAAGCAAAAACTGAGCCTGCAACTACTATGTGACCCAGCAATCACATTCCTGGGCATTTATCCCAGAGAAATGAAGACTTATGTTCACACAAAAACATGTATATAAATGTTTATAGCAACTTCATCCAAAATAGTGAAAAACTGGAAGCAATTCAGATGTCCTTCAACAAGTGAATGGTTAAACAAACTGTGGTACATATGTACCGTGGAACTCAACAATACTCAACAGTACCATGCTACTTGACAATAACAAAGAACGGATGGCGGAGTGCAGTGGCTCATGCCTGTAATCCCAGCACTTTGGGAAGCCCAGTCAGGCAGATCACTTGAGTCCAGGAGTTTGAGACCAGCCTAGGCAACATGGCAAAACACCATCTCTACAAAAATACAAAAATTAGCTGGACGTGGTGGCATGTGCCTGTAGTCCCAGCTACTCAGGAGGCTGAGGCACAAGAATAGCTTGAACCTGGGAGTCAGAGGCTTCCGTGAGCCAAGATTGTGCCACTGCACCCCAGCCTGGGCAACAGAGGAAGACCTTGTCTCAGAAGAAAAAAAAAAAAAAAAAAAAAAAAAAAGGGTTATTGATACACCCAGCAACCTGGATGAATTATGCTAAGGGAAAAAAATCAATCCCAAAAAGTTGACAAAAAAGTCAATCCCATATAGTTACATACTATGTGATTCCATTTATATAACATTCTTGAAATGGCAATATCATAAATAAAGAACAGGCTGGGCATGGTGGCTCACACCTGTAATCCCAACACTTTGGGAAGCTGAGGCCGACAGATCACTTGAACTCAGGAGTTCAAGACCAACCTGGGTGACATGGTGAAACACTGTCTGTACCAAAGGTACAAAAAACATAGCTGGGCATGGTGTCCTGCGTCTGTAGTCCTAGCCACTTGGAAGGCTGGAGGTAGAAGAATTGCTTGGGGGTGGGCGGGGGAATGGGAGGTAGAAGTTATGGTGAGCTGAGATTGCACCACTGCACTCCAGCCTGGGTGACAGAGCGAGATTGTCTCCCCCCACCCCAAAAAAAATTTAAAACTAACATCATTTGCCAGGCGTGGTGGCTCACACCTGTAATTCCAGCACTTTGGGAGGCCGAGGTAGATGGATCACCTGAGGGCAGGAGTTCAAGACCAGCCTGACCAACATGGTGAAACTGTGTCTCTACTAAAAGTACAAAATTAGCTGGGTGTGGTGGTGCTTGCCTGTAATCCCAGCTACTTGGGAGGCTGAGGCAGGAGACTGGCTTAAACCCAGGAGGCAGAGGTTGTAGTGAGCCAAGATCGTGCCATTGCACTCCAGCCTGGACGACAAGAGTGAAACTCCATCTCAAACAAAACAAAACAAAACAAAAAAATCTAAAACTAACATCATTTCTAGGGGTTAAGGAGGAAGTGGAACGGGAGGGGAGTAGGTGTATAAAAGGGGAGTATGTGATAATGAGAATGTTCTGTATCTTGACTATATCCATGTCAATACCCTGGTTGTGATATAGTGGTATAATTTTACAAGATGTCACCACTGGGGGAAAGTGGGTTCAGGGGATCTCTGTGTGTTCCTTACAACTACATGTGTATCTACAATTATGTCAAAGTAAAAAGTTTAATAAAAACAAAGAAAATTAAAGTGAAAGACGACAGCAGGAGAGTGGGTGGGTGAGATGCAACAATGCAAGAAGAGGCAGGAGAGATCTTAAGCACGACTGGGACTCAACCCGCCATTTTTGGCTTTGAAAGTGGAGGACGGGGGCCACAAGCCAAGGAATGTAGGTGGCCTCTAGAAAGTGAGAACAGCCCTCAGCTGACAGCCAGCAAGAACATGGGACCTCAGTCCTACACCCACAAGTAATTGAATACTGCCCACATCCTGAATGACCAAGGAAACTAATTCTTCCCAGGCTGGAGTACAGTGGTGCAATCATAGCCCAGGCTGGAGTGCGGTGGTGTGATTACAGCTCACTGCAACCTTGAACTCCTGGTCTCAAGCAATCCTCCCACCTCAGTTTCCTGAGTAGCTGGGAATACAGACATGCAACACTATGTCTGGCTGGCATCCTGATTTTAGCCCAATGAAACCTGTACTGGACTTCTGACTGACGGAACTGTAAGCTAATGCATCTGCATTGGCTTAAGCCACTAACTTTTGGTAATTTGTTACAACGGTATTACAAAACTAATACAAGTTCCTCTTGCCTACTCAGATTCACACATACCAAAAACACCGAATGCATATAACCTAAATTCTGGCCACAACCTACTCACCATCCATGAAAAACCTACAAAATACAAACTCAGAAGTACTATGTTGGGTGACTGACTGGCTCCCAGTCCCTCAGAACCCAGCTGACAGTGCAGGTTCTTCTTGATATTTTTATCATCCTGGTGATACTATGTCTTACAGAAAGGATTTTTTTGGTCTCTAAGTATGGCATTATACCCAAATTTTCCTGTATTGGTCAACCTGATGCAGTTCATCAGCAATGTCTTTTTTTCTAAAAGTTCCTCACTCTACCTTCTGTCTTGCGAGCTTTATTTATCAAGATTGATTTTAAATGTGTCAGTGGCTCAGTGAGGTTTTCCCAAGCAATCTAAGAAGAGTATTTTTTCTCTAATCCACATTTTCCACATTTTAATTATAACATTTATCACATTATATTTGAAAGTAGTCACATGACTTATAACTCTTTGAATCAGAAGATTCTTCCATAGTGCCTTGCTGAATTCTGGACACCTAAGTAGGTGTCCAATAATTTATTGTGAAATTGACTGATGATTTGGTCCTCAACAAACTTGGGGTTAAATAAATGCATGAGTTATGACAAAGCAGAAATCTAAGTAACTCCCTTCCCTCCCCTTCCCCTTCCCCTTCCTTCCTTCTGTTAATTCCAGGTCTTTAGATAATAACTCTTTCAACCAGTTGCCAATCAGAAAATCTTGGAATTTGCCTGTGACCTCCCAACTTGCAGTTGTTCCACCTTTCTGGACCAAACCAATGTACGTCTTACATGTATTGACTGATGTCTCATGTCTCCCTAAGATGTATAAACCAAGCTGCAGCCCAACCACCATGGGCACATGTTCTCAGGATCTCCCGGGCCTGTGTCATGGGCCATTGTTCACTCATATTTGGCTCAGTATAAATCTCTTCAAATGTTTTAGAGTTTGACTCTTTTGGTTGACATGAGAAAGTTCAAAGCAGGAAATAAACAATGAGAACCATTAAGTTAATTTCTAATCTCATCTGATAATTAAAAAAATTTTTTTTTATCTTGCTGAAACCATTAAAAAAGATATTTTGGATTACCTTAGAATAGTAATATTGGCATTCTTACTCCTCTTACATTCTTAAAGATGAACAAAATATAAAACATTAAAAACAATTTTTTTTTTGAGACGGAGTCTCCATCTGTCACCCAGGCTGGGGTGTGGCATGATCTCAGCTCACTGTAACCTCTGCCTCCCGTGTTCAAGTGACTCTCCTGCCTCAGCCTCCAGAGTAGCTGGGATTACAAGCATGCACCCCTATGTCTGGCTAATTTTTGTATTTTTAGTAGAAACAGGTTTCACCATGTTGGCCAGGCTGGTCTTGAACTCCTGAACTCAGGGGATCTGCCTGCCTCAGTTTCCCAAAATGCTAGGATTACAGGCGTGAGCCACCCTGCCCAGCCTGAAAGATATATAGTTTCTTTCTTTTCTTTTCTTTTTTTTGAGACAGAGTTTTGCTCTTGTCACCCAGTCTGGAGTGCAATGGCACAATCTTGGCTCACTGCAACCTCTGCCTCCTGGGTTCAAGTGATTCCCCTGCTTCAGCCTCCTGAGTAGCTGGGATCACAGGCACCTGCCACCATGCCTGGCTAATTTTTGTGTTTTTAGTAGACATGGGGTTTTCACCATGTTGGCCAGGCTGGTCTCGAACTCCTGACCTCAGGTGATCTGCCTGCCTCGGCCTTCTAAATGCTGGGATTACAGGTGTGATCCACAGTGCTCGACCTGAAAGCTAAGTAATTTATTTTGAAAGGAACTGGCACAATCCTGATACAAAGATACTATGAGGGAAAAAAAGGGGGAAGAGCAGTGAAGAGCAGAAATACTCAATAGATCTACACTCAGGGAAAAAGACAAAACAAAACAAAACATCTTTTATTTGGATACTTACATATTTCACCAGGATTTAAAACACTTGGTGAAGCAGTTATTTTATGAAGGAAGACTACAAATGCAAGGACTCAGGGAAGAATGAGGAAACAATAAGAGGAGATAAAAGTTACACTGGCAGAAATCAGGAAAGAAGTAAAAGTGAAAATCATCATAGAAATGAAAACGAGGCCGGGCGCGGTGGCTCACGCCTGTCATCCCAGCGCTTTGGGAGGCCGAGACGGGCGGATCACGAGGTCAGGAGATCGAGACCATCCTGGCTAACACGGTGAAACCCCGTCTCTACTAAAAATACAAAAACATTATCTGGGCGCGGTGGCGGGCGCCTGCAGTCCCAGCTACTCGGGAGGCTGAGGCAGGAGAATGGCATGAACCCGGGAGGCAGAGCTTGCAGTGAGCCTAGACAGCGCCACTGCACTCCAGCCTGGGCGACAGAGGGAGACTCCGTCTTAAAAAGAAAAAAAAAGAAAAAGAAAAGAAATGAAAGTGAACGCAGTAGGAGAATAGAGTGAAAAATATAGTAAGGAATAGAAAGGAGAGAATGAGTAAAGCAAACAAAATGAAATGAAAACAAAGAATTTAAAAGACAGAAAAAAGATAGGAAAACAAAGGATTTGAGTCAACATATGTATAACAGGAATGCCTGAAGAAAAAAACAAGACATGAGAAATATTTTTTAAAATTTCAAATACAGTTTCCTAAAATACTAAGGCATTTGAACATTTATATGTGTGTGTACACACACACACACACACACATATACGATATATTACACCAGGGAAAACTGACTGAAAATAATCAACATTGAGTCATTCTCTAGTAAGTACTGGATTTTAAAAGAATGAAGACTTTGGTCAATTAGACAAAATCATCAGGTCACTTGTTTTAAAAAGAGATCAGGCTAGTTTCAGGTTTCTCCAGAGTGACATTCAACATGACAGAACAACGCAACATCTATCAGATCCTCAGGCAAAGAATGTTGTGTCAAGGTTGCATGTTCAGCGAATCCATATTCCACCCATAAAAGCTACAAATAATTTTGAACATATAATAACCAAGGAAATATTTTTTCCCTAAGCAGTTCTTGAGGAGATTATTAAGACTACAGGATGACTCAGCCAGCCAATAGCTGACTGGGAAAAGCATAGTAAAAGAACAGTCTTATGAAAATTGAATCTATTTAACAGTACACCAAAGCCTAAAGCAAATGTGAGATGTAGGGTAAAGAATAATATGTGTGTACATGTTATATGCAAAAATAATACAAGGGACAAATTTTGGGAGAGGAAGGAGAAAAACATGAAAGATGTGTGGGAAGCATTATTGAAGATTGGTTAGTCATTGATTTTTTTTTTTTTTTTTTTTTTTTTTGAGAAGGAGTCTCGCTCTGTCACCCAGGCTGGAGTGCAGTGGCCAGATCTCAGCTCACTGCAAACTCCGCCTCCCGGGTTTACGCCATTCTCCTGCCTCAGCCTCCCGAGTAGCTGGGACTACAGGTGCCTGCCACCTCGCCCGGCTAGTTTTTTGTATTTTTTTAGTAGAGACGGGGTTTCACCGTGTTAGCCAGGATGGTCTCGATCTCCTGACCTCGTGATCCGCCCGCCTCGGCCTTTTTTTTTTTTTTTTTTGAGGCGAAGTCTCGCTCTGTCGCCCGGACTGGACTGCAGTGGCCGGATCTCAGCTCACTGCAAGCTCCGCCTCCCGGGTTTGCGCCATTCTCCCGCCTCAGCCTCCCGAGTAGCTGGGACTACAGGCGCCCGCCACCTCGCCCGGCTAGTTTTTTTTTGTATTTTTAGTAGAGACGGGGTTTCACTGTGTTAGTCAGGATGGTCTCGATCTCCTGACCTCGTGATCCGCCCGTCTCGGCCTCCCAAAGTGCTGGGATTACAGGCTTGAGCCACCGCGCCCGGCCTTTTTTTTTGAGACAAGAGTCTTGCTCTGTTGCCCTGGCTGGAGTGCAGTGGCACGATCCCCGCTCACTGCAACCTCCACCTCCTGGGTTCAAGTGATTCTCATGCCTTAGCCTCCTGAGTAGCTGGGATTACAGGCTCCTGCCACCTCACTTGGCTAATTTTTGTGTTTTTAGTAGAGACGGGGTTTCACCATGTTGGCCGGGATGGTCTCAAACTCCTGACCTCAAGTGATCCACCCACCTCAGCCTCCCAAAGTGCTGGGATTACAGGCATGAGCCACCGCGCCTGACAGTTAGTCAAAGATTCTGTCACTAGATATTTTTTAAACTCCAGAAATGATTCTTGATCCTTCAGTGTTCTTTATTTATTTAGACATGTTTGCTTCATGTAGGTGTTTTGGTGCATGCGTGAGTTTTTTTTCTGAACAATTTCAAAGTAATTTATAGACATCATGGCACTGCCTCAGCATCCCTCTATGAGCATACTTAAGCATATGTCTTCTAAAGTGAAGGGTACAATGCATGCCCCCCAATTTTCTTTTTTTTTTTTTTTTTTTTTTTTTTTTTTAGAGATGGGATTTCACCATGTTGGGCAGACTGGTCTTGAATTCCTAGCCTCAAGTGATCCACCTGCCCTCACCACTCAAAATGCTGGGATTGCAAGCGTGAGCCACTACGTCCAGCCCAAATTGTCTTCTATAGCTTTTTTTCCCCCAAACTAGGATCTAAGCAAGGTTCACATATTACATTGAGTTATACATCTCCAGCTTTTTTAAATCTAGAAGAATAGAAGAATCTTCCAACCTTTTTAGAAAAATGACATTAACTTTTTTGAAGAGACTGGGTCAGTTGTCTTGTAGAAGACCCTGCATTCTCTCCTGACTGATTTCTTGTGGTGCTATCTCTCTCTCCAGTGAATTTTCTGTAACCTGGCTTTAGGTCTACAGTTTCAGACTACATATTTTTTAATAAGAATACTTCATAAGTGGTTTTCATGTTGCATCCTACCAGGTGGCACATGATGTCAGGTTGCCATTGTTAATGATGCTCAATTTGATTTCCTTGGCAAGGTGGTGACAGCCATGGTTCTCCATTGTAAAGCCAGTGTTCCCCTTGGCAGTGAGCAAGTAATCTGAGAGGACACTTCTGAATGTTGGTGTGTCATCACCAACAGTTCCTCCCTTTTCTATCCGCATATGCTAGTCCTCCCATGAAGAAGTAGAATTTATTTTTCATGCCGTGAATCTTGACTGGTCTTCTAATTTGTTTATTTCTTGGTCTGGGCCTTAAAAGGCATTGAAGCTTCCGGGATTGGGAGTAACCTGCCATGGAAAGAAACTCAGGCTGGACTACTGCCTGAAGAGATCACATGAAAGAGAACAGTCCAGCCAGCCCAACTTGAGGCACAAGACATGTGATGGAGCCATCCTGGATTCCTCATCCCAGCCAACACCATGTGGAGCAGAGGTAAGCCCTCTCCATGGAGTTCTGCCTGAATTGCAGACTTGTGAAAAATAATAAATGGCCATTTTAAGCCATTAAGATTTTGAGTGGTTTATTATACACTCATAGACCATGTAAACATCATCTCACTCAATAGTTTTAGCATCCATCAATAATCTTTGCCTGAATCTTTTCACTGGGCTTGGCAAAGGGTATTTTAAATTCTGCTCTTCGCTTCACCTTTATTAGCTAGCATTCTTCTGGAGAGAGAGAGAGAGAACTTTCCCTCATCATCTAGGTATCAACTCCTATTCCCCCTAAAGAGGAAGAGCAAATGTTCAATGTCTCCCATAAATCCTAGCTTTCAGACTAAGAAGTTGTGTGATATTCACCACCAGTGGCGGCAAATGAGGCTTTCCCCCTTCCCTTTTTCCCCTGGTCTTTAGCTGTTCCTCTTCAGTGGCTGTGTGGTGCACTTTGCACATCTGTCCTTGATCTCAGAGTGTTGCACTACAATCATTGATTCACTTGACTATCCTTTTAACTGGACTGTAAGTTTCTTGAGGGCAGGGACATTATAGGCTCAAGGCCAGTATACATAAAGTTCTGACATCTAGATAGATGGTACTAGATTTCTACCATACTTCTTTTAGTTTGTTTTTTGTTTTGGACATATATTTTACATAGCTTAGATAATACGTACAATTTTTTTAATCCTGCAATTCTTTTTTTCTTAGAAGTGATCTTGATACTTTAGTTTTTATTTTATTTTTATTTATTTTTATTTTTTGAGATGGGGCCTTACCCTGTCACCCAGGCTAGAGTGCAATGGCACCATCTCGGCTCACTGCAGCCTCCGCCTTCTGGGTTCTAGCAATTTTCCTGCCTCAGCCTCCTGAGTAGCTGGGATTACAGGTGCCTGCCACCACACCTGGCTAATTTTTTTGTATCTTTAGTAGAGATAGAGTTTCACCATATTGGTCAGGCTGATCTCGAACTCCTGACCTCGTGATCCACCTGCCTCAGCCTCTCAAAGTGTTGGGATTATAGGCGTGAGCCACCGTGACGGCCATTTTATTTTTTAATCAAAAGAATAGCTGTGTGTAGACATAAAAGTAACAGTACAGTGGGCTAAGAGGCAGCTTCACAGTTCCCTACCCTCAAACTCTCCTCAGCCCTGATTCCACTCCCCAGGGGCAATCACTTCCAGTCTTTTTTTAGGTTTCGTTCCTGTGGATGATTTTATTTTGCAAAAATGGCCACAACAACATTCTGCCAACTCAAACACTCTTCTTAAAATGTCACTTTGACATGCCTCCCAGGGATGGGGAGGATCCATGTCCCCTCCCTTCAAAATTGGGTGGGCTTCTGTGAATATTGTGATCCATGGAATATGGCAGGAGAGACACTACGTGACTTTCGAGGCTAGGTTGCTAAAGGTGGTACAGCTTCCATTTTGGTCCCTGGAATACTTGCTCGTGAAGTTGCAGTCACCAGTCACCACGTCAGCAGTCAGACTGCCCTGCGGCAGCCATGCTGTGTGGAAGCCCAAACATCCTATACAGAGCGGCCACTTGGAGCAACCCCAAACCTCCATGAAGAGGGCTATCCAGCCAGCGCCCGGATGCCTCAGCTGTCCAGCAACTGTGGGACTGCACCTGTGCAGAGCTCTCCTAGGCAGAAGCTC
The DNA here is from genome assembly GCF_007565055.1 of Rhinopithecus roxellana. Classification (NCBI taxonomy): domain Eukaryota; kingdom Metazoa; phylum Chordata; class Mammalia; order Primates; family Cercopithecidae; genus Rhinopithecus; species Rhinopithecus roxellana. The sequence continues at coordinate 22,863,373 of NC_044569.1, forward strand.
CTGGCCAAGCCCTTCCTGAATTCCTGACCCACAGGAACCAAGAGAAAATAATTGAAACTATGAAGTCTGGGGATGACTTCTAAAGCAGCAATTCCAAACAAACGATTTTTTTTGAGTTACCTCCATGTCTGCTTATTGTACTACATCTCAATTTACTGACCTTGTACATGATTGCTTCCTACTTTGAGAGATGAGACTTTAGCTCACTTGCATTAACCCCTCACTTGCCCCTTCCAATTTTTTTTCATAGTTTAGAATTTTATCACCTACCTTTGAAACTGTTTTTAAACCTCCATTTCTTGCTCCACCAACTTTTGGAATCTCATATTACTATCCATTTGTAAGATTAATTTTATTTTATTTATTTATTTATGTATTTTGAGAAGGAGTCTCATTCTGTCACCCAGGGTGGAGTGCAGTGGTGTGATCTCAGCTCACTGCAGCCTCTGCCTCCTGGGTTCAAGCGATTCTCCTGTCTCAGCCTCCTGGGTAGCTGGGACTACAGGCAAGTGCCACAACACCCATGTAATTTTTGTATTTTTAGTAGAGACGGGGTTTCACCATGTTGGCCAGGATGGTCTCGATCTCCTGACCTTGTGATCCACCTGCCTTGGCCTCCCAAAATGCTGGGATTACAGGCGTGAGCCACCGTGCCTGGTCTGTAAGATTAAGTTTATATAATGTCTATTCTTTCTTCTACATCTATTTCAATTCTCAACTTACCTTAGATATATCTTCATTATCTGTGAAATACCAGGCCAATGGAAGAACATGTAAAGTATGTATTCACTGTTATTCTCTAAAATTCATTTATTTTCTAAACTGTCCATCCTGCAGAGTTAAACGGGCCCCTGGTAGATAAGACCATACCTGCACTTTTCATGTTCTGGATGGTGGCAGTATTTCTGTGATTCCCTCTAGTGTTATAACAGTTGTTTATTATTTACTGTTTCTGTAAGAGGGAAAAGTTCCAGGGGGTTCTCCTTGACCCTTTTTTTACATTAACCTTCACCCCACGTGTAAGAGAACCGCTCTGGTGACTGACCATTCCCAGAGATATTCATTCAGCTTAACCAATGCACACTTTGGTTAAAACACCACCTCATTTATCACTGAACCCCCGTAAGTCCCCTCTTGACCAGTGGACCATGTGACTTTCTGATTCCCCAGTTAAGATTATTAGCTCAGAGCCAGTGTCCCACAGTCCTCCAAAGTCTTCATATTTCTGTTTCACTATTTCCTAGCAGCTTTGGCAAGTAGCCTCCCACCCCTTCGGGGAAGGCCAAAAGGAAGGTACTTGTAGTATAATTGCAGGATCCTTCCTCAACAATACCGAGCCTATGCTTATTTCAAGTGGTGCAAAATCAATGCTGTGCTTCATGCTTTGCCTATCATGATGGTTCTGGTCAGGTATCCACCAGACTTGGGAGGTTTTGGTTAGGCTAATGAAGTAGCTCCTTAGTCAGCTGAATAGGCGTTTGTTTTTGTTGCAGGGATCCCACCGCCAATGAATTGTTGCTTAAGACTGTGGGAAAGACCTTTGTGATGATCACACTAGCCTAACATGGTACCAAAGTCCACTTGGCTTGTGCTAGCCTGCTGCCACTACTTGGCTTCTGCAACCCAAGTGGATTGCTTTCCGGCCCCAGTGCAATCGGAGGACAAGGAAAGCACGTTAGAAAGCATTTCTTCGGCCCGGCGCGGTGGCTCACACCTGTAATCCTAGCACTTCGGGAGGCCGAGGCGGGTGGATCACTTACAGCCTGGCCAACATGGTGAAACCCTGTCTCTACTAAAAATACCAAAAAATTAGCTGGGTGTGGTGGCGGGAGCCTGTAATCCCAGCTACTCGGGAGGCTGAGGCAGGAGACTAGCATGAACCCAGGAGGTGGAGGTTGCAATGAGCTGAGATGGCACCACTGCACTCCAGCCTGGGGGGTGAGAGCGAGACTTCATCTCAAAAAATAAAATAAAAAGTAAGAAAGCGTTCTTGCCACCTACCAAAGCTTTGATTAAGGAACCAGATTCTAGTTCTCTAGGAACACTGTGGCTTTGTGGATAGGTCTTACGGGGTAAATCCACTAAAGCTTTTTTATTTTCTAAAGTTGTTAGATTTTTTCTTTTACATTATATGTTAATGGAGTTCAGAGAGGGGCCACCGCCAAGTTCAGTTTCTTCAAGCAGTCAGGCAAACAATGAAAGTCCCTCTCAGTGACTCAAACCAAAAACTGAATACAGAATTTCTGTTGACTGAACTCACAGTGATAAATCCAATCATATCTGAAACTTGATTCCTCTGCTTTTTGATCATCAGCATAACCCACTGTCACATATGCTCCAGATGCTGATACTCAGAATCCTCCAAATTTTCACAAATATACACATTCTAATGCTACAGGGCCTGGTGTTTTCCTACTAAATTTTCTTCCTTTCACATACAAAACGTGGTGAATCTGTGAATTCAACTGATTGCCAGCAACCTGCAGGATCAAATATTGAGTTTGGCCTTTGATTACTTAGGCACTGTGGCTGTAAGAAATGTTTATTTTAGGACAGTCACAGAAGATCCCTGGTTTTCCTTCTCTGCCCTGACAGCTGTTTGAAGTTCTCATGCTCTTTATTTTGTTCTACAGCAGCTGCAAAGTGGCTCTCCAATATCTTGTCCTCACTGGGCACTTCATTCCGTGTGACCATAGGCAATAATGTAGTCAGCTGTCTCACTAGGAGCTACCAGAGTCCCATCCAGTTAGATGCTGGTGATGCTGCTATGATCCTGTTTTAAATGTCTTGCCATCTCTGTGTTACTTGCTCAAGATTGAAGGAACTGAGTGGCAGTACCTGATATGCCAAGGTTACATAAAGGGCCCAGCTACTAGTTACCAAGTGATGAAGAAAAATAGGATCTCCCCACTTTGGCTCCTGTGTTGGGAGGCCAGAAGGCAGTTAGATGAACAGCACCTCTCCAGAGTACATCTGTTTGATGACTGACTGTCCTGTTCTCTTTTTAAAACATCTCCTGTTATTTCATAGGGTTCTAGAGGGGGAGGAGTCCTAATTCCTGTGATTTGCTGTCAACCAAATTCTTCCTTAAAACTTTTTTTTTTTTTTTTTTTTGAGATGGAGTCTCGCCCTGTCGCCCAGGCTGTAGTGCAATGGCGCGATCTCAGCTCACTGCAACCTCTGCCTCCTGGGTTCAGATGATTCTGCTTCAGCCTCCCGAGTAGCTGGGATTACAGGCACTGGCCACCACGCCCAGCTATCTTTTGTATTTTTATTAGAGATGGGGTTTCACCATATTGGCCAGGTTGGTCTCGAACTCCTGACCTCAGATGATCTGCCCACCTCGGCCTCCCAAAGTGCTGGGATTATAGGCCTGAGCCACTGCGCCCAGCCCCTTAAAACTTCTTAATTTTGAGAAATTAAAAATAAAGATAAAAATACAAAGAAAAGAATGAAAGTGTCCATATTTCTATTCACCAGGATTTATAGTCACTGTTAATTTCTTGAGGTGTTTTTAGTCCTAATTTTCTTTTTAGAATAACACTGGGGGTGGGGGGCAGAAATTATACATGCTGACTGTACAAATTTAGAAAGAATACAAAGTAAGTTTCACTCACTCAACAAATATTTGTTGAACACCCATCAGGCACCAGCACTCTTCTAGACACTGGAGATACAGCAGAGAACAAAACAGACAAGAAACTCTGATTTCATAGCATACATGTTAGTGGAAGAAATCACATAAGGAAAATAGTAAATTATATAGTAGGTTAGATGACAAGCACTATGGGGAAAAATACAGCCAGGGATGGGGATAAGGAGCATCAGGAGGGTTTGTCATTTTCAGTAGGATGGCCAAGGATGGTGTCACTGAAAAAGAGACATCGGAATAGACCTGAAGGAGATACGAGAGGTAGAGTTAAAAAAAAAAAAAAAAAAAAAAATCAATCTAATAACATCATGAGCATTATGTGGAAGTCATTCCAGATGTCTATGTGAACATGCAGATTTCTGGATGATTATGGATGGATGGACAGAAAAATATACTTAGGAGACACTATCATAAAAACAATTCAAACTAGAAAAGATTTTAAATAATCAGTAAATTATTTAGTACCTATTTCTGGATATCTACGTATCTGGATATAAATGTACAGCATAAAGCATGAGTTTTCACACACACACACATACACCTTTGTATCAACCACCCAGATCCGGATTTGGAATTGCATTAAATCTATAAATTGATTTGGTTAAACTGACTTTGTTTTTTGTAAGGTATCCATCTCATAAACAGGGTCCACCCCTCCTCTTATTTAGGTCTTCCCTAGTGTCTTTTGGTAATGTTCCATAGTTTTCTACGTGGCAGTCTTGTCAATCTCTGAGTAGATTAATTTTGAGGCATTTGATGCTGATATTATTGTAATTAGTATTTTCTTTCTTTCTTTTTTTTTTTTTTTGAGACGGAGTCTCTCTCTGTCGCCCAGGCTGGAGTGCAGTGGCGCGATCTCGGCTCACTGCAAGCTCCGCCTCCCGGGTTTACGCCATTCTCCTGCCTCAGCCTCCCAAGTAGCTGGGACTACAGGCGCCTGGCACCTCGCCCGGCTAGTTTTTTGTATTTTTTTTAGTAGAGACGGGGTTTCACCGTGTTCGCCAGGATGGTCTCGATCTCCTGACCTCGTGATCCGCCCGTCTCGGCCTCCCAAAGTGCTGGGATCACAGGCTTGAGCCACCGCGCCCGGGCTTTTTTTTTTTTTTTTTTTTTGAGACACAGTCTCATTCCCTCACCCAGGCTGGAGTGCAGTGGTGCGATAATAGCTCACTGCAGCCTCGAACTCCTGGGCTCAAGTGATCCTCCCACTTCAATTCCCCAATAGTTGGGACTATAGGCACATACTACTCTCATAATTTCAATTTGTAATTGTTGCTAAGATAAATAATTTTTATTGACTTTGTATCCTGCAACCTTGTTAAATTATTTCTATAAGTTTATATCAATTTTCTACAATCATGTCATCTGTGAATGACAATTTTGTTTCTTCTTTTAATCTGTAAGCCTTTCATTTCTTTTGCTTGCACTGGCTAGAATCTGTACAAAGTTGAGAAAAAGTGGTGATAGATAACTTTGCCTTTTTCCTGATCTCTGGGGGAATAAACTTTTCAAAATTTCACAATTAAATACGTTGGCTATAGGGTTTTTTCCTAGATCTTCTTCTGTTAAGAAGTTCCCTTCTATTCCTAGTTTGTGCAGTTCAGAAAAAAAGCAAGTGCTGAATTGTATTGCTTTTTATGCATCTACAAAGAACTTGTCTCCTTTATTTCTGTAAATGCAGTAAATAGTATTAATCTTCCTATTTTAAGTTACAGGCAGTCCTTGTTTTTTACAGCTAACTGAACTCTTGCTGATTTCTATGGTATAAATATTCCCATTACAGCAGACTCTAAATTTCTAGTATGAGGTCACTGAATTCGCAGCTGGGAGAGGTACTATCGGTTTTGGTGAGCCAGGGTGAGCTAGTTTGAACACATTTTTGATTTTGTAGTTCTCAATCACCGAGACAGAAATTTATCATAACTTCACTAGACAAGTAAGAACAAAGTCACTTTATAAACTTATCTATTTTATAAGTCTCTCACATAATCCACGAGGTAGATCAAAATTAAAACATAACTCCTGTTTTTTTTTTTCCCCCAATGCTAAGTACCTAATAGCACCCAGCAATATATTAATTGCTAGGGAAAATGTAACTCTCAGAACTTACAATCTAAATGATCTAAACATGGTCAATAGAACATGCTTCAAACAGAGAAAAATCTCAACACAGCAGCAGCAATTTAACTGCTAATTCTTTAGCAGTTAGCAAAACTAGGATGGGGATAGTTTAGGCGGTCTTCCTACAAGAGGCTACATGGTTCATCATTAGGTTTTAATGGAAATACGTGGAATAGCCAAAAAAAAAAAAAAAAAAAAAAAAAAAGATACCATATTAGAATAAGAGAAGGATACAAATGAAGGGATGCAAGTAGGAAAGAAAAGGGCACCTGTGAAAACTCACAAACTTAAGATAACATCAGTGTCAACAACAGGCACTGTGTTGCTTCATTTGCAAGACACTGCCCCATCAGGTAGATATGCCTCTTTCTCATGGAAGTGGCTAAATGGTGCTTCTGTGGCACTAATCACGTACACCCATTCTGTCTTTCTGCATGTAGTCGACAGCAGACTCAGAAGTCAATTCTCTATTGACATGTTTTATAATTATAGAGTCCTTCTAGATTTCTCAAGGTGAGACAAAATGCTTTCAAATATCCAGGGTGTAGATCATAGAGATGCTTAACAACTATGATCTACTTGCTGGCTCAGAAAACGTCTACCTCAACTTCGTAATTACTGGTCAAGAGCCAGAAAAATAGAACATGCCCATTCGGGTTCCTTTGAGTATCTGTCCATAAAGAACACACAGCAGTACTGTATAATTCTGAGGCAGATAAACAGGTAAGATGTATAAATTACCTTATCCACAAAGAATTCAGTGTTAGTCTACTAAGTTAGTTCTCAACCCTTGCATAAAAGTCGTTGAAAAACAGAATTTTCATGTATACATTAATAATTTTAATGATTTCTTTGTATCTAACCAATTTAGGTAATATTTTCTTTTACACAGATGGTCCCAAAATAAAGAATACACAGAATACAGTCAATGAGTTTTACCAATTTACTTCACATAAGAGCATCATTCAGGCCTTTTCCATTTAATAACAAAAACAACTGTACAGAAAACCCAAAGGCAACCACATAGCATATGTAAAATGTGCAAATACACTTTAAAATGCAAGTTATTCTAGAGCATTTGCAAGATAGAATTTCATAGTAATTAAGGAGTCTACTTCATTCTAACTTTGTGTTTTGCATGTATAGACAATGCAAATCTACAAGGCACAACTTAGCGTTGATGCTACAGTATGAAACACATCCTCAGATTATTTATTTGAAAATATTAAAATAGTATCATGTTTATTGTTTTTTAATGAGTCATGAGCTCATTTCTAAAGCTTCATAAAGCATTACACTGATAACGTATGTGTGGTCAGGACAAACTGTTCCCTGAACTTAAAAGGTGAAGGACAAGACCCCATATTATTATCCTGTATTAAAAAAGGAAATATACATATATGTACACAGACACCCCATATCACAGACAAGAAACTTCCCATAATCCAAAGGGAGACCATTTCCTTATTAGCAAAGGAAAAATTTACACATTTACCACCTGTTTTGGTCAATCTTGCTACAAAAAGACACTGAAATAGACAATTTTCTTCTTTAAGGTAAAGACAATGTCTAATTTAGAAAATCTTCCTCTTGAGATTGCACAGTGAAAGGTATCATTTAATTAAATATAAAAGCTTACTGTTTTTGTTTTTTTGAGACAGAGTTTCGTTCAGTCGCCCAGGGAGTGCAATGGTGCGATCTCGGCTCACTGCAACCTCCGCCTCCCAGGTTCAAGTGATTCTCCCGCCTCAGCCTCCTGAGTAGCTGGGATTACAGGCACCCGCCATCATGCCCAGCTAATTTTTGTATTTTTAGTAGAGACGGCATTTCACCATGTTGGTCGGGCTGGTCTTGAACTCCTGGCCTAAGGTGATCCACCTGTCTTGGCCTCCCAAAGTGCTGGGATTACAGGCATGAGCCACCACGCCCAGTCAAAGCTCACTTCTTTTAAAGAAATTACTTAAATCTACACAGAAAAAAATATCAACTTATTACAAACCAGTAAGAGCACTGTCTATAATTCAAAATCTTTCAAACCCAATCACAATGCTCTTTGTTGTTTTATTGCCCATCCCTGAGAGTAAAGATTCTATCATTTGTAATTTTTTAATAACGTAAATTTTACATTGATAAGAATGTTTAACAATATTTTTTAAAATATAAAATAAACCCTATATCATTTTAGTAAAAAAAAAGATAAATGCTCTTTGCAAAGACCACTATTCATAAAAATTTTAAATATTTGTATGTCAATCAATTTCTGACATCCTTTCTACTGGGTAATTTCTATTTTTTGCCATTCATATATCGCTCATTTCCTCATAACCTGGTTATTTTGTACATTTTGTTAATAGGAGTATTTAATAAGTAATGGAGGAAAAGTACAATATAAAACCTAATGGAACTCTGAAGTGAGAGGTGTATTTCCCTGTGGTAAAAGTGTTGTACTGGAAACAATCAATGCGATCCAAAATAGACAAAAATATCTATGAAAGAAAGAATACATATGGGTAAGCATCTTCCTTGTCTTTGGTTTAGCCTTCTTGACCAAAATCTTCTGTAAACTTCTTTAATTTCAACAAGTCATGTTCATTGACTGTAGGTTTTGTGTTAGATAGTGACCGCAACATATCTGACTGCCAGGGAAAAAGAAGGGCAGGAAGAATATTAATAATAGAGTTAACAAAATAAAAAACCATCATATTATCATTATTGTTATGAACTTTAACCTAAGTTTAAATATGAATATTTGCCGTCTACCATAAGATACTGACAATAAACTCCCTGTTCTTTTTTTTGAGTCAGAGTCTCACTCTGTTGCTCAGGCTGGAGTGCAGTGGTGTGATCTTGGCTCATTGCAACCTCTGCCTCCTAGGTTCAAGCGATTTTCCTGCCTCAGCCTCAAAGTAGCTGGGATTACAGGCACCTGCCACCATGACTGGCTAATTTTTGTGTTTTTAGTAGAGATGGGGTTTCACTATGTTGGTCAGGCTGGTCTCGAACTCCTGACCTCAGGTGATCCACCCGCTTCTGCCTCGCAAAGTGTTGGGATTACAGGCGTGAGCCACCGCACCCGGCCCCTATTCTTTCACAGATCTTTCAAGATCTTTGATCATGTTATTCCTTTGTGTAGAAACTTACACTTTCTTCCCCTGCACTCATCAAATGGCTCCCCATTATCAGGACATTTCTCTTAGTCTGAGGATCAAGGCCTCCAAAGTATGTTCATGATCTAATTTCTGGCCTTATCTCTTTTTCTTAAACAAGAGATCAGTTTTCCAAGTAAGTATAGTTCAAAAGGAAAATATCATTCACTTACACGTAAGTGAAGCAGAATACCATTTTATGAAAAATCAACTAACCAGAATTTTACCACAGTTACAGTTAAGATTGAAATGGTTAGAAAAATATGCTAATATCAGAGATTCATTAAAAAACTAACTTCTAAGCCAAGACTCCTGTAAAAGGATATGAAAAATAATAAAAAGGACTACTCTAAGTTACTAAAAATGCTTCAAAGCTGAACAAAGTACAAAAAATAATACACCAAAGATTAAAACAAAAGGGGTTTCTGAGTAACTTCTCAGATAAGCATTATGGTTGGTTCACACACAAATATATGGGCGTGTACACATTTACATGTATGTCTATGGATCATGTAAAAGTTTCTCCTCTGGAAGTTACTATTAAACCCGCCATTAAAGGTCCTTAAAGATCTGAAACTGACAGAAAATTCCAAAAACTGGGAATGTTCTTCCATAAGTAAACAACTTTTCAATCACCCTAAGTTCCCGAAAAATAACACGCCTTACAAAATAAGTCTTGTATATTATTGTAATTCCTCCAATATCAACTATGTAACTGTAATTTTTAAAAATAAAAATAGAACTACATTATTTAAACTTTCTATGGACCTTTGAAAAGTGAAATAGAAAACACTATAAATATGATACAAGCATTAGTATTTCTGTTTTTTTTTTTTTTTGAGAGAGTCTCACTCTGTTGCCCAGGCTGGAGTGCAGTGGTGTGATCTCGGCTCACTGCAACCTCTGCCTCCTGGGTTCAAGCTATTCTCCTGCCTCAGCCTCCCAAGTAGCTGGGACTACACGTGCGTGCCACCACACCCAGCTAATTTTTTATATTTTTAGTAGAGACGGGGTTTCACCGTGTTAGCCAGGATGGTCTCCATCTCCCAACCTTGTGAACAGCCTGCCTTGGCCTCCGAAAGTGTTGGGATTACAGGCGTGAGCCGCCGTGCCCAGCCCTGTTTTTTTTGAGACAGAGTCTCACTCTGTCACCTGGGCTGGAGTGCAGTCGCGCCATCTCAGCTCACTGCAACCTCTGCCTCCCTGGTTCATGTGATTCTCCTGCCTCAACCGAGCAGCTGGATTACATGTATGTGCCACACTGCCCGGCTAATTTTTGTATTTTTAGGAGAGACAGCATTTCGCCAGGTTGGCCAGGCTGGTTTCAAACTCCTGGCCTCAAGTGGTCTGCCTGCCTTGCCTCCCAAAGTGCTGGGATTACAGGCGATTTCTGGTTATTTTTAAAAATCTGAGATGCAGGGAAAAAAAATTTCACCAATCCTATTTTTTTAGTTAGGTTTTGGCAATAATTACACTATATATGAGCAGTTTGGAGATATTCTAGCTGTAAGACCTCTAAAGTCAGAATCTTGTGCTTTAAAAAATAGCTTTTTCACTTAAAGTTTCCTCAAAACCCAATAAAATAGTTTAAAAATAATTACCTTTTATATTTTAAGTTCAATTAACTTTATAATTTCTAATGTGAGTCAACAGTATTAAGTAAAATACACCTGTTTAATACTGATTTTCCAGCAAATATTATGTAACTGAAAATTATAATGTTTTAAAATTTTTCTTAAAAACAAACAAAATTTCAAACCATGGAAACAACTGGCTCCAAAAGTTTATCTCCAGGGACATCCATCCATGTCATTTCAATGGCACCAGGGTCACCTGGAGAGCAAGGTGTTAGCAGATCATCTACAAGATGGTTAGGATCAGCTCGGGAAGGTCCGCGAACCTGAAATAAAATAAATAAATAAATATAAATAAAATAAACAGATTACTGAAATAAACAGTAATCTGAAATATTTATTTGAAACAAAATTGAACATTAAGATTTAATCCATTATCAGGAAAGTTAAAATGTATAATAGTTTTGTATGTTTAATGTTTACTTTTGGGAAAAAAAATTAAGAATATACAACAAAAAGTAGTTATCCCCTGGGTAATGGGATAGATTTTGGTTGCTTCTAGTTTTTTTTTTTTTGAAAGGGTGTCTCGATCTGTCAGCAGGCTGGAGTGAAGCGGCGCCATGTCAGCTCACTGTAACCTCCGCCTCCCGGGTTCAAGTGATTCTTGTGCCTCAGCCTCCCGAGTAGCTGGGATTACAGGCATGCGCCACCACACCCAGCTAATGTTTTTTTTCACTTTTAGGAGAGACAGGGTTTCACCATGTTGGCCACGATGGTCTCGATCTCCTGACCTCGTGATCTGCCCACCTCGGCCTCCCAAACTGCCGGGATTACAGGAGTGAGCCACCACGCCCAGCCGCTTTTAGTTTTTTTCTTGATGCTTTTCTGTATTTTGAAATTTCCTACAATAAATTACTTACATGATCACACATAGAAGTTAAAAAAAAAAAAGAAATAGTTACCTGTGTCTAAGTTTTCTCTTTTACCCTCCAGTGCTTAATAAGTGGCAGTAATCTCAGAGACCAAAAACAGATATATTAAAAAATTCTCAGAAGTTGTTCTATAGCTGAGAAACTTCTGTAATATTTGGAACTTCAGTATGAAACTACTGAATCTGTCTCTTTCAACAAAAATGCTCTCAAATCTAAGTGCAAAATTATATGCTAAATGTGGTATCAATGCCATTTTATCATGTACAACTGAAGTTTTTTTTGTTTTGTTTTGCTTTTTTGTTTTTTTTTTTGAGACGGAGTCTCACACTGTCGCCCAGCGTGGAGTGCAGTGATGCGATCTCGGCTCACCGTAAGCTCTGCCTCCTGGGTTCACGCCATTCTCCTACCTCAGCCTCCCAAGTAGCTGGGACTACAGGTGCCCGCCACCACACCCGGCTAATTTTTTTTTTTTTTTGTATTTTTAGTACAGACAGGGTTTCACCACGTTAGCCAGGATGGTCTCGATCTCCTGACCTCATGATCCACCTGCCTTGGCCTCCCAAAGTGCTGGGATTACAGGCGTGAGCCACTGTGCCCGGCCACAACTTAAGTTTTAACAATATCCAGAAAAAGAATCTTTGTGACATAGTCACATGGAAACATTTAGATGGCAATAGTCTGCATCAACTTGGGGGCACTTTCTTTTTTTTTTTTTTTTTGACAGAGTCTCACTCTGTTGCCCAGGCTGGAGGACAGTGGCGCAATCTCGGCTCACTGCAACCTCCACCTCCAGGTTTCAACCAATTCTCCTGCCTCAGCCTCCTGAGTAGCTGGGATTATAGGCACCCGCCACCACGCCCAGATAATTTTTATATTTTTAGTAGAGACAGGGTTTCACCATGATGGCCAGGCTGGTCTCAAACCCCTGACCTCATGATCTGCCCACCTCAGCCTCCCAAAGTGGTGGGATTACAGGCGTGAGCCACCACGCCCAGCCAACTTGGGGGCACTTTTACATCTGTTTCACAATGATCGACTTTAAATATTATCTCAGGATTGGTGTAGGTGTGAAGAAATACACGCTCTCACCTTATTATGTGTATTTTATTGTCTGTCTTTACTCACTAATATTTTAGCTGCATGAGGTCAGGGATTTTTGTCTCTTTTGACTGCTCTACTTTCTGATGTACCGCTGGGCCCAGATTAGTATTTTAGAAATAAAATACTAGTAAATGCAAAAAAATAAACAGGGAATCTTATTGTTAATTGAAATAATCAGCTTTAAAAGAAGTAAAGGATGGAGTTGCTGAGAGGTCTGCTGCAGCTGGTGATCCCCCGTCTCAAAGAAAAAACTCATCTGGCTGCGTTACCTTCATCCCACTAACAAGGACCTGGCTTCAGCGTCATGTGAGCTCACTCAGGCAGTAATATGCAGAATCGAGTGATAAATTCTGAGTAGGAAAGGACTGAGTTCCTATGCATTTATAGTTTCTAAATGGCAAAGAGAATTTAAGAAAAAACATAATGGCTGTGGCATAAACTTAACAGTATTTCAGTCATGAAATGGCTGAAGAAGGGTGGATGAGTAATATTCACTGGGCATCTGAAGTACCACGACTGGTGTTTTATAAGTATTGTATTACTTCATTATCAGAAAGGACTTCAAAATAGCATGATCATCCCCATTTTAGAGATGATAAAATGAGCCTTAAAGAAGTAATAGAATTTGCTCAAAAAGGTATAACAAGTAAATGGTGCCAGGTTTCAAATTCAGATTTTAATTCAAGTTTGTTAACCTAAAAAATCTTACTGTGGTATATGATAAACATACATATGTGACTTAGTCATATTAGTCTTGACATACATTATGAGATTAGGTTTGCGATAGTTTTCCACATCTGTGTTCATGAGTAATACTGGATTACTGCTGTTCACAGCAAAAGGGTTGGTCCAGATGACCTAGTACACTGTTCTTCAAACTGGGTATCTCAAGACCACAGTCTTTTTATAAAACTTTATCTCAACCATAGATGCTTAACTTGTTCTTGCAGACAAAATAGAACACAGGAGGGGCAGGATAGCAGAATGGTTGAGATTTCGGATTCGGAAACACACCTCACCTCCAAACAAATCACATCTGAACCACTCTAGCTACTGTGTTAGCACCTAAGTCCAAGACTAACCACCAGTAGGTGGCTGGCTACGAGTACTTCTTGTTTTTGTGAAGACCAAATGAAATAATAAAAGAACATAGTGCCAGGCATGTGAATATTTAAAAGATATCAGCTGTTACTATTTTTACTTTATGAGGTATAAATGCACCAGATTCTGCTCAAAAATATTCTAGATGTGTCAGAAGCAGCCTGACATCTATACATTTAAGTTTCTATACTTACATCAAAATAATACACAAATACTTCAAAGCTCATTTCACAGGAAAATTTAAAACACATTAGGATGATTAATAAGGCCTTTTCTTTTTTTAAGACAGGCTCTCACTGTGTCACCCAGGCTGGAGTGCACTGGTGCAATCTCGGCTCACTGCAACCTCCACCTCCTGGGCTCAAGTGATTCTCCCACTTCAGCCTCCCAAGTAGCTGGGACTACCGGAGTGCACCACCACATCCGGCTAATTTTTCTATTTTTTATAGAGATGGGGTTTTGCTGTGTTGCCTGAGGCTGGTCTCGAACTCCTGAGGTCAAGAGATCTGCCCACTCCGGCCTCCTAAAGTGCTAGGATTACAGGTGTGAGCCACTGCACCCAGCCAATAATGGCTAATAAACTTTATTGAAGAACTTGTTTCAGTCACATAGAAATATGTCTATTATGTAAACCCACTTATTGTATTATTATACAACACTGAAACCCTCCCAAATTCTTTGAAGACAAACCAATGATGGTCTTGAAACTCGATTTTAAAAATAGAGGAAAGGGGCCAGGTGTAGTGGCTCACGCCTTTGGGAGGCCGAGGTGGGTGGATCATCCGGAGCCAGGAGTTTGAGACGAGCCTGGTCAACATGGTGAAACCCAGTCTCAACTAAAAATACAAAAAATTAGCCAGGCATGGTGGCACACGCCTGTGATCCCAGCTACGCAGGAGGCTAAGAATTGCTTGAACCTGGGAGGTGGAGGTTGCAGAGAGCCAAGATAGTGCCACTGCACTCCAGCCTGGGCGACAGAGTGAGACTGTCTCAAAAAAAAAAAAAAAGATAGGAAAGGATAGATAAAAATGACTTACCTTTTTAAAATGAGTAGCTGACTGTACTTTCCTAACAGGCTGCATAAGTGCATCACGTACAATGATACTTATATCTGCCCCTGAATAACCATCTGTTTTCTTCCCAAGTTCCCGAAAGTCTGCTTCTGTAAGACTGTTCTGAGTGGTCCCCAGGTGCAGTTTAAACATTGCTGCTCGGGCATGGGGTTCCGGCAAAGGAATATAAATTCGTTTCTCAAATCTTAAAAGAGAAATTACATCAAGAATATATTTAATTGAAAATTAGGATATTTGCAAGGAGAAACAGATACTAAGTTAAGTGGGCGTGTATGTGCCAAGGTTAAACATATATATTTAGGTTCAAGGGAGAATATCCAGAACACATTAAAAACAAACAAATAAAATCAAAATAGCCAGGGAGCTAGTATGGAGTGGTTGAATATTTCGCGCATGATTTTTGGGTTATTTTGGCCACAGTGTTCACATGCCTGGAATTCATGAAATAAAAAGAGGTCCTACAGGATTACAGTTTCCCACAAAATTGTACTGTGAACTCTTGATCAAGGGACTAATGATTAACAATATAAAACAGGAGTAGAGATGACACAGTAATTCTCTACATTCGAAATAGAATTAACTCACAATCTTATAGGATATACATTATACAAAATGTCCACTTTAATGAATACATCCAGAACAAACAATCCTATATTATAAAAAATAAACACTATATTTCATTAACAATAATTCTGCTTGCCTTCTTAGAATGTCAGTATTTGCAGACAGAGAAGCAGCGATGAGGGATAATTTAAGTGGTCAGGGCAGACTGTTTTTCCTCCAGGTAACTCTCTGTGGCAATGAAAAGAATTTAAAGTTTCCATTGCCTCTAGAGATGGGTGCAGAATAAGGCAATTTTCCAAAAATACCCTGCACATTTCCTTTCTTGGTACTGGATGGTAAGCTAGCATGCTGGCAAATCATCAAGTGAATGGGATAAAAGTGGCAAAAACTGAAGTGCTAATTTTTACCATACAAAGTAAGTGAATGTACCAGGGAACTGTGAAGAGTGAAAAGTGAAGAGTCCGTATGCCTTTCCTACAGCTGAAGTTTTATTTTCGACTTAAAAATTAGATAGACATATACACACACACACACTTATTTTATTTTTGAGATGGAATCTCACTCTGTTGCCCAAGCTGGTAGTGCAGTGGCACAATCTTGGCTCACTGCAACCTCCGCCTCCTGGGCTCAAGCGATTCTCCCACCTCAGCTTCCCGAGTAGCTAGAACTACAGACGGGTGTGCGCCACCATGCCCAGGTAATTTTTTTGGATTTTAGTAGAGACGGAGTTTCACCATGTTGCCCGGGGTGGTTTTGAACTCCTGAGCTCAGGCAATCTGCCCACCTTGGCCTCCCAAAGTGCTGGGATTACAGGCGTAAGCCACCGCACCCGGCCTGACATACATTTTTTACTTAAAAAAAAAAAAAAAAAATCTTGGCCGGGAGTGGTGCTTCACATCGGTAATCCCAGCACTCTGGGAGGACGAGGCGGGCGGATCACGAGGTCAAGAGATCGAGACCATCCTGGCCAACATGGGGAAACTCTGTCTCTACTAAAAATACAAAAATTAGCCGGGCGAGGTGGCGGGCGCCTGTAGTCCCAGCTACTTGGGAGGCTGAGGCAGGAGAATCGCTTGAACCTGGGGGGTGGAGGTTGCAGTGAGCAGAGATTGCGCCACTGTACTTCAGCCTGGCAACAGAGCGAGACTCCAACTCTTACCTGGTTATCTTATTCTGACTTACAGAATTGCCATTTTGCTAAAATTTTGTATGAATGGTTTTTACTGAATTGTCAAACTATGTTTGTAAATTTTTGAAGCATCAGTGCCCACCAAGCTTCATCAGAATGAAAGGTAAGCATTACGTAATACATTTTCTAATATGAAAGACTGAAGGATGTGGAAATCTTGCATATTTGATAAAGTAGGGAAACAAACAAGCAAATAAGCACCCTTCTCCCCCTCAAGGCAGGGGAGCGATAGGGTTAGAGTACACTACAAATCTTTTGAAAAGTTGTTAGAATGCCTCCTCACAAGACAAAAAGGGAATTATCATCTTCTTGTTACATCTGCGGTGAGAAATAAGACATTTACTGTATTATCCTACCTTCGCCTAATGGCAGAATCCAGAACCCAGGGTATATTTGTAGCTCCCAGAACCAAAATTCCATCATTGTCTACACCAACCCCTGCATTAAAATAGGTAATGCTTTAATTAATTTGTCATTTTGCTGTTCTTAAACCTCTTCCATATATTCTGTTAAGAAATGTGGTGCTTTACCATTAAAGTGCCTCATCTTGAGAGTCTGTCTTTGAAAAAAAACTGTATTTAATCAAATATCACCTTACAGTAATATGATCCAAATACACTATGATGCAGGATGATGCAAATGTAAGAATCAAATCTCCCAGACTGTGGACAAATACTTTAACATTCATTTCGAAATATTTCTTGAAAGATTTCATTTGAAGTCTACATATTACTTTTACGGAAGTTGTTCCTGGTACGCTATAAATGAATATATTAAATCTCTTTTCTATTTATGTCAGTGAGTCCTACAAGATAATTACAAATGAGTAAAAATTATGTATGCATATGGAAGACAATGGAATGAAACATGGCAAAATGAAACAGTTTGTTAGAATGGAGAAATTCTGCTTGAATTTTTTATTACTGCTATAAAAACTGTTATAAAATAAAAACGACTTTAAAAATTAGTAACATTAAATTAGTCAGGCACGGTAATGCGTGCCTGTAATCCCAGCTACTCAGGAGGCTGAGGCAGGAGAATCACTTGAACCTGGGAGGCGGAGGTTGCGCCACTGCACTCCAGTCTGGCGACAGAGTGAGACTCTGTATCAAAAAAAAAAAAAGAAAAAGTAACACCACCTTGCATTTGCACTAGGAACTCCGTCTTAATTCTACGTGCGGCTTCACTTTCGTTTTCACTTCTTGAACCACACAGAGAATCAATTTCATCAATGAAGATAATGGAAGGCTTGTTCTCTCTGGCAAGTTGGAATAAATTCTTAACCAGTCTAAAAATAAATGAAAACTTTAAGTGTCTAAAAAACAGTAAAAGATTAAAACAAAGCAGTGTATCAATATTACAAGAACTGTGTAGATTAAAAAGCCTAATCATGTTCCAGGTACAGAAAATAAGAATGCTACAACTGGATAACTCACTTTGATTTACTAGGTTGTACATATATGCTATCTTTTCCCACAAATAAATTCTAGATTAGAGACTGATTTGACAGAGGACTGAGTACCTATATTACATCACTTCTCTGAATATCTATGAATGATGTAAGAAATCTATTAAGGACTGATACAGTAATTATAGGCAAAGAAAAAACTTTAAAAATTGATTTACTACTTACTTTTCACTTTCACCTAGCCACTTAGAAACAAGATCAGAGGAAGATATTGAAAAAAATGTTGAGTTGTTGGCTTCTGTTGCTACAGCTTTGGCTAAGTAGGACTTTCCTGTTCCAGGCGGCCCAAATAATAGGATTCCCCTCCAAGGTGTTCTCTTCCCTAAAATTTACATTTAGAAAAATGTCAGAAGAATTTTAACACTTAATTGCAGTTACCACTGACATCATCTATACGGAGGAATACTCTGAAAAGATTTTCACTCTAAACCTGTAAGGACTAAAACAGTATTTTAAAAATAAATCAATCTAAGGTATGTCTTAAATGTATTTTGTTTCTTCTAGAGACTACTTTATCAAAAATACACTTACATAACATAAGCCTTCTAACAGGAAGTACATTTGTTTGCTCATTCATTCAACCAGTATGTATCAAAACCATAACATGTGCACAGGCAAAAGGATTTCTGCCCTGCATGGAGTCTAGTAGGGGAAAAGAGTTCAGTGAAAAGGTACTTTCTGATCATCTACTGTGTGCACTGCTTGATAACAGAATATTGTACAAAAACTACATCCGTAAAAAACGGGCAGCTGGAAGAGATTTTCTTTCAATATTTATGCTCTTTAGAAAAGTGAACCTAACAAAGTTTGGATGACTTATGAGTTTCTGCTGAATTCTTGATTCCACAGGAATGCACAGGTTAGTGCTATAGGTAGCAGACTTCCTTTTATTTTTTTTGAGACGGAGTCTCACTCTTGTTGCCCAGGGTGGAGTGCAATGGTGCTATCTTTGCTCACTGCAACCTTTGCCTCCTGGTTTCAAGCGATTCTCCCGCCTCAGCCTCCCAAGTAGCTGAAATTACAGGCATCCGCCACTATGCCTGGCTAGTTTTTGTATTTTAGTAGAGATGGGGTTTCACCATATTGATCAGTCTTGAACTCCTGACCTCAGGTGATCCGCCTACTTCAGCCTCCCAAAATGCTGGAATTACAGGCGTGAGCCACCACGCCCGTCTAGGTAGCAGACTTTCATGGTTGGGTAACAAAAGGTGATACTACCTTAAATCCTAGTTTTGCCAAAATATAACCAGTGAATACATCAACTCTTTGTGCCTCAATTTTGCTAATGAGCAATTATAATCCTGCCTAAAATAAAACAGGCTTGGTTACAGCTGGCAGTAAATTATCAAACATACATTTAAAAAACTATGCCTGGGCACAGTGGCTCACGTATGTAATACCAGCACTTTGAGAGGCCGAGACGGGCGGATCACCTGAGGTCAGGAGCTCGGGACAAGCATGGCCAACATGGTGAAACTCCGACTCTAGTAAAAATACAAAAATTAGCTGGGTGTGGTGGCAGATGCCTGTAATCCCAAATACTTGGGAGGCTGAGGCAGGACAATTGTTTGAACTCAGGAAGTGGAGGTTGCAGTGAGCGGAGACCTCGCCATTACATTCCAGCCTGGATGACAAGAGTGAAACTCTGTCTCAAGAAAAAAAAAAACAAACAAAAAACTGCTAGGTGCAAACTATGGATGTATACACAGTATCTGCAAAAGGATGATACGCAGATGAGTAATACTGTTTCACTTAACTGTTATGAAAGCAAGTATTACTTGAATTTCATTTTCTTATTTCAAATGTATACATTTACAAATCAGTGTCTAAGTATGGTACATATACCACTGGTATAACATGAAATACTTTTAGGTGGTATACACTTTTTAATTTTTTAACGTGTATTAGGAAAACACTTTTTTCACTTATAATAAGCACAAAGTCTTTTCAATAACGTTACTAAGTAAAAATATGTGAGATAATTTAAAGTTCAAATACAGGCAAAATAATCTCTGGTGTTAAAAGTCGAGAGAGAGATGACCTCTGGGGAGGAATGAGGCAGAAGGCTCCTGCCAGGTCCCTGGCAATGCTGTTATTTCTGGATCTGGTTGATGACACTGGCATGCTTGCTTTGTGATCATTAAGGAAGCCCAACACCCAGGGGCTCCTGTATGTCTCTGTGTATTTATGCTATACTCCAGTAAAAATGCTGTTCTAAAAAATAAGCAAAGAAAAAGTAATGGTACACATACATGGAAAAATTCATGAAGATGATACATAAATGACTTATGTTTGAGAAACACTGGTATAAGTAATATACCATAAAATGAGTTCAACCATATTTTTGTGCTTTTCTAGGATTACGATGTCAACTTTTATGCTGTTAGTTTCATACTCCTGAAGTTGGGTTGTAAACTACACCTTGAAGTTAGGTGGACAGTGCGTGACCTACAGGCTTTTTGCTCTTCATCACTGCTCTATATGATATGACTGTCTGGACTGCTCAGTCTGAGGCCTACATTACAGATTTGCTGTTGACATAAACCAACATGTTTACAAAAGGAAAACCTCTGTCTGACCGTCAGATTGTGGGTGTGGCCATATTACAGACACAGGCTATCAGTCACAAGAAGGATAATAATAAAGGAATGGTTTAGCACAGACATATCACTTACTGCTGGAACTAGAACTTGTAAGTTTCCCCGGATGGGAGGTCAGCAATATTCTCTTCACAGTGATAATGAAATGTCCTTTTGCTACTAGAGGATATGCACTTCCGCTGAAGCTGTTAAGTGATTCTTACTTCTCATTTTAAGAAATGGAAATACCCTTTAAAAATTAATATATAACCGGCTGGGCGCGGTGGCTCACGCCTGTAACCCCAGCACTTTCGGAAGCCGAGGCAAGAGGAACACGAGGTCAGGAGATCGAGAGCATCCCAGCTAACACGGTGAAACCCGTCTCTACTAAAATATACAAAAAATTGAGCCGGGCGTGGTGGCGGGCACCTGTAGTCCCAGCTACTCGGGAGGCTGAGGCAGGAGAATGGCGTGAACCCAGGAGGCGGAGCTTGCAGTGAGCGGATATTGCACTCCAGCCTGGGCGACAGAGCAAGACTCCATCTCAAAAAAAAAAAATTAATACATAACCACTGCAAAAATTCAGATGAGAGTCAAAAGTAAAAATCTCCTATAATCTTATCTCCTAGGCATACATTAATATTTCTATGTCAATCCAATTATACTTACTTCTCAGCATACACATTTAACAAACATGGAATCATACTATTCAGTTTATAACTGCTTTTTGATCTTTGTAATAGATGTGGACATTCTTCAATAAAATACAATGCAGATTACAATTTATTAATGTAGATGTACACTCTATTTTACTGAGGGCATAGTATTCTACTGCATGTTGGTGAATTACCCTACTGGTTGACATTCAGGTTGTTTTTCAATATATATACTGCAAATATGGATATGTATAAGAAATAAAACATCTTGTATAAAGATAAATCACCACCTTTTAAGAGTCACAATTTATTTAAGATAATTCATTAGTGACAAGAATGACAATGCTTCGCCTCAGTCATCAATGAACTTTTATAAACTCATGAAATAAAATTATTTAAAAGTTATGTCACCTGTAAAAAGATGAGGAAATTTAATAGGCAGTATCACAGCCTCTTTCAGTGCTTCTTTGGCTCCTTCAAGTCCAGCAACATCACTCCATTTCACATTTGGTCGTTCTATAACAATAGCACCTACAAAAAATTATGTTATCTTTAAATTAAGAAAGACTATTTCACCAAAGTTAGAAGAAAACATGAAATAATGATGTTAAGGAAATGCATTATAAAATTGTCTGGGAAAGTTTTATGTACTAACAATCTTTTTGAAATAGTGTGAAGAGGAAGCAGGTGTTAGGGAGAAGTCAATAGGACTAGGAACCAGGTGGATGACTAGATAACCTGGGGCATGTTTCTTTACCCTTCTGTTTCAGCTTCCTCATTTGTGAAATGAAAATAATATCATCTGCCCGAACTACCTAGATAGGTTGGTGCAAAAATCAAATGACATAATGAATATTAGAGTGTTTGGAAAAGCACCAAACGTTCCGTAAGTTGGTTATATTTGAATACATTGATTTTGGGGTATCAAAAGTACTTGTTCTACTATTTCTCCTGTTAATCAAAAGAAAAGGGGATCTAATCCTCTCCTCAACCACTGAAAAAAAAATATGCTTAACAAATTTAACTCAAGATAGGCAGATAGACAGAAGAGAAAAGGAAAAGGGGAGAGGAAAGGAAGGAATGGAAGCAGATGATGGGAAAGAGAGAAAATATATCCCTGCAGATTTGCAATACTTTCCTAAGATTTGCTAAACTTTCTATTTGGCTGCTAAATAGATCAATTTACAACTTTTGTTAATTAACAAAGTTAACTTACATGGAAGATTTAGCTTCTGAATATAGTATATTCAAAAGCCAAAGCAATTACTGCAGTAAGAGTCCAAGAAGGATGTCTTTTAATACAGCCTACTGACAAATTTTCTAGTTCTCTTTTATCAAAAGCTTTTCTAATTTTCTAGAATATGGACACTGTTCCACTATAAAAGATGAAGCAGCCTGTTCTGAGATGGCATGTACTTAATTGTCTTAAGTGTAACAGAACACCACCACTTATACAATCTATTACTTTATGAAATCAGTTCTACTGATTGTTTCTCCTTGTTAGGAAAGATAATCTGTTACTCTAAGACTAGTTAATCAGCAACTTCCCTAAATTATGAAAATCTTCAGCTACTAGATTAAAATTAAATGAAATCATAAGCATTTTGTATTACAAAAGTTCAGACTACTATAAAGTAAGAAAAAAGTAAATTCACTTCGTCTTTTTTATGTTTCATTAAGATTAGTAATCCTAGGATTTCATGTCAGTTAAACAAAAGTAAACTTATTTTATATATGTACACCATCCGACTAACTCAAGATTTTCTGCTATAAATTTTAAAAATATGTCATGATTTGTTTTCATATATAACTAATACTTTTAAGTTAAAAGGTGACTTTGGAATGTTTACTGATAAACAATCTCATACTAGACATGGTTTGCAAAATGAAAAAGGGGGGATGGGATTAGTGAAAAATGCTAACAGATGGAATGTACTTCAGTGATATAAATTTATCCAGTCTTTGACTATACTGTTTATTACACTGGTATATTATTTAATCACAAAAATTCACTGAATAAAATTAGCTAACAGAAAACTCAAATCACAAACCAATTCTTAATTTTAACAAATATACACTTAATATCATAATCTAAAACAGAAGTAAAAGATTTGAAATACTGTTCAAAAAACAAGGAAAAATTCAAAAAAATATGTAATAGTATGAAATCCAGCAGCAAACCATTAAAAAGTAGAAAAAAAAAGGATATTCAAACATAAAAGGCTAGGACTCCTTTCATATTCTATTTCATCCTGAAATTTCAAACACATTTCCTCATTTAAATGTTTTAAGTATTTGGTTTTTGTTTGTTTGTTTTACATTTCTGGCCCTTATCATAAGTGATATGGAATTTAGAGAAATCCCTATTAAAAATTGGTTGTATCGGCCAAGAGCGGTGGCTCACAACTGTAATCCCAGCACTTTGGGAGGCTGAAGTGGGTGAAACAGTTGAGCTCAGGAGGTTGAGAGCAGCCTGGGCAACATGGCCAAACCCCATCACTAAAAAAAAAAACAAAAAAACTCAACTTAGCCGGGCATGGTGGTGTGTGCCTGTGTTCCCAGCTACTTATGAGGCTGAGGTAGGAGAATCCCTGGAACCCAGGAGTTTGAGGCTGCAGTGAGCCATGATCGCGCCACTGCACTCCAGCCTGGGCAACACAGTGAGACCCGGTCTCAGAAAAACAAAAAAGAAAAAAAAATGTATCTTTTTCAAAATTAAAGACATACAACTGATTTTTACCTGGGGCAGGGAAACAAAACCAAAACCAAAAGAGCAGACAGAAAAAGTATCTTGCTTTACAACTGGAATAAGGCCACTTGGCACAGACCACTGGGTTACCCAATAAATGCCAACTGAGTGGCAGTGCATTCCAGCAGTTTCAGGTGGTGGGGACATGGCAGTGTAAACTCAAGTTTTCGCCCCTGGACTATACCTACCACTGAGGTTGCTGGCGCCTAAAGATGTTTTCTATCCTCATTACCTGGTCTGTTGTCAACATATTATCCTACAGTGTTTTCCTAGACATCCCAGTAGGGTAGGCAAGACAAAAATATTACCAAAACGAAGACACTAGTATAGCAAGGCTAAAAGTCTGGTTAAGGTAGGTATTTTCACTACTCAGTAACCAAGTCTGAACCTATAAAATGGAAATCCTTCCCAGTTATGCATTCTATTTGGTAAGATTCAAATGAACAAAATACATACTACCATTGGGTGAGCAAAAAATTCAATCTGAAAAATTGTTAGATCATTTATTTCAAAGAATAATCAAATCTCAGCAATTAACAAAGCCAGCCAACAAATAGATGCCTTTTTAGATAAACAGAGCTACCATTTATTGAGTCCCTAGACTTCGTCAGATATATTAGGTAGTTTTTACACTGTCATTAATCTTCAAAGCCCTGAAGGAAGCTATTGCTCATTTCTATTTTAGAGATGAGGGACTCTGACTCTGAGAGGCTCGGTCACTCACAATTATAAAGTTTCTAAGTGGCAGACCCTTGAACAGAATGAAGATCTGAATGGAGCCCAAAGTCTATGTCCCCTCCGTTATGCCACTATGCTATAGTAGAACAGAATGAAAGGGCTTCACAGGTGTGGAAGGTAAACACAGAAAGCTTAAACACTTAAATGTAAACAGGAACACTGAAAAGCAGATGAAGAGCAGTTAAGAAACAAAATAAACTATCAATAAGTGAGCTACAGCAATGGCAATAAAAGCCATGTGTAAGTCCTAACTTCTGCTCCCCTCACAGTAGTAAATTTTAATACCATCACATTTTGCAGTGTGCTAAGAGTATAAATGTTACCTTCTCCAAAAGGGGGCAAATAAACAAATCAAAGAGCAAGTTGACTAAGAGCCTTTTAAAAGCAGATACGAAGCCAACAAAACTTTTACTATATAAAAAAGGCCAAACCATGATCCTAGAGGGCAAACCCTAAAAAAATACTCTAAACAAAGCCAGCACATGACTACTGGGAACCAAAGCCAGTTCTTAAACTTCATTTAAATATAGAGGGAGAACAAAAACAATTCAAATAGACAATTCACTTTGAGTCTCTTTAATAGGACAGTAAATTTAAAAATGAAATCTAAAGCAACCTTGAAGTTGATTCTGTAGTTTCTTTTTTTCAGGATCATCAGATTCTCCTTCCCCATCACTGTCATTCCTGATAAAAAGAATTTAATATATTCAAATGATCACTCATTGCTATCAAATAAGGCAAAAATGAAGGAAAAAATAACCTGAATATTTGTAATTTAAGTGGTAAAATTAGACATTTACATTAAAAGCTATGCTTACTTAAAGAACATAGTAAATAAAATAGGAAGCAGGCACGTTATCATCAATAGAGAATCATGTAAAGGAAAGGGACAAAAAGACCAGAATGAAGTCAGGAACTAGCTCCAAATTCCCATGACATATTTAGGTGTGTATTAATTCATAAATGCATGCCCCACACATCACTCCATGAAGGATTCAAGATGAGTAACAGGAGAGTTGCAAACAACAACAGTGAAAACATCAGGACTGGGCACGATATAAATTAGAACAAGAGGTCACATTAGGAGGAAAAAAATCTGGAACACTAATTATCTAAGGTACAAAGGTCTACAACCCTTAGTCTGGGGTTCCAAAGGATAGAGGAAGCTTCTTGAGGACAATGAACTACACTCAAAGAACAAGTAGGTCGATCAAGGCATTTCATATCTAGGAATTTATCTTGAGGAAATAATTTTAGAAAAGTTCAAGGATTTGACCATAAGGATAATCACACACACACCCTTTGCAAAAAGGGAAAAAGTAACATATTATAGGGACTAGCATATGACAGGATACATTGCAACATTTAAAAGCGATGTAGAAATAGGTTATTGGAAAGATGTTCCTGATACAATGTTAAGTATAAAAGTGATAAAGCCAAAAATAAGGCATTATATCATTTTAAAAACAGTAACATATAAAGGGGGATAAAAGCATGACATATTTTATGCCAAAATGGAATTGCCTTGGTTATCACAGGATGGTGGGGCTGTGGGTGAGGCAGACACTGCAAAACAGATTCACTTGACACTCACTTTAACCTCCTACTATCATGCTGTCCAGTACTATAAAGGCTGTCCTTATTAAAAACAAACTGCCGTTTCTCATCTCCCTTGCAGTTAGGGTTCCACATGAGACCTAAATTCTTCCAAGAAGGTGGGGGCTGCTCACAAGGAGACAGAATCTTCAGGTGAAGGCACTGGTTTTGCTGAGGGAGCTGCGCAGAGGTTTTACTGCCTGCTCCCAAGCACCATCAGTGTTAGCAGAGTTGTTGGCAACAGTGGGATCCCTACTTGAACAACCTTGGTACTGTCGGCCATTTCTCCTTGTGATCCAAGTCTGATTCCCTGGCCCCACTACTCTGTAAGGTAATACCTATAATACATCCCTTTTTGCTTAAATGAGCCAAAGTGGGTCCTACTGTAAACGAAGACTGCTGTCCAGTACAGGAGAAAAACTGGCATCGCCTTGTCAGGTAATTGTCTCAGGAGAGATCCTTACAGGATTTTCAAGCACGACCAGAAGAGCTTCTATGGACAAGGGAAGAGAAGCTTCTGCTGTCAAGAGAGTTTCAGTGAGAGCTGGAGGTCCCAGGCAGTCACGGTCAACTAAATTCTTCCCAAGATTTTCACTTCACGTTTGGAGTCCCTGTTTTATACTAAATGTCCTCACTTTCATGTAAGAAACCCTAAGTTGAAATTCAATAATTCATCAGATTGGACTATCATCTGATTTTTGTTGTGTCAATGTTATCGATGAAGAAGATAAAATGTTGTTAGGGTCTCACAGAAACTCCCTAGTTCCCCGATCACATCTTGAACACAGAATATAAAACCTTGAGCTTGAGCTTATCATTTCCTTCAAACTCTGCCACTTAGTTTGGAGCAGCCAAGTCAACGCTGATTCTAATATTCCTCATGTCCTTCTAAACGGTCAAAGCCCCAAAGCACTGCCTAAAAGGCACTTCATTCCTTGTGACCACAGGGTATCGTTTAAGTAACTTGTGCCACTGCATACCATGAACAATGAGAACCACAACCTCTAAAGCTGAGCAGAATCTCCCTGCTTTCAAACCCAACCAGGCCAGATAACTCCATCCCAGAGTCTCATTTTCTTAAGGGTGTGTTACCTGGAACTACTGGCATCAATTAATAGGAGAGCCAGAGAGGATGTGGTTAGAATACGTTCCCAGTGCTGAGCACAAACTTGGCATGCATATGTCATGTACTGAATAAACAAATTCTGCATCTAGAAGTGATACATCCCCCATCTAGGAAGACATGCCAAAAATCAGTTTCAATGTTTGTAAGTTATGCTGTGCTGTGTTGTTTTCTTTACAATGACAACATAAAGCAAGTCTAACACAAAATCACATCAAAAAATTTTGCATAAGGTATCTGAAAAAAATTTACATTGTTGGAGTTACTTTTCATTTTTTCCATATGGTCAAAGGTTTAATTTTCAGGTCACTCCTATAATCTTAAGCTTCGATATTAGCTAAAGGCCAGAGGGTAACTGGGTGCTGTTCCTACAAGCATTCTCCCCTACTACTGGCAGGCTGTCAGGAAGGGTTGTTTGAGGAATATCATCCATTAAGCTTGGCAAACTAGGGGTCAGCAGACTTTTTTTGTAAAGGACCAAACAAGTAAATATTTTAGGTTTCATGGGCCATACAGTCTCCACACAACCACACAACTTTGTTGTCATGGCATGAAAGCAGCCCTAGACAACAATATGTAAAAGAATGGGCAAGACTGTGTTCTGATAAAACTTATTACAAAAACAGGCAGCTGGGCAGCTTTGGCCCATGAGCCACAGTTTGCTGACACCTGTTTTAATCAAAAGAAATTTATTTCACAAATCGAAAGCTAAAAGCCACAATAAAATTGAACAATTTTAAACACGTACCCCTTCTCATCTGCTGGACTCGGCTGTCCTTCTTTCACTGGCTTCTGTGCTTTTTTCTCTTTATTTTTCAGGTACTCCTTTAGTTTTTCTGCTCTATCAAGATATTCTGTACACTTTGCCCTGATACTTTGCTTGGCTTTATCACCCTGTGCTTCATCTATTAAAGGGAAATGAGAGAGATTTTTTTCCATTAGTATTCTGTGTAGAAAGGTTTGAACTCTTAAATATGTATTTTTTAGACAAAGAAATTCTACGTTGGGAGAAGGAGGGAAGATCATCTCTAACTCATTGTAGTCAATGATTATCACCTCTTTTCTACCCCTTCCCCCAGCAGGGTTGGAGACCAACAGTGGGTCTGAGTCAGAAACAATCTGAGCAAGATAGCAGGGTATTTTAAGTTAATGTTAACTAACAGGAAATTATTTAATATTCTGAAGCTTTCACACTCTTCCCTTACATTTTTTGCAGATAGTTCAAAGTTGCTTGTCTTCCACAAACCCAATTATAAGAAAGACAAATAGAAGGAAAGCAGTATGAATCATTTCCATGAATGTCTACAAAAGCTTTATTTCAGAAGAGTAAAGTGATGGAAATCCCATACATTCTGTGTAATACCAATGTCATCACTTTACTACATGAAGGCCTCTGCCAGAGCTGTTTTCAGTGTGAACTTTGGCAACACATGCAGTAGATGGGATGAGCCCCACACAGCTTACAGGTTATGACTCATTCTTGGTTTCACTTTAACATAAAACCTCAAAACTAAATGAGAGAAGTTCAAAAGAACATCTTCAATTATCCAACTACATTCCATTTAAAAGCCATGAAGGCTGAGGTTTTATCCATTTTTTTCTATTGTATCCCCAGTGCCTGCCACATGGTAAACACGCAATACATATCTGTAAAGACACAAATAAAATGTCTCCCAATCTATTTTCCTCTGACTATACTACATTTTAAGATGTTTAGGTATACCAAGTAATAACTATGATGGCTGTCACATCTGCTAGCTAAGTCTCATTACTTAAAAATCACTAGAAAGAAAGTGGACTTTTTTTTTCTAATTTTTTAAACAAATGGATAGTTTAGAATTTTCTGGCATTATATTTCAATTTTTTAGATATGAAATAGAATAAATTTTTCTTTTTGTGTTTTTAAATAAAATATAACCGATGACCTCACATTTCACGACATGAAGAAAATACTGCACAGCATGCTGGTAGAGCTGAAGGGCTTCTTCGTAGTTCCCAGCCTTGTCTTCTTGCGCTGCTTTGCTAGCCAGATCTATCGCTTTCTGTTTGAGGGAGGCAAAATAATAACATTTAAATCAAAGCATAAACATAAATTTGAAGTAAATAATCATATTGAAAGTTTTATTTTTTTTTAAGCTTCCTAGCCTGCTGGGCTGTTAAAGAAAACAAACAAAATAAGTAAAAAATAAACAATAACTAAAAAAACATTTTTTTCTAACCCACAACTGTATTTTATTATAAATTACAAGTTGATAAGATGCAAATTACATTTGTTATATGAATAAATGTCACTGAATATTACTTTAGTACCAATCGCTAACATTTACATATAATTTTCACTTAGCTAAAGTTAATTTTAGGGCTAACAAGAAATAATAGAATCTGAAAATTCAAACTAAACAAGTATTTAGGGAAATTCTAAAAAATTAAACGCTGCTTTAATCTAAAAGATATAACAACAGTGGAGATGTAAATGGGGTGAAACCCCTTCAGAAGCAATGGGGCAATGAAATATCAAGAATCTGAAAAACATTCATATATTTCAATCCAGTAATTAACTAAAAGGTTTACTGAGCAAACATATTAATCAGAGAGGTCTTTCAAATAACAGAAACAAAACCTGGAAACCTAAATCATAAAGATGCCACAAAATAGAATATCAAAGGATCACTAAAATAATATTAAGAAATATTTGTAATAACATGGAAAGTGCTAATAATGGGCATTTTTAAAAAGCAGGACACAACTTTTTATTATGTAGCATGAATTTATTTGAAACAACAGCAAAAAAAAAAAACAAAAACAAAAACAAAAAACAGCACAGGAAAAAGATGGGAAAGACATTTAACAGAGCTTATCTTTGATAAAACTTCATAGGTTTTTCATTTCTACTTTTTCACATCTTCTAAAAAACATGGACTACTTTTGTGGAATTTTTTTTTTAAAACCTCCCAGAAATAAATCCATACTAATAAAGCCAAGAGATTTTTGAAAATGATGCAAAAAGTCAGTCAATGGCACCGAGTCAGGCTTTTGAAGAAGTGGTGCTAGAGGAACTAGACATCCATAAGCATACACCTAAAAGAATCCTGACTTAAACTTAATACTTCCTGCAAAAATTAACTCAAAAATGGATTACAGAATTAAAATGTAAAACTACAAAATTTTTATTCTTATTTATTTTGTTGAGACGGGGCTCCATCTCACTATGTTGCCCAAGCTAGCCTCAAACTCCTGGGCTCAAGTGATCATCCTGCATCGGCCTCCCCAAGTAGCAGGACCACAGGTGCACACCACTGCACCCAGCTAAAACTTTTAGAAAAAACATGGAAATCTTAGGATCCGGGGCTGGGCAAAGAGTTCTTAGATCTGACATCAAAAGCATACTATATAAAAGAAAAAAAAATGGTAACTGGACCTCACGACAAAACTTTTGCTCTCTGAAAGATTTTGTTAAAAGGATGAAAAGACAATCTATAGACTGGGAGAAATATTTGCAAAACATATCTAACAAAGAACCAGTATCGAGAATATATAAAGAACTCTCAAAATGTAACACATATCTTCATGTGATAAAACTACACAAACACAACCACACCCACACACATAAAAACACATGAGGACAAGTAAAACTGGGAAAATATGAGTAAGAGTGGTGGAATGTATCCATGTCAATATCCTGGTTGTGATATTGTCCCAGTTCTACAAGATGCTGCCGCTGGAGACAAATGGATAAAGGGAATGCCGGATTCTCTGTATTTCTTACAACTGCATGTGAATCTACAATTATCTCAAACTAAAATTCTCCTGAGCTCAGGAGTTCACGACCAGCCTGGGCAACACAGTGAAACCCCGTCTCTATTAAAATACAAAAAATTGGCCAGGCATAGCGGCATGCGCCTGTAGTCCCAGCTACTTGGGAAACTGAGGCAGGAGAATTGCTTGAACCCGGGAGGCGGAGGTTGCAGTGTGCTGAGATCATGCCACTGCACTGCACTCCAGCCCGGGCAACAGAGTAAGACTCCATCTCAAAAAAAAAATAAATAAATAATTATATTTAATTTTTAAAAATATGCACAGACACATACAAATAAAGGGCAAACATGATTTATTAAAACATTCCAACTGGGTTAATTTAGGTCGTAAAACTATTCAACAGAAACAGGTGCCAGTAAAAAAAAAAAAAAAAGATAGTTGTTAGAGATACTAAAAAGTAAGTACATAACGTAAGCAAAAAATCATTCAAACAATGCAAAAAACCAATTATGTGTAAGAATATTACATTCTGGGGCAGTGGAGCATGGTAGCTGGGCTGAGATCTGTAAATGGGAGGAACAGGTCTCCCGCTGGAAGACCATGCTTCCTCTATTACAGCGGGGAAGAAAAATAAATGGTTTATTTTAGAATTGATAAAATGTAATAGTTACGTGTCTCACAGTTCAAGTAGCCTAAATTCAAAGCTAAAGTTTCAAAAGTCTTATCAGCTAGCATATGAATATAAAACATGCAGTCACATAGTCAAGTGGTGGTTAGGTGAGACTGGCCATATAAAAATGCATTATGGCTGGGTCCGGTGGCTCATGCCTGTAATCCCAGCAGTTTGGGAGGCCAAGGAGGGCGAATCACTTGAGGTCAGGAGTTTGAGACCAGCCTGGCCACCATAATGAAACCCCAACTCTAAAAATACAAAAAATAGCCAGGCACCTGTAATTGGGAGGCTGAGTCAGGAGAATCGCTTGAATCCGGGAGATGGAGGTTGCAGTGAGCCGAGATCACGCCACTGCACTCTAGCCTGGGTGACAGAGCAAGACTCTGTCTCAAAAAAGAAAAAAAAAATGTATCTCAAAGTCTCAGTGGTTAAGCTACATAGCAAAAATAAATCCTTTTTCTTTTCTGTTTTTGTTTTGTTTTGTTTTTTGTTTTATTTTTTTTTGAGATGGAGTCTCGCTCTTGTTGCCCAGACTGGAATGCAGTGGCGCCATCTTGGCTCACTGCAATCTCTGCCTCCCAGGTTCATGCGATTCTCCTGCCTCAGCCTCCCCAGTGGCTGGGATTACAGGCACCCACCACCATACTTGGCTAATTTTTGTATTTTTGGGAGAGATGGGGTTTCACCATGTTGGCCAGGCTGGCTTCAAACTCCTGACTTCAGGTATCCACCCGCCTCAGCCTCCCAAAGTGCTGGGATAACAGGCGTGAGCCACCATGCCTGGCCTAGAAATAAGTTCTTTCTTATCCTAACTATAATTTTCTTCTCAGGTGATTTTGAAATGCTGTGCCACTCACCTCTTCAGCCACTTGTTCCTCTCATTCAGTCAGGTCTCACTGTGGCACCACACTGATTTTTATTAAGGTAAGTAAATCTCTTACACTGCAGTGCGTATTATTTAAGCATCTAGCTCCAAACATAGTAATTAAACCAGCCTTTCCCTGTTGATGAGAATGTCTGTATATGGCTTCTGAGCTCTTGAAATGTGGCTAGTGTGACTGAGGAGTGAGTTTATGTAATTAAAATTAAAATAGCCACATGTAGCCACTGTACTGAATGGCACATGTTAAATCTTTAATCAAAGACGATGAATTAAGAGGATATGCATTTATTTTTTTTCCACTGATGAATGCCCCATCTCAACCTTATTTCTGTTAACATTTTTCATCTGAAATAAAATTAACCATGTCTGTTAGCATTTTTCATTTGAAATAAAATTAACCATGTCTTCTATGGTCTCTATTGTTAATTCTGGAGAGCTAATTATTTTATTTTTCATTCTAGAAAGCTTTACCGGAGAGATCCATAGAAAGGACATCCACGCACTTCCATTAGTTTCTTGACGGACATGTTTTACTCTCTATCCTTCTGCAAGATGCTGGCTACTGCTATCTCAAAGTCCTCCTGGGTGACATGGACTCGCTGTTCCCTCAGGGCATACACGGTGGCTTCTCTGCATATGACTTTCACTTCAGCCCCTGATGCTCCTGGCAAAAGCTCAGCAATTTTTCTCTGGTTGATCCCCTGGGTCAGGTTCCTTTTCAGAGAATGGATCTTCAAAATGTCCAGCTGGAATTCAAATTTTCTGTTGACGTGCCCTGAGCGAAGCAGCGGTCCACGATAACCTCCATCTTCTTGGTGGCCTCAAAGCTGTCCAGCTGGTTGTGCAGCTCCAGCACGATGTGCACTTCACTGTCCCCTCCACAACCCACCTCCAGCTGCAAGGAGTTGATGGAGCTGATGATAGATGGCAGGTCCTCATGCCATGACAGACAGCTCCCTCACCATTCTTGGCCCTTCCCTGATGAATTTCTGTACCAATTCAGAGCCAGAGATATAAACAAAAGTACAGTCTATATGATGAGCCATGACCCAGGCAAACAGTGTCTTCCCAGTGCCTACAGGTCCATACAGCAGGACCACCTTGGGTTGTGCAATACCCAGTGCTTCAAAGAGCTTGGGATGCTTAACAGGTGGCTCGATCACTTCTCTGATGTCCTTAATCTGCTTGTCCAGTCCACCAATCATCTCTTAAATCAAGGCTGGCACCTTCTCCACCATCATTGGTGACACCAGTGGGTCTACTTTGTTGGGTACGATGCTGTGCAGTGTGTAGCTATCATTTCTGAGCGCCACCTGGCAACTGGGTCTCATGTCATTGATGTCGCTGTTTCTGTCCACATCTAAGACAAACTTGCCCTTGGGATATACCTTGACTAACACTCTCCATATCCATGGCCTGGACTACTTCCCTCATACAGGAGCCCTGTTCCGGCAGCAGCTGCAGCTCCTCCTGCAATAGGCGAACTTTTGCATTTAGTTCATTCCTTTGTGCCTGCAGCCTCTGGAGGTATTGGCTCTTATCATTCACAACTGACTGGAGTTCTTCAGTTCTTCAGTCTCAGACAGATAGAGTCTGCAGAGTCTCAGTCAGCAGAGTCTGCTGCCTGTCTTCCCCTCTTCCGGCTCCATCTGCTCTGGTCCATCAAACATTATCTTTCCTCTTCAGCCAGAGCTAATTTTCTTTCTGAATATAATCCTCCACCCTCTCCCTTGCTAACACCCTAGTTCAATCTGCTATCATATATGTCAAAACTACCATCCAGCCTCGTGAGTGGTCAGTTTGTTCCCACCCTTGCTACCTGAAAACATACAAGGCAACCTTCGATGGCTTCCCATTGAAAAGAATAAAATCCTGATGCTGGAGCTGACCTAAAACGTCTGAAATAACCTGGGCCCTAGCTACATGTGGTTCTCCTCTGAACCCTAGAATCCTCCTGCAGTCAGGCAGCCTGAGCAGTTGGATCCCTCCACCTAGAATGTTCTTCCTTCCTTTCCCCAGATAGAAGCATGATGTCTCCTTTTCAGTCCTAGTTCAGATGGCAAGTCCTCAGAGAGGCCCTCCCTAATTTGCTATAGAAAAGGCTGTACCTCATCCCTGCTCCCTGCTATCTGCCCCCGCTGCACTCTCTCATCCTATTACTGTCATTATATTTACCTGTACACTCACCCACTGGCTGTCTCCTTTAGGGAGGTAGGCTCCATGAGGACAGGACTTCACCTTGAGCTCCCCACGCCTAGAATGGTGCTGGCATACAACGGGTACTCAAAATTGTTTAATGAATGAAAAAAAAAATTCCCCTCCTCCTTTTTCAGTATCTTCTTCCTTTTAATTACTTCACTTCTGTCATTCTTAACATTTCTCTCCACTAGATATTTCCATCAACATACAAACAGCCCTCCTTTAAAAAGTCTTATTTGATAACAAAACACTGTTCAGTGTTAGTTCTGTTTCTCTGCTACCTTCTAGAGTCAAAAATCTCACCAGAGTGGCCTCTATTCTCTTTCCCTTATCACATAATAAAACGGCTCCTATAAAGGCTCTCTAGGATGCTAGATCCAAATACCAGCTCTGTCTTCTCGATCTTCTGACATTGAAAGTTGATTATTTCCTCCTTTTTGGACACTGTCCTCTGCTGAGTCCCCCACTACCACTTGGCTGGTTTTCCTCCCACCACTCTGGCAGCTCCTTCTCAGTCTCCTTCATTGATTCTCCCTCTCCTATGTGACAATGAAGTATATTCATCAGGTGCGGGCTGGGACTCACCACCCTACGTGGTTTGCAGTGACCTAGGGCTGATGATCTGTGTGTGTGTGTGTGCGCGCGCGCGCGTGTTTCTGAGCACGCACATGGTTTTTTTGTTTTTCTTTTCATTTATTGGCCTCTCTCTCCCGTTAGAATGTAAGCTTCAGGAGAACAGCAGTTATATCTGTTGTCTTCACTTCTTTATATTCCCAGAGTCTACCACAGTGGCTGACACAAGACTGAATGACGTATCACCCCAGGATCAGTCAGGAGCCAGTTATCAATATGGAAGTATAAAAGTTGGGAACATGTGGAATTGTCCTTTTCCACTTAGGAGACCCAGACACATCTCTACCTTAGAAAACCCTGAGAAATGGGGTAAATTCTACAATTACCTGCCTCAGGAGAAAAGGTGTCCCAGGCCCTGTCTGTCGAGACCAATTCTTTCTCCTCTGCTGTGAAGCTGATCCCCAACTTCCTCCACTGACATTTACTCCATCAATGACATGCCTATCAACTGTTCTCTGCAACCTTTCCTTTTTTCCCTCAGCAGAAAAATGTGTTGTCCTATCTCAGACTCACAGCTGCAGAACACAAACTACACACCATCTCTCCTCAGCTCCTCGGTTCTCCTCTCCCTACATCTCACTCATCTCTTTGCCTCCACATCAAAATCCCAAACACCCACATTCATCCCAGTTTCCTGATCTGCCATTTTTCACACAGCAATGCTTTCTGCCTCCTGATAACCAAATCTTATGCTTATCTCACTCCCTCTCCACAGCACTTAACACACAGAACAAATACCCTGACAGTGTCTCCTTGCTTGGCTGTCATGACATCATTTTCTTCTAGTTTTAGTCTTTTTTTTTTTTTTAAGACAGGGTCTCACTGTGTCACCCAGGCTGGAGTACAGGGGTGTGATCACAGCTCACTTTAACCTCTACCTCCTGGGCTCGAGCCATCCTCCCACCTCAGCCTCTGGAGTAGCTGGGACTATAGGCATGCACTACCACACTCAGCTAATTTTTGTAGAGAAGGGGTTTCACCACGTTGCCCAGACTGGTCTCAAAATCCAGAGCTCAAGCGATCCGCCTGCCTCGGCCTCCCAAAATGCTGGGATTACAGATGTGAGCCACCACGCCTGGCCTGGTTTTACTTTTGATTAACAATTCTTTTCCAGGCTCCCGCTTCTCTCCTTAAATGTCGCTAATCCATAGAATTTCTACCTTGGTCTTTGTTTTGGCTTATTCTGTATACTCTCCAGGATGTGACTCTGTATGCTTACAACCTCTACTACCACCTGTACGCTAATAATTCCCAAATCCTTATTTCCAGCCTAGTTCACTCTCACTAGTTCTACACATGCGTATGCAAATATTCACCGATATTTCCATTTGATTGTCTCCACAAGCAACTAAAACTCAACAAGTTTAGAACCAAATTATTTTGCTCCCTTGCCCTGGCCCCAAATCTCTCTCCTTTTGTATTCCCAGAACCAATCCCTACCTACTCAGATACCCAACCCCGAAATCTGGGAGAAAACCCAGACTATTCCTCCTCCCTTTCAAAATGCAGCTACAGCCGGGAGCGGTGGCTCATGCCTGTAATTTCAGACCTTTGGGAGGCTGAGGTGGGGGGGATCACCTGAGTTCAGGAGTTTGAAACCCGCCTGGCCAACACAGCGAAACCCTGTCTCTACTAAAAATACAAAAATTAGCTAGGTGTGCTGGTGCATACCTGTAATCCCAGCTGCTACTTGGGGGCGCTGAGGCAGGAGAACAGCTTGAACCCGGGAGATGGAGGTTACCATAAGCTGAGATCACACCACTGCACTCCTGCCTGGGCAATAGAGTGAGACTCCGTATCAAAAAAAAAAAAAAAAAGAAAAAAGAAAGAAAAAAAAAATGCAGATACAAGCTTGACTCTTCTCCATCTTCAATTTTTCTCCTCTGATCAATCCTTTTCACTTTATTTGAATGGATACTCTCCTAATTTGGCCCCTCACCGCCTTCCATCACACAGACCTTGCCTCCTTGACCAGTACAATATACTGTAAGAAAAGTTACGTGAATGTGGTTTATCTCTCTCAGCATCTTATTGTGGTGTTCTCAGCCTTCCTGTGACTATGTGAAATAATAAAATGCCTACGTGATGACGTGAAGTGAAGCGAATGACACAGGCTTTGTGACACAGTGTTTCAAAATGATGAACTATTTATTCTGGAATATTTCATTTTGGACCCAGGTTAACTGTGGGTTCTTGAAACTGTGGAAAGTAAAACCACAGAGAAGTGGAGACTACGGTGTAGCTTTATTACATTATTACATAATCTTGATTTTTAGTTATCTGCATTCCCTCATTAGATTATAAGCATCTGGCCACAGGGATTTTTGCCTTGTTCAGCACGAAGTTAAGCATTACATGGATATTAATCCAAATTTCCTAGGTTAGAAGGTTGAAAAGGTTGAATGAGAAAGCACACATGTGAACCCACCACTAACAAAATTACAATTCAAGATCCCTCCTGCTTAACAGTAACAATTATGCCTTTAATGTTGGTCAGTCTCTGGCTGACGCACTGAAGAATAGCCAACAGTCCAATTCAAATATGATGCATTCTGGGGCTGGGCACGGTGGCTCACACCTGTAACCCCAGCACTTTGGGAGGCTAAGGCGGGTGGATCACTTGAGGTCAGGAGTTCAAGACCAGGCCGGGCGCGGTGGCTCACACCTGTAACCCCAGCACTTTGGGAGGCTAAGGCGGGTGGATCACTTGAGGTCAGGAGTTCAAGACCAGGCCGGGCGCGGTGGCTCACACCTGTAACCCCAGCACTTTGGGAGGCTAAGGCGGGTGGATCACTTGAGGTCAGGAGTTCAAGACCAGGCCAGGCGTGGTGGCTCAAGCCTGTAATCCCAGCACTTTGGGAGGCTAAGGCGGGTGGATCACTTGAGGTCAGGAGTTCAAGACCAGGCCGGGCGCGGTGGCTCAAGCCTGTAATCCCAGCACTTTGGGAGGCCGAGACGGGCGGATCACGAGGTCAGAAGATCGAGACCATCCTGGCTAACACGGTGAAACCCCGTCTCTACTAAAAATACAAAAAACTAGCCGGGCGAGGTGGCGGGCGCCTGTAGTCCCAGCTACTCGGGAGGCTGAGACGGGAGAATGGCGTGAACCCGGCAGATGGAGCTTGCAGTGAGCTGAGATCCAGCCACTGCACTCCAGCCTCGGCCACAGAGCGAGACTCCGTCTCAAAAAAAAAAAAAAAAAAAAAAAGACCAGCCTGGCCAACATGGTGAAATGCTGTCTCTACTAAAAATAGAAAAAAATTAGCCGGGCATGGTGGCAAGCGCCTGTAATCCCAGCTACTTGGGAGGCTGAGGCACGAGAATCACTCGAACCTGGGAGGTGGAGGTTGCAGTCAGCTAAGATCATGCTGCTGCACTCCAGTCTGGGCAACAGAGCAAGACTGTCTCAAAACAACAACAAATAAACCTGTAAATGATGAAGATTATGTTGTAGAGTACCGAAATCACATGCGAAGTCTCTGACAAATGAAAAGTTGGTGAAATAAAAATTGTTAAAAAGCCAATGATGACAAGATGGGCACTTTAGAAGGGTCACCTTTAATACTCAAGGGAAAAACACTTTTACCATATGACCAACGCTTTTTCCAAATACGTTTACCAAAAAGAACCTTTCCAAATAGGACTACAAAAAGCTACAAAAAACTCACGTGAAGATTGCTGAATCTTAGTTTAATACAATCTTGGTGAAAAAGATACAGTCGGCCGGGGGCGGTGGCTCACGCCTGTAATCCCAGCACTTTGGAAGACTGAGGTGGGCGGATCACCTGAGGTCAGGAGGCCAGCCTGGGTCAACATAGTGAAACCTCATCTCTACTAAAAATACAAAAATTAGCCAGGCATGGTGTGGGCAACTGTAGTCCCAGCTACTCGGGAGGCTGAGGCAGGAGAATCGCTTGAACCCGGGAGATGGAGGTTGTAATGAGCTGAGATCGAGCCACTGCACTCCAGCCTGGGCGACAGAGCAAGACTCCGTTTTTAAAAAAAAAAAAAAAAAGAAAGAAAGAAAGAAAAGAAAAAAATACACAGACAAATCAACACTTGACTTATTCTACAAAACGAGTCATTGTTGCAATTATACAATTTTTTGTGAAAGATTAAAAAAATTATTTTCATAATCTTCTAAGTCGATTTTCAGGACGAAAGTCCCAAGCAAGCCTCCTTTCCTACTCTTTTTGCGTATGCGTGCGTGAAATTTTAATCTCTGTTTAAGTAGGTCTACTTTGAGTGGTCTTTCTTCAGAATCAATAATCATGGACTAAGGAGTTCTTCCATTACCTTTGATGCCTCTATCAGGCACTCCAATAAATGCTTGTTCAACAACCTACCGGAAGTCCAAGACAGGGATTCAATACAAGTATTTTAGGCTACTCTTTCTTCCCTTATTGACTTACTGGACTGGGAGTCCTCTACATTAAGCCACATTACATTCTAAACTCCACTGAAGCCCTAGATCCATTCTGGGGATGGGAGACACCATTACATGAATTTCTTTTCTGAAAGAATTCCATTCCACAGAAGACTAACGATTAAGCCTAAAATCTTAAGATTCCATGATTTGTGTACAAAACACTGTGCTCATTGCGGTAGAAGAGGGGAACTGGAGCCACACAGAAGTTTAAGAATACTCCTCGATCTTACACACTACAATCTGGGAGCCACAGGAGACTGCACATAAGTTCAATGACTTCACGGAGATTGTATGTAGGCTGGCTGTAATCTCAGATTCTTAGTCTGTTCCCATATTTCTACTCACCTGACAGCTCAGAATGAAGGCGTCTGCTGTCAGCTTGAGAAACTAAGACCGAACTGTGACCACTCTATTTTCAACTGGTCTAGAACAGGGCTTTGCAAAAATTACGTTCTTTCTCCCTTAACCCTGATTGGAGAGACCTGCCCAGATCTTGGCTGGTTTGGGGACGTGAAGACCCAACAAAAGGGAAGAGTATCACAAAGTCAGTGACTCGGGAGACCCCAAGAGCGGGTCAGAAAAGACCTTTCCGCTGGAAAACGGGCCCCTCTCCCACCTGCGGCAGGTCCCCGGACCCGCCCTCCTCCTTCCCGACCACAGGCGCGGCCGCTTCCTCCCTTCTCCCCGCCTCCCACCCGCTTCTCGCGCCTCCCCTGGGTCCCAGCTCCCTAGGGGGACGGGAGATGAGCAATGATACCTGGAGGTTGGGCGAAGTGGATGACATGGCGGCGTTCCCAGGCGGTTCCCAAGGGGAACCAGGGGCGAGAAGAGCCAACAGCAGCGACGTCGAACCGCGCCCGGGGTAACAGCCCCCGAACTGGGGAGGCCGGTGGTTCTTGGACCGCGAGCAGCAACCTCCCTTCCGGAACTTGTTTTCACACAACACTCTCTCCACCAGCACTTGGACCCTCCCCACCAAACTTCCGCAATCCTGACCCCTCTAGGTTCTGGTCCCGCCTCTGCTCCGGGCACTTCCGATTTCGTCATCAGCACGCGCGCACCCAGTCACCAGACTCCCTTCTCTCGCCACAGCGCAGGCCCTCCCTAGGCCGGGAGAAGTAGCCTGGAACATAATCGAGCCCTGGCGGAAGTCGGGCTCGGCGCAGGCGCACTGAGACTCTGGCCTAGGGGCGGGGCGGCAGCCTGGCGGACCTAGTATAGCGCAAGCGCGGAAGCACAGAGCCGGTTTTATTTCTTTTTTCTTTTTTTTTTTTGTTGTCGTTGTTTGTTTGTTTGTTTCCCCACCCCCGGGGACGTCTTTTACTTTGAGATGAATTATTGGCCCTGGCTCCCTTCCCTCCTCATCCACGTGCCTTGTTGCCTCGCAGCGTTTGAGTAAAAAACTCATCCATTTCCAAGACCCGCCGACTGGGGGCTTTGGGCCTGTGACTGCGCCTCCCTCACTCCGTGTCCTCTGTGGAATGGGGGCGATCACAGTCCTCGTCTCGGTGGTGAATAATTCAGGAGGGAGTGCGCGATGAGGCGGCTGCACAGCGATTCGCTAGCAGTCAGGCCGCGGGCGGGTCGGCGCTCGTTCCAGCTTGTTCTTCCCACGCCGCTCGGCATCTTCCAAATGACTGTTGTGTTGGGAAGATGACCGTAAATAAGGCGTGGACGGCCGCTGTCCTCGAGTATATGTTCTGAGAGGGAAGCACTTGTCCTGTAAAATGGGCATTATGCCAGTTATGTTTACAGGCAAATGGCTTGAGGTTAAATGCGTCAGGGATTAGAGGCAGAACCAAGGTAAAACCCTTTCTCAGCCTTCTTGTGGTTTGCAGCCACCACCACCCTTTTCTTCTTTTCATAGTTAACCTTCTCAAAGGAAAGCAACGTAGATGTTTAATCACTCCATCATTTTTTTCTCACTCATTCCTTAATTTTTTCTAATCTGACATCTCCGAAAGAATTAAAGTCTTCTTCTCCTCCCTCTTCATTGGTATTGTCAACTACCCCGTTCTTATTTGTCCTGCTTCCTAATGTTCCTTTTCTACCTCCTTCACTGTCTCCCTTTCTTACTCCCTGAGCTTAAGCTGAATTTACTCAAGAGTCTGTTGCCCTCTTCTCTTTTTCTTCTCCACCTCTGCTCATCTTACTCTCTTCTTGAGCTTCAGCTATCAATAGACTAGAAGTCGCTTCAAATCTGGAGTTCTGGACCCACCCCGTGCCCTGCCCAGCATTTACAACAGCCTCCCGGAGGTTTCCTTCACAGGTTTTTTCTACAAGACAAATTCAACATACTCAAATTAATTTACCTTCTACCCTAAACTTCTTTCTCTGGTCTCTCCTTAGAATAGTATTGCCAAATCTGTATCATCCAGGCTCAAAGCTCAGAGCCCTCTCTCTGCCCTGCATCTACCAGTCCTTTCTCCCTACTTGTGAAATTGCCTTTGCAAAATGATGACTGAGACAGTGAAAGAGATCTAACTTAACCAAGTCCATCTTGCTTCTAACCTCCAAGCTGTCCTTGTACATTCCTGGGCATAGGCTGAACTAACTGTGGGAGAAACTAAGTTTATAATTTAAGCAAAGATGGGCCAGGTGCGGTGGCTCAAGACTGTAATCCCAGCACTTTGGGAGGCCGAGGTGGGTGGATCACTTGAGGTCAGGAGTTCGAGACCAGCCTGGCCAACATGGTGAAACTCCATCTCTACTAAAAATACAAAAATTAGGCCAGGCGTGGTGACTCACGCCTGTAATCCCAGCACTTGGGAGGCCAAGGCGGGCGATCACCTGAGGTCAGGAGTTCAAGACCAGCCTGGCCAACGTGGTGAAACTACATCTCTACTAAAAATACAAAAATTAGGCCGGGTGCGGTGACTCACACCTGTAATCCCAGCACTTTGGGAAGCCGAGGTGGGTGACCACCTGAGGTCAGGATTTGAAGACCAGCCTGGCCAACATGGTGAAACCTCGTCGCTACTAAAAATACAAAAATTACCTGGGCATGGTGGTGCATTCCTGTAATCCAGCTACTCGGGAGGCTGAGGCAAGAGAATTGCTTGAACCGGGACCCAGGAGGCAGAGGTTGCAGTGAGCTGAGATTGCACCACAGTACTTGAGGCTGGGCTACAGAGTGAGACTCTGTCTCAAAACAAACAAAAATTATCCAGGCGCGATGGTGCCTGCCTGTAATTCCAGGTACTTGAGAGGCTGAAGCAGGAAAATCACTTGAACCCAGGAGCAGAGGTTGCAGTGAGCCAAGATCACACCACTGCACTCCAGCCTGGGCAACAGAGAGAGAATCGGTAAAAACAAACAAAAAACCCTCTTTTATCACCAGTAATAAGCCATGTTGTTATGATGGAACCCCTGATGTGGAGAAGGGCACATTACCTCTGTGGTATGCTTCCCAAACCTGTAACCTCAATCTAATCATGAGAAAACATCAGAAAAATTCATATGGAGGGTTTTTCTACCTCTACAAAATGACCAGTGCTCCTCAAAAATGTCAAGGTCATAGAAGACGAGGAAAGACTGAGGAACTGTCACAGATTGAAGAGACTAAGAAGATGACAACTAAATGCAGTATGGGATTCTGCCTTGGATCCTGAAACAGAAAAGGGCCATGCGTTGAAAAACTGTTGTAAGAATGAGAATAAAGTCTGCAGTTTAGCTAATAGTAATTTATAAATGTAAATTTCTTAGTGTTGATAAATGTACTGTGGTTATTTAAGATGTTAACAGTAGGGGAAGTTGGGTGAAGAATATATGGGAATTCTCTGTATACCTTTGCACCTATTCTGTAAAAGTTTATTTTTAATTTTATTTATTTATTTACTTATTTTGAGACAAAGTCTCGCTCTGTCACCCAGGCCAGAGTGCAGTGGTGCAATCTCGGCGCACTATATCCTCCACCTCCCATAACGATTCTCCTTCCTCAGCCTCCCAAGTAGCTAGGATGACAGGTGTGTGCCACCATGCCTGGCGAATTTTTTGTATTTTTGTAGAGATGGGATTTTGCCGTGTTGTCCAGGCTGGTCTCAAACTCCTGTCGTCAAGTGATCTGCCTGCCTCAGCCACCCAATGTGCTGGGATTACAGGCGGGAACCACCACACCCAGCCTGTAAGTATTACTTTAAAACGAAAAGTTTTCTTTTTAAAATTCTCGTTCCCTGGTACCTTACATTTTAGTGGAGTAGAAACTTTTAACCGTTTACATATTTAAAATGTAAATGTAAAAATGTTACATGTGTAAGAGTTTACAGAGTACTTTTGCATACATTATATTACTGTATACTACAACGTAAATCTTAAATCTCCCATTTTTACAAAAGAGGAAACAGGCCAGGCGCTGTGGCTCACACCTGTAATTCCAGCACTTTGGGAGGCCGAGACGGGCAGATCACAAGGTCAGGAGATTGAGACCATCCTGGCCAACATGGTGAAACCCCGTCTCTACTAAAAATACAAAAACTAGCTGGGTGTGGTGGCATGTGCCTATAATCCCAACTACTCGGGAGGCTGAGGCATGAGAATCACTTGAACTCAGGAGGCGGAGGTTACAGTGAGCTGAGATCGCGCCACTGCACTCCAGCCTGGCGAGAGAGCAAGACTCCATGTCAAAAAAAATAAAGAAAAAAAGGGAACAGCCTCAGAGGTATCAGTAG
Organism: Rhinopithecus roxellana; assembly: GCF_007565055.1. Classification (NCBI taxonomy): domain Eukaryota; kingdom Metazoa; phylum Chordata; class Mammalia; order Primates; family Cercopithecidae; genus Rhinopithecus; species Rhinopithecus roxellana. Next base: position 22,907,975 of record NC_044569.1, read on the forward strand.
AAATGCCCCCCAATTCATTCAGCTTTTATATGGCGGAGCTGGAGTTTGACGCAGGTCTTCTGACTCCCGGATGACAAGTGCTAGGATAAAGGCAGGAAGCCCTGTGGGACCACAGGAGAGAGAAGGCTTAATTCTGAATGAGTGGTTAGGGATGTCTTAGGGAAAGTTCACTTAAACTGAAGTTTAAAATCTTAATCTGATTTTGACGGAGTGCAGGCCGTTTCAGGCAGAAGGAAAAGCAGAAATAAAGGCGCTGAAGAATAAAATACCTGCTCTGTTTGAGGGATCCCTGGAATGTAGGAAGCAGAGGCGCTGTGGGGTTGGAGTGGCAGGAGATAAAGCTAAAAATGCACCAACTGGCACTGCCAGTTAGAGGCTTGCAATAATGAGTTTGGACATCATTCTGTAAGATTTGTTGAAAGCTTTCCTCTTCATTCTGTCACTACCTCCTGCTTTTCTCTCTTCCTGTCTTCCTTCTTGGTAGAGTTGTGATTTGGTCAGATGTTGGTTTCATGAAGGTGGATCTGAGTCCTTTTAGGATACACCAGAAAGAGGGAGGAGGCAGTAAGATCAAGCAGGAGGTTCCTGCAAGTGTTTCATTTTAGAAAAAAGGGATGCAGAGCCAAAAGGGATATTCCCGGTTCCTGCAGTGCAGCCCCCATTCCTTGCCTCTTGGGCGTTAAAGAATAGATTCTCCTCCTGGCCTGATATGGTGGCTCACGCCTGTAATCTCAGCACTTTGGGAGCCCGAGGCGGGTGGATCGCCTAAGGCCAGGAGTTTGAGACCAGTCTGGCCAACATGGTGAAACCCTGTCTCTACTAAAAATACAAAAATTAGCCGGGCATGGTGGTGGGGGCCGGTAATCCCAGCTACTCGGGAGGCTGAGGCAGGAGAATGGCTTGAACCAGGGAGGCAGAGGTTGCAGTGACCTGAGATCATGCTATTGCACTCCAGCCTGGGCAACAAGAGCAAAATTCCATCTCGAGAAAAAAAAAAAAAGGAAATCCTGGCTCCTTTCATTGCTTTCACCAATTCAATCTATTAAAAATCATACTGTTCCTCAAGTGTCAGTTCCAATGTCGCTTCCTTAGGAAACTTCTGAAACCTGTCTGAGCTCTCATCGCACTTTGGACCTTGAATTGCCCTTAAATCACACATGCCAAGTGCCTAACACAGTGCCTGGTGCAGAGCAGATGCTCAAAAATTGTTGATCTTACTAGCACGTGTTCTACTTTTCTAGATGGTGAAATCCCCAAGGGCTAAGACTTCATTTTATTCTATTTGCAACCTACCCCCCTGCCTTACCACCTACATGTACTAAGAGGGTGTGTTCTTCAATAGCCAAGGTTTGTTGAACAAAATGGAGTTTCCCTGCTGTGATCAAGGACTTCAGAAATTAGGAAGGTCAGTGGGGTGGCAGGTGGTGTTTGTGGATTCAGCCTTCGACAGGGTCTCACATGCAGACCGCCCAGGACTGAATTCATTTCACTCAGACCATTTTAAAGACACGCCTAATATTAACATTAAGGTCCTCCCCTCCTGTGCACCCAGAAGTCAGGTCTCTATTTGTTGAGTTTTCAACTTCCTGCCTGACCTGAAACATAACTTGAAGGAAGGCAAAGTGTGGATGGGGCTGATCCCATGAAAGTGACTCAGGCAGTTGTCAGGCAGGAAGTTGGTTGAGCCCATCAGGTGACATTCCTTTCTGAATGCGCTCAACTACTCTGAAGGCCCAGCCCTTTCTCACTTATTGCTATTCATTTTATTCATATGAAGCCACAGCCAGCTTGTGGACTGATAAGGAGGTGTGGGAATCAACCCATCAATGTCATTCATTCAGCCATGTGATAGAGGGCGTGGGGATGAAGCAGCAATTCCTCATTGCTGGTCATATAAGGGTGAACATGACGTAAGACATTAGCACAGAAAAGATGAGGGGCCTGCCCTCAAGCAGTTTGCAGGCTAGAATAAGAAAAAAAGAAAAAAAATTTTTTTTTAGCCACACCTGGCTAATTTTGTATTTTTAGTAGAGATGAGATTTCACCATGTTGGCCAGGCTGGTCCCGAACTTCTTACCTCAGGTGATCTGCCCACGTCGGCCTCCCAAAGTGCTGGGATTACAGGCATGAGCCACCGTGCCTGGCTCATCTTGTTTAATTTTTTAATTTATTTTTCATTTTTTGAGACAGTCTCGCTCTGTCGCCCAGGCTGCAGTGCAGCGGCGTAATCTCGGCTCACTGCAACCTCCACCTCCCGGGTTCAAGCGATTCTCCTGCCTCAGTCTCCTGAGTAGCTGGGACTACAGGTGCATGCCACCACACCAGGCTAATTTTTGTATTTTTTAGTAGAGACGGGGTTTCACCATATTGACCAGGCTGGTCTTGAACTCCCGACCTCGTGATCCGCCCGCCTGAGACTCCCAAAATGCTGGGATTACAGGCACAAACCATTGCTCCTGGCCTTCTTTTTACTAATATTTTCACCTGCAGTTGGTTGAGTCTATGGATGTGGATTTATGGATTTATATGCTTTATAAAAGTGTATAAAACAAGGTATTCTTGTGTTATATGTGTTGCAAATATTTTACCGTTTTAGCAGTTGGGTCATTACTTTTTTGGCGTGAAAATTTATTATTATTTTTCTTTTTTGCTGTGTTGAGAAAGAGCTTACCCACTATTTAAAACAACAACATCATACTTTTATCTTCTTTCAGTATGTACAGGGTTTCACTATTGCATCTAAATCTTTGACCTGTCTGGAGTTTATTTTGGTGTTTTATTTATTCCAAATGAGTAGCCAATCGTTCCAATGTTATTTAGTTAACATTCATCTTTTCTTTACTCATTTGAAAGGGCAGCCCTTGTTGTATACTATTTTCTCAAAGGATTTGTCTGAATTCTTGATGCCGTTTTAACTATTTCTTTTAACCACCTATTCTTACTCCAAGAAAACTTATTACAACAGCTTTAGAATACATTTCAGTATCTTGTGAGACTGCCCGATTTCTTCTAAGCAGAATGCAACACTAGTTAAGGGCTCAGTTTCTGATGTTAGAATGCTTGCTTCAATTTTTTTTTTTTTTTTTTTTTTTTTTTTTTTTTTTTTTGAGATGGAGTTTTGCTCTTGTTGCCCAGGCTGGAGTGTAATGATGCGATCTTGGCTTACTACAACCTCCGCCTCCCAGGTTCAAGCGTTTCTCCTGCCTCAGCCTCCCAAGTAGCTGGGATTACAGGTGCCTGCCACCATGCTCAGCTAATATATTGTATTTTTAGTAGAGACTGGGCTTCACCATGTTGGCCAGGCTGGTCTCGAACTTCTGACCTCAGGTGATCTGCCTGCCTTGGCCTCCCTGAGTGCTGGGATTACAGGCATGAGCCACCATGCCAGCTTCAAAATCTTGACTCTAGCACATTGTAGGCAATTACTCAATATCTCTAAACTGCTGTTTCTGCATCTATAAAAGGGAGTGGTATTACTATCCCATCTGCTGGGGCTACATGAGAATTAAATGAGACTACAACATCACAGGATTGGGCTCAAACCATAGTTAACACTTGTTAAATGTTTGCTGTCAAGCATATTCAGAATAGTTCAGATGTTTCTTACGTTACTTTTCCACATGAATTTTAGTATTATTTTGTCGAGTTCCACCTAAAACATTTATTTGTTTTGTAATTGAATTGATATATTAATTCAGAGCAGATGGACATCTTTACAGAAGTGAATTTCCCTCAGGTTTAAAAATCATGATACGTCATTCTTCAAGTCTTCTCGTATGCTTTTTTTTTGTTTGTTTTGTTTTGCCTTTTTTTGTTTTTTTTTTTTGTTGTTGTTTTTGAGACGGGTCTCGCTCTGTCACCCAGGCTGGAGTAGAGTGCAGTGGGGTGATCTTGGCTCACTGCAACCTCCGCCTCCGGGTTCAAGCTATTCTCCTGTCTCGGCCTCCTGAGTAGCTGGGATTACAGGCACGCACCACCATGCCTGGCTAATTTTTGTATTTTTAATAGAGACGGGGTTTCACCATGTTGGTCAGGCTAGTTTTGAACTCCTGACCTCATGATCTGCCGACCTTGGCCTCCTAAAGTGCTGGGATTATAGGCATGAGTCATGGCACCCAGTTTCTTGTATGCTTCTTTTTTTTTTTTTTTTTGAGGCGGAGTCTCGCTCTGTCGCCCTGGACTGGAGTGCAGTGGCCAGATCTCAGTTCACTGCAAGCTCCGCCTCCCAGGTTTACGCCATTCTCCTGCCTCAGCCTCCCGAGTAGCTGGGACTACAGGCGCCCGCCACCACGCCCGGCTAGTTTTTTGTATTTTTAGTAGAGACGGGGTTTCACCATGTTAGCCAGGATGGTCTCGATCTCCTGACCTCGTGATCCACCCGTCTCGGCCTCCCAAAGTGCTGGGATTACAGGCTTGAGCCACCGCGCCCGGCTCTTGTATGCTTCTTAGCAGTGTTTTATATTTTTCTTCACATGGTTTTTGAACATTTGTTTCGGATTTATCTCTAGGAATTTTATTGTACTGTTGTTGCTATCATAAATAATATATTTTCTTCCCATATTTTCTAGCAGATTATGGTTTATATACAGGAGACTGTTAATATATGCAGGCTGATTTTGGCAGACACTTTGTTTCTAATAGATCATCTACCTATTCTCTGGGAGTTTCCAGGCAAATGATGAAAACTTCTGCAAACAATGATACCTTTTCCTTTTTCCCATACAAAGTTAAAAGTGTCAAGAATAGACATCTTTATATTCTCCCAAAGTTTAAAGGAAAGCCTTCTAGTGTCTTATAAAGAATCATTTAGCATGTGAAATATGATTAGATTCGTTTTCTATTGCTGCATAACAAATTAGCACAAACTCAGTGGCTTAAAATAACATACTTTTATTGTCTCACAGTTTCTGTGGATCGGGAAGCCAGGCCCAGCTTAGCTATGTTCTGTGCTCAGGGTCTCACAAGGCTGAGATCAAAGTGTAGGCTGGGATGCATTTTCATCAGCAAGCTCAACTAGGGATGGATATGCTTCCAACTACCTATGATTGTTGTCAGAATTCATTTCCCTGGAGCTGTAGAATTCATGATAGCTGATAACCTGCTTCTTGAAAGCCACACACACACACACACACACACACACACACACACACACACACACATGCATGTGTGCGCATGCGTGCTCGCAGAGTTTCTGCTGCTTCAAGTCTCTTACTTTAGGGAAAGCTCATACTCTCTTTAAAGGGCTCACCTGACTAGGTAGGACTCACTGAGGATAATCGTCCTTTTGATGAACTCAAAATCAACTCCTTAGGTGCCTTAATTACATCTGCAAAATCCTTTCACCTTTGCCATATTCTATTGGTTTGAAGTAAGTCACAGGTTCTGCCTGCACTCAAGGAGAAGGACATTACACAGAGGTATGACTTATCGGGGTATATCCGCTACAGTAATATTTCAGAACACATCTCTATAGAGGAGATAGGAAAAATTAATATTCTGCTCAACATAAGAGAAATGTGTAAGGTTTCATATTCTAAATGCTATGCTCACAAGCAACTATAAAACTTTTGTTGGTGCTATATATATATATGTGAATATGTAATTTATGTTTTATAAGACTAAGACAACTGTTACATTTATTTAGATATCAACAATAGATAATAAAAAAGAGGAGTGACCAAAAGCAGATGCTTATAAAGAAAGGTAAGGCACTGCTTTGGAACATTGTATGGAGGGGAAGCACTTGGTTTAGAAAAGAGGAATTAGTTTTCCATACCTTGGAAATATGCTGACTAATACATGTTCCAGCAGTAAAATTCATCTGGATCTAGAAGCTCTTATTGTCCACCGAGTGGCCCTTCTCCTGAGTAACTCATTCCAGTTGTCTTTTGAATTGGCAAAATTTGGAGTGCCAAGATGCTGTCACTAAATCAACACGCAGATCTAGGGTGAGAGTATTGGAGCGGAATCATTTTTATTCCAAAAATCCACCTGTATTTATTTCTCATGGACTAGTTTCAGGAGCATTTAGGTTCTATTTCAGGATTTCCCCCAGCACTGAATAGCACAATCTCCCAAATAGCAACAATGCCATCATCAGGCTAATGATTGGCTAGATGAGCAAAGGAATTTTGCGTATCATTATCTAACTGCATATTTTCCCAGGAATTATAGTCTACATTAGTTTTTCATTGTCCTATTTGATTGCTAAATCAAGTCAACAAGATTAAGCAGAAATAAGTGAATAGATCGTAAGAGTAGAAATTATGTATCAGAGAGGGCTCAAATATGATGCCTATGATGTTTGTTTAGTAATATTTTTTCCTGAAAATAGTATAGTGCTCTCTTACTCTGTCACTCAGGCTAGAGTGCAGTGGTACGAACATAGATCATATATCACTGTAGCCGGGAACTCCTGGGCTCAAGTCGTCCTCCTGCCTCCGCCTCCCAAGTAGCAGGGATTAGAGTTGTGCAGCACCATGCTCAGGTCCTTCACCTTTTTACAAGCTCATTTGTATCAACTTCAGGCAAATCTTTCCTGAGACCTTAAGCTTTGCTTCCATCTCCCTGTTCTCCCTTTTCAAAGTGCATAACTTTATATCATTTCTTGATACTGCAGCTATTTTTAAAAAGAATATAACTGCCACAGCTGGGTGCAGTGGCTCAAGTCTGTAATCCCAGCACTTTCGGAGGCCGAGTAGGGGGCAGATTGCTTTGAGCTCAGGAGTTGGAGACTAGTTTGGGCAATATGGTGAGACCCTACCTCTACAAAAAATACGAAAATTCGCTGGGCGTGGTGGTTCATACCTGTGATCCCAGTTATTCAGGAGGCTGAGGCTGAAGAATCGCTTGAGCCTGAGGTGGAGGTTGCAGTGAGCCAAGATCGTGGCACTGCACTGTAGCCTGGGCAACAGTGAGACCCTGTCTGGAAAAAAAAAGAAAAAAGAAAAGAAAAAATATCTAAAAACAAATTGGCTATAAAAACAAAAAGAATATAACTGTCAGGAAAAAAAGTAAGCCGTGGTTGTGGTTTTGTGTGGAACACACAGAGAAGCCTTATGATTTAATTACAAGCTAAACTTTTAGTAAATGGCCCTTAGGGAAAGTTTTGAGTAACAGGTGAGGATAATACTCTGGGTAGTGGGAAGTAAGGAAACAGGACTGAGGACCCGCAAAAAAGGTCACATCAATTGGAACCTTAAGACTGAAAATCAGCTGGTTACCTTCTTTGTAATTTATCAGTTTCCCAATGAAAAACCAAAAATTGCCAAACTTTCACAATGTTTTATTAGAAGTTGCTGTTTCAGGGCACTTTAAGGTCAATGTTTTAAGTACACAAGACACTCAATACTCCTATTTCTACTTTAGCTGTAATAACGTTGGGCTTTGAAATCAAAGCATGTGGTACAGAATTCTTATTTGTATGTGTAAATAGATGTCAACCCCCGGACTCAAAGAAGAGACAATAGAATTCATGGCACAGCTGTGTTAGAACCAATAATGGTTTTCAATCACTTGGTCTGATGGTGTTAATTGAGACTCTGTCAGGTATGCAGCACTTAAATTTGATGTTTAAGAGAAATGAATCCCAGACAGAAGTCAAACATGGCCCCTTCTTGAAAACTTCTAATACGACTGAAAGAATGAAGCAGATATATACCGAAGGCAGTCTTTATGGGTCAAAATGAATGATAAATATATTTTACAGCTTATAAGTTATAAACAAACAGTGAGAGCTGTTGGTTTCAGTGATCATAGAAAGGGCTGGGCCTGAACTATGCCTAGAGAAGAAACTAGATACAGCGAAAGAATCTACTTATTCATGTAAAGGCACTCAGTGCTGCCAAACAGAGTTCTCTTTTCATATTATTCAAATTGTAATTCCAAAATGGAAGTCTTGGAAGCCCAAATGTTTGCTCATAATCTTGGCCAAATTCCACCTTGGAAGAGTAAGTTAAAAACCACAGCCAATTCAATTATTTAATTTCACTGTATTAAACCTCAAGGTTGCCAAATGATCTCATTACCAAATTATATCCTAAGGTCGTCCTGGGAAAATAAGCTATTCTATGCCAGACAAAATATCCCCAAGGGCAATTCTGGGCCAGTGATATTTTCAAAGTTGCAAAATGGCTGTGTTTTTCATTGGAAAATTCCATCCTCCGCCCCTGGTACTCTTGGAGAATTCTGTAGCTTACCTAACCTAGCGCAACAAAGCATTGGGCCAAAGAGTATCATGCAAAACACACTCAGTAACATGTGAACGACCACTAGTTGCAGTCCGAAAAACAAATTTTTTATAGATTTTGTAAAGATGCATACTGAGTCTGCAAACATCTTATGAGAAACAGTGGATTCCAGTATTAATCACAAGTGCCTGTCATATAGTCTGTGTTTTTTTGTTTTTTGTTTTTTGTTTTTCCAAAATGGAGTCTCACTCTGTCGCCCAGGCTGGAGTGCAGTGGCATGATCTCAGCTCACTGCAACATCTGCCTCCCAGGTTCAGGCAATTCTCCTGCCCCAGCCTCTCGAGTAGCTGGGATTATAAGTGCGCGCCATCGTGCCTGGCTAATTTTTGTATTTTTAGTAGAGACAGGGTTTCACCATATTGGTCAGGCTGGTCTCGAACATCCTGATTCACCCACCTCAGCCTCCCAAAGTGCTGGGATTACAAGGGTGAGCCACCGTGCCCGGCCTCTTATATAGTCTTATGATTAGGTATTCAGAGGTTATTAAAATGCTGTAGTAAGAGATGTTATGCTTGGGAATATTACCAATAAAGACATGAAAAGACAGAAATGTTCTGCTTTTACTCTTTGTGTTTTAGGGCTCATTTTTTTTCCAATGGAGAGACTTTGTAGTAACAAAAGGTTCAGGTTCCCTCTTAAAAGAGAAAACATACTACTTCTATCAAGGCAAGGAATACCCCTAAACAAAGTAGTCTTATTTTGCCAGGGTCAAGTGAGAAACTCCAGGAAAGGGATATTATAAGAGTCCCTAAGGGGTTGATTTAGGTCAGGGGAAATGTATACCTCGGAGGGAGATGGAAACATTAACTTATTTAGAAGTTGGCTCTCTTCAAAGACCCCAGAGTGTAAAGTATCAGGTAATTGATCCAAGTGGCCAATATGTCAATCAACAAATCTAAATTGAGTTGACTATTATGTGAAAGGTACCTAACTCTCCAAGCTCCTTCTAAATTTCCCTAAAAGGGCAGCATTGTGCATTGATTGTCTAACTCATGAGTATTAACAACACAGATATATTTTAGAAGTACCAACAGTGACATTGTAATTTTATGGTGTTGTGTCTACACATTGTAATGTGCAAAGAGCTCTCTCTGGAGTCCAGAAGTCCTAGGGTGTAAGCCTGCCTCTTCCACTCAACAGCTTTGGTGCCTTTCTCGAGAGTAAAGGAAGGGTTTTGGATGAAAGGTAGCGTGATGGAATCAGAAGACTTCAGTTCTATACTCAGCTATCCCACTGCCTTGCAGTGGGAAGGTCACTTAGCTTCTCTATTTTGTCTTTAGTTTGCTTGTTGGTGAAGAGAAAAAGCTACATCACCTCTAAATTATCTTGCTGCTTTAAATCAGTCCCTTGAAGCAGAAAATAATTATACCACTTGAAATTACTGTGGATGCTTAAAGTTGCACCTATATTTTTACGCCTGACTCTTGAGATGCCGTGGTGTAACAGAAAGTATTAGAGATTTTGAAGTGAGACTCAAGAACAATTACCTGGTCTAAAACTTAGTTTTATCTTTAAGGTTAGACTAGTAATTCCTACTTTACAAGGTTTCTGCAAAGATGAGAGATAAACTACAATGTCTGGCTCATAGCAGACACTTAGTAACTGGTGGTGCTTTTTATTTATACCTCTATGAACTACTTGATGCCAAGGTGTAGCATTATTCCTATGGGAAAATAAAGTAGACCTTATAACAGTCTCCTGTTTCTAGGGCATCACTGCAGCAGACACAGCATAATGCTATCTTATGTAATGTAGACAGTCAGGTATGAAATTGTAGGGAAACTTATTAATGGAGCCCAGTACTTTACAAAGGTATTGAATGTTACCTTTGTAAGGTCTCTCACTCAGATCTTACAGTGAATTCTGACACTTAATGCCCAAGGCTTCTTTATGTGGTCAGGTCAGTTCTGATAGGCTCCGAGTTAGGGATATTCTACTGATTGAATAAAGCTGCTCCTCAGCTTGGTGTCTTTCTCCATCCTTCTTTTCGGGCTCCTCTTTTTCACCAGCATCCCCAGCACATCACACCCCCACTACGCTGTATTTCTGCATTTTTACCACATCGTGGATACTTGTTGGCACTCACAAATGAGCATTCATTCGTCGTGTTTCCAGCTTTCACAGTTTCACAGGGAACTCCCTGTGTAAGGCATAACCCCTATTTTTAAAGAGTTTACAATCTATTAACATATAGAGAAATAAGCAATACACAATCCTGTGTGATAAGTGTGAGTAGTGTTACAAGCAGGAACTTCAGGAAGGAGAAGAGACTGCTTTAGACTGGGCTGGGATGGCTCCTGAGAGGAACTCACTACTGAGCTGCCTCTTGGTGGTGGGAGAGGAGAAGCTGGGCTTTTCAAGAGCAGAAATGCGGGGACCAAGATGGGTGGCAGGATGGTGCCAAGAATGTGGTCTGTGGAATTCTTCCCTAGAGAAGTTTTAAAGAAAATTATTTTCCAGTCAATTCATAAGCTCATCTCTGCTGTGGACATTCTTTTTACTCTAACCCAGAGAAGAAAAGCAGGTATCAGGTATTGGATGTGTGAGCCTGGCCGGACCAATTATCCACATTAAGTCCCATTTCATCACCAGTTAAGGTCAGTATCATACAGTTAGTGTGACAGCTAAGATGCAGTACGTGAAGATACTGAGAGGTAGCAGGTTCTTGATGAAGGCATGATGCCACCTCTCCCTCTGCTCCACAGAAATATGTGTATGACAAGTTGGGATTGGGATATATTTATCTCTGTAATTTATTTTTATTTAATTAATTAATTAATTAATTTTTTTGTGAGGGAGTCTCGCTCTGTCACCCAGGCTGGAGTGCATGGCGTGATCTCGTCTCACTGCAATCTCTGCCTCCCAGGTTCAAGCGATTCTCGTGCCTCAGCCTCCCGAGTAGCTGGGACTGTAGGTGCACACCGCCATGCCTGGCTAATTTTTTGTATTTTGGTAGAGACGGGGTTTCACTGTGTTGCCCAAGCTGGTCTCAAACTCCTGAGCACAAAACTTTGGCCTACCAAAGTTTTGGGATTACAGGCGTGAGCCGCTGCGCCTGGCCTATCTCTGTAATTTATTAATCTTGTGTAATTTCTTTTTTTTTTTAAAGAGACAGGATCTTGCTCAGTCACCCAGGCTGGAGTGCAGCACTGCCATCATAGCTCACTGCAGCCTCAAATTCCTGGGATCAAGCAATCTCACCTCAGCCTTTCAGGTAGCTGGGACCACAGGCATGTGCCATGATGCCTAGCTAATTATTTATTTTTTTGTAGTGATGAGAGTCTCATTATGTTGCCCAGGTTGATCTCGGACTCCTGGCCTCCAGTAATCCTTCCACCTTGGCCTCCTAAGGTGCTAGAATTATATGCCTGAACCACAGTCCCTGACCAATCTTATATAATTTTATATAAGTATTTATTTTCAAATTAATGCACATACTTATGTGAATAAATCTAAACATAATAGGTTTCCCAGCTCTTTTTTTTTCCCTGAAATATTTCTGTGATGGATTGAAAGAAATTTTAAAAATAATTTTAAGGAAATCTTATCAAATGTTTTAGCTCAGAAAACAGAAAATTGTGTCTGGGTTGCTGCTGTAACAATGTAACACCAACAGAACGGCTTCAAACAACAGAAAAGAAGTGTGGGGCATGGTGGTTCATGCCTGCAATCCCAGCACTTGGGGAGGTCAAGGCAGGAGGATTGCTTGAGCCCAGGAGTCTGAGATCCCCAGCCTGCACAGCGTGGTGAAACTCTGTCTCTACAAAAAGTAAATTTTAGAAAAAGAAAATAAACGTGTCTGGCACAGCACATGCCTGTAGTCCTAGCTACTTGGAAGGCTGAGATGGGAGGATAACTTGAGTCCAGGGATTCGAGGCTGCAGTGAACCATGATTGTATCACTGCACTCCAGTCCGGGTGACAGAGCAAGACCCTGTCTTAAAAATAAAACCAACCAAACAAAAACCAACAGAAATATATCCTGTCACTGTCCTGGAATCAATCAGGGCGATGCTCCCTCTGAAGGCTCTAGTGAATGATCCTGCCTGGCTTAATTCTAGTTTCCGGTGGTGACTGGCAATCCTTGGTGGTCCTTGGCCTACAGACAAATCACTCCATCTCTGCCTCCATGGTCGTCACATCACGTTCTGCCTCTCTGTCTGAGTCTCTGTGCCCAAATTTCCCTCTTTTTTGTTGTTGTTGTTGTTTTGAGACAGAATCTTACTCTGTCGCCCACGCTGGAGTGTAGAGGTGTGATCTCGGCTCACTGCAACCTTCTCATCCCTGGTTTAAGTGATTCTCCTGCCTCTGCCTCCTGAGTAGCTGGGACTACAGGCATGCATCACCATGACCAGCTGATTTTTGTATTTTTAGTAGAGACCGGGTTTTGCCATGTTGGCCAGGCTGGTCTCGAACTCCTGACCTCAGGTGATCTGCCTGCCTCAGCCTCCCAAAGTGCTGGGATTACAGGTGTGAGCCACCGGCGCCAGCCAAAATTTCTCTCTTCTAACAAGGATACCAGTCAGCAATCAAGAACCCTGAGCAATGGCAACATGAACTGAAGCGAATTCATGATCCAAATATTACTAAATGATCCCAAGGAGAAGCAGAACCTGGAGACAGCTTCAGATGAGTGACTGCCATGAAGAGCATTCTGACATGATGTGAAATATTGACTCCCAGGTCAACCTTTTGTTATAAATATTCTACACAAAAGACAGGATAAAGCTCCTTTATAAATAAAGTAATTACCTCAGGAAATTTAAGAATTTCACTCTTCTGTGTCTAGTGGTCTGACAAAGGAATTCAAATTATTTTAAAAATTGTGATTCAAAAGGTTTTAGAAAAAATTAAAAGAGGAGTTCAACTACTGTTGCTCCTTTTAATTTTTTTTTTTTTTGGTCATTGGATCAATCCCCAATATCAGTTTCATCTGTACATTTTAAAGAAATTCTCCCACTCTTGAATTGATTTTATTTTCTTAGTTCAGTCAATCTATCTTGTAATCAACTAACAATCCAGAATATGTGAAAGCCAATCTGTATTCCAGTTAGTGGGCTAGTTTTTTGGTCTTAAGTGTGGTAAGAGTCCCCTCTACTGGCAATGCCTAGAAACTGCAGTTCTCTACCCGTGCAACTGGAACAGGGGGATTCAACAGTAAGTGACTTGCCTTTCATTGTAGCCCCCCTTGAAAATTGCTACACGTAGTAGGCTCAGGGCAAGCAACACCGAAAAGCACAGATTAGGAAACCCACTGTGAAGTGAGCCTTGGCCCACAGCCTTGTGGGTTGAATTGGAAAACGCTTACTTCTCTACAGAACAATGCTGTTCAATGGAAAAATAATGCAAGCGGCCGGGCGCGGTGGCTCACGCCTGTAATCCCAGCACTTTGGGAGGCCAAGGCGGGCGGATCACGAGGTCAGGAGATCGAGATCATCCTGGCTAACACGGTGAAACCCCCGTCTCTACTAAAAATACAAAAAAATTAGCCGGGCGTGGTGGCGGGCGCCTGTAGTCCCAGCTACTCGGGAGGCTATGGCGTGAACACGGGAGGCGGAGCTTGCAGTGAGCTGAGATTGCGCCACCGCACTCCAGCCTGGGCGACAAGAGTGAAACTCCGTCTCAAACAAACAAACAAACAAAAAAAAAAAAAAAAAAAAAAAGAAAGAAAGAAAAACAATGCAAGCTACAAGTGTGAGCCACATATATAATTTCAAATTTTCTAGTGGTCACATTCAGTGTAAAGAAACAAGTGAAAATAATTTTACGAATGTATTTTTATTTAACCTAACATATTCAAAATATTGTAATTTCAACATGTAATCAATATAAAAAATTAATGAGATATTTTCAATGTTTCTGTTGCACTAAGTCTTTGAAATCCGCTGTGTACTTTCCACTTGCAGTGCGTCTCGATGTGGACTAGACACATGTCAAATGTTTAGTAGCCCCATGGGGCTGGTGGTTGTTGGGCTGGACAGTACAAGACCAACTCCAGAAACAAAGACAAGACGTGAGGGATATGACCTTACCTGCTTCACGATTTACAGTTCAGAGCGCAGGGCAATACCTTACCACTTTCCTGAAATCCGTCTAGAAAAAGACCATTATACATTCATACATTCGCTTGCAAGAATCTAGAGGTCAATAGTGTGTTTGTATCACTTTTGGTGCAACAACAGTTATACAAAGTAACAGCACCAGAACTCTGGAAAGTGGTTTGACATTATGTATCCAGAGCTTTCAAACATTCACAGCTTCCAGATCAGCAGTTATATTTATGGAGATTGTGGTAGTGAAATATGAGCACAACTCTGGCTTTGGGGGCCAAGTTCCTGTTTGCTGGGTTGGGCTGTGTCTCTTTGCTGGGCTGGACTGCATTTCTGCTCCCAATTCTGGCAAGACTGGGTTCTCAGGATGGCTGTAACCCTCAGCAGCAGACGTCGAGTCATCCCTGACAGGACTACTTTGTCCTGGGCGGAGGAACACTGACCTTCGGCCCGTTGGTCACACTCTCGGCTTGCTTTTCTTTCCCTTTCCCTTGGGGTCTGAGGTTGGGTGCGGTGGGCTAGTTAAAAATTAGATGCATCCATAAAATTAAACTAGTAATCAATATGTATAATTTTACTAATAAGTATATAACAAAACTAATTAAATGGATTATTGCTCCTGAAGGCCTTTGTCCTCCAGGCTGTTTTGTTGGTTCTAATGAGAGGGAGCCATGGGTGACGGTGGAAGGGCATGGCTTTTCTGGACCTTCTGCCCTGGAAGGGGAATCTACCCAGAGGAGGTAGTCAGAGATGCAGAGCAAGATCCATGGATAAATCTATTCAACCAGCTTTCTTTGTATTAGGAACAAATAGAAACAAATATTCAACAGTAGGAAATTGCTTAACAATATGACATTTCCATATGATGGAAATTATGTGGCTTTCAAATAAGGTTTCAACTAATGTTTTCCCTCTTGTTTTGTTTTGTTTTATCCATGACTCCATGACACCCGAGTTTTGTACGGTTTATTATGAAAAGCATCGGCCCCTTTCCCTTTCACTTCTCCCCTCCCCAGATGTCTCACTACCTCTGAACTGGTCATTTTGAAATTTACTCCCAGTTCTCCAAATCAGCTACGTGTATTTCTGTTTGTGGGCTTTCAGCTTTAGTCATTATATACTGGCTGTTAGTTCTGGAGGAGGGATTGAGCTTCTTCCCTTCCCATCCCCACCGTGAATGGTCACCTCTCCTGTTTCCTTGCCCCTCTCCCTCCTACAGCTTCAGCCTCCGCAGGCAGGGTGCTGCTCTTGCTTTTTTTTTTTTTTGAGACAGTCTTGTTCTGTCACCCAGGTTGGAGTGCAGTGGTGTGATCTCAGCTCACTGCAACCTCCATCTCCCAGGTTCAAGTAATTCTCTTGCCTCAGCCTCCCAAGTAGCCGAGATTACAAGCGTGTACGACCACGCCCAGCTAATTTTTGTATTTTCAGCAGAGATGGGGTTTTACCATGTTGGCTAGGCTGGTCTTGAACTTCTGGCCTCAAGTGATCTACCCGCCTTGGCCTCCCAAAAGTGCTGGGATTGCAAGTGTGCTGCTGCTCTCTTTCTACCTATGCTCTGCCCTGACATTTGTCTCACATCAGATTGTGGTCATCCATTTTGTTGTTCATCTTCTTTGAGGACAGTCTATGCCTTTCCACTCTGTCTTGGGTGTCTGATGCATTCCAGACACTCAGTGTTTGAGGAAAACCAAACAAGGCACGTGGCAGCCCCTAGGCTGTTGCTTTAAGAAGGGCATGGAATGCTAGCAACAAGTGAAGCCACCCCACCAGGAACTTATAAGGCAAGGGAGTATCCTGCTGGTCTCTACCATCTCTCCAAACATGTTATGATATCTTAACCAGCATTTCCCACCCTCCCAAGACTTCACTTTTATGTTGAGGCTTCTCTTTTCTCCCCATCTTTATGTTGGTCAACTTTCTTCCCAAGTCTGCCTATAATTGGGAAAGCAAAAAGTAAATCAAGATCAAGAACATTTGAAATGAATATTCTCATTGAACTATCCCAAGTGGAGCTGAATTTTCTCCTTAAATGAGATATAGAATGATGAAGCTTTTAGATTGGGCCTTGAAGATCAGGAAAGACACCAACAGGAAAAGATAGGGCTTATTTTGCAGAAGGGTGTTCTCAGTAGTAATCCTTTGAGGCAGCGGAGTGGGGCATGTTCCAAGGAAAGCCACCTGTTTATGTTAGCTATAAATTAACCGTATTTGTAATAGAGATTAGGCCATAATATTGTTGCTGTTTAGATTTGATGCACTCTGGTCTTTCAGAGGAGCTTGTATATATCTGTGAAGTTTGTGAGTTGGATGTTTGTAAATAGAGAATCTGCTAGATTCTACTGCATACACATTTTAGGACAGGCACCATTCTTGATCCTGGAGATAGAAGCAATAAGAAAAGACATGGATCTTGTAGTTCAGTAGGTGAGATGATTGCAAATAATGAAATAGATAATCATGTACAATAAATACTATGATGAGAAGCTTCTATGAGAGTGTTTAAAGGAAGAAGGAGGAGGAGGGGTGGTTAGGGAACGCTTCCCTCGAGGGAGGACTGGCCGAAACTCACCTTTCATTAGAGAAGATTGTAAGGGATGTGGTGCCAGTGGGCAAAAGTCAAATTCCAAGTATTAAAATGTATGGAAATGGGACAAGTGTACAAACAAATGTTTGAAAATACAGGTTAAACCATGCATGTAATGTTATACATTTTCAAAAATCAGATATACATAAATGTAACATTTTGATAACTGAATTTAGTTCTAATGCAGGGAAAAACAGTCTGGCTACTTTTAAGTATGTCCAGCTACATTCAGTAATTTGGGGACATTAACTGATTTAAAGCTTTGTCACACTGGGAACAATTTCAGCCATGTTCAGGATGATTACTTCTGGCACTATTCCTCTCCCTGGGATAGATATTAGGATGTGAACTTTGCATCCGAGGCACAAAAGACCCCTGGCAGAGGGTGGCCATGGGTACGTCCAGATGCCCTCCCAAGCCTAGACACACTCTTTTTTCTTTTTCTTTCTCTTTTTGAGACAGAGTCTCACTCTGTTACCCAGACTGGTGTAATGGTATGATCTCAGCTGACTGCAACCTCAGCCTCCTGGATTCAAGTGATTCTCCTGCCTCAGCCTCCTGAGTAGTTGGAATTACAGGCGCATGCTACCATGCCTGTCTAATTTTTGTGTTTTTAGTAGAGACGGGGTTTCACCATGTTGGCCAGGTCACTCCTGACCTCAGGTGACCCACCCACCTTGGCCTCCCAAAGTACTGGGATTACAGATGTGAGCCATGGTGCCCAGCCTAGATACACTCTTGCACTGCCAATACCCTCCAGGGTTGTCATGACCTGTAACCCCAGGGGGCAATTTTTGGTAGAGACTTGCTGTCTCCCTGGGCCTCCTCCAGCATTTGAGGCTCAGGCCCTGCCTGTTTTTGGATTTTGAAAGTGAAAAGGGAGCTTTATTGTGTGTTTCTACTTCTCCTTCCACCCCCAACTCGACTTGCCAAGCGACAAGCAAATTTTGTGGCTCCCACACTGACTCTTACCCTCGTACTTCCTTTCCAAGGCTTCTTTCTCAGTCATCCAAATCAGAGGGTCTTTTGTTTTATTGGAGTGGGGGTGGGGCCTAGGAGAACTGGGTCTTCTCTGTTATGCCTTCTTTAAAATACTTTCTACTTTACTCCTTTCAACACCTTTGCTTGCTAATTCTGGCCATGCCTGGGCTCGTGGGAGAGCCTGAGAGTGTAAGGGAAAGAGGCGTTATTGGGTTATTGGGTGTAGCTGCCTGGAGGTGGTTGCCACACCCAATAATGCATACCCCAAAACAGACGCTCCTCTCTGTTCACAGGAGAACAGGGATTCTAAAGTGGCCCATAGTGGTAGGGTGGTGGACAGAGGTGATGTGTGTCTCAGGGAGGGCTGATCAGGACAGAGAAGCAAGCAGGGAAGAAATAGTAAAGTCAGGGTCATAGGTTGGCACCTGGAGGGCAGCGATGGTAGTTACCTAAAATGAGCATTGAGTCAAGGGTGTGTCATGGTACAGGCGGGGGAATCCCAAGAGTGCCGAACTTCACCTTACGTTCTATGAGTCATTTCAACCACAGTTCTTTTTGTTTTTCCTTTGAGACGGAGTCTTGCTCTGTCCCCCAGGCTGGAGTGCAGTGGTGTGATCTCGGCTCGCTGCAAACTCTGCCTCCTGGGTTCAAGCAATTCTCCTGCTTCAGCCTCCCAAGTAGCTGGGATTACAGGCGTCTGCCACCAAGCCCAACTGATTTTTGTATTTTTAGTAGAGACAGGTTTTCCCCATGTTGGCCAGGCTGATCTCAAATTCCTGACCTTAAGTGATCTGTATGCCTTGGCTGAGATTATAGGTGTGAGCCACCTCACTCGGCCCGAAACATAGTTCTAAAAAGCTTATTTTTCATTCTTTTTTCTTCCCCCCATTTATTCAATTTAACAAGTGTTGTGGTTGGAAATATAGATTGCTTATTTCTTGAGTACTTACTTTTAAACCTGAGTAAATGCCTAGACATTTGAAAATGCAATAAATTGAAAGCATGTGGTAGCTTATAGAAATGTTACAATGCACACATACACCCAGTATGTCTGAGTGGGTCAAATGGAGTGTCTCTGCAAAATGTGCTGTCTGAATGAGACAGCGATTATGTCACTCATTGGCAATAAACACTTGCGGAGCCATCACTGAGGCTGGCAGGAAGTTAAAAAGAGTCTCTGGGGAAACAGCTTGTTCTGCTTCTGGTTCCATGAGATGTAAATATGTCTCTGGAAATGCGTCCGTATATATTTTATTACTTATTACCACATAAAACTTCATCCCTAAGGTAGGGTGCCTGTTGTGATGACGGATTTGAGTACTAGCATTCACTCTTCAAAGGCACAGTTCAGCAACCCCACTCCTGGGGTGAATATGCGCTTGAAATGGGAAATTTTTCTTTAATGCCCAAAACCCCCGACAGAACAACCAAAAACCACACCCAAGAATTCTTCCCCATTCTTCCTCAAAGTGTGAATTCATTCTCTTGAGCCAAGATTCACAGAAGACAAGGCGCTGGGCACCCCGCAGCAGAGAAGCCCTCAGTCCTAGAAGCTGGAACCCGTAATCCTCTTGTTGGGGCCTGTTAGGGTGATGCTCTGTTGGAACAAACCCCACTCGGAGCTGGGCCCAGTCCCTAGGCAGAGAGCCCGCCCAGTCACATTTGTATCCTAAAGCCAAATATCTTGTCTTATGAGGAAATTAACCAGTTCTCCTAGACGTTTTATGGGAGCAGCAGAGAGGGTGGGTTTGACTGAGGTGAGAGAGAAAAAGGAAGGCCCGGAGAGAGGAGCCAAGCCTCACTGGCTTAGAGTTATTGGGAAAAATGTGAGTTTAGATAAAGGAAAATTCTAAATTATGGAGTATATTTCAAAAGATATATAATTTAATATTTGAAAGTATACATATAATAAACACAAATACTTATGGTTGTTAGTTAACTAAATGAAAAGGTATAATATTTCTTTTTTCTTTCTTTCTTTTTCTTTTTTCTTTTTTTGTTTTTTGAGACAGTCTCCCTCTGTGGCCCAGGCTGCAGTGCAGTGGCTTGATCTCAGCTCACTGCAATCTTTGCCTCTTGGGTTCAAGCGATTCTCCTGCCTCGGTCTCCTGAGTAGCTGGGATTAAAAGCACGCATCACTATGCCCAGCTAATTTTTGTATCTTTAGTAGAGACAGGGTTTCGCCATGTTGGCCAGGCTGGTCTCGAACTCCTTCTCTAGTGATCCGCCCACCTGAGCCTCTCAAAGTGCTGGGATTACAGGTGTGAGCCACTGCACCTGGCCTAAAAAAGTATAATTTTTCTTAGTCCTACATTACACATTAATGTATCAAAAACACTAAAAAGTGATTTTGAACTTTTAAGCAAATACAAATCAGTGCTACGCATACATAAGAATACATTTTAAATTCGTGAAGTTAAAATCAAGGAAGATCTTTGGCTTGTTATTATTAAAGTAATTGTTGCTTAATAATTGCAATAATAACTGCTCTAAGGTTTCTGAAAGGGCATCTGAGAGGTGACACTCTTTGCAATGGAACAATTTGAATTCAAGGACCCATAGGACTTACTTCATTGATAACAGACTTGGACAACACTAATGGTCTGGAGATGGACATGTGACCAGAGTCTGGCCAATCAGCATGCTGCCTTGAGGTCTGTCTGCCTGGAGTTGGCAGGATAGAGCTTTGTGCTCTCTGGCCATGGAGTAGGTGTTGATGAAGTTGTGGGTCTCCTGTTGCCTGGGGAAAGCCCACCTGCAGCAGTAGACTGAGGCCAACATGCTTAGAGAAGCAGAGATGAAAGGAAGTGAGATAAAGTCCTGCCTGGGCTAAATCCCTGGTCTTTGCCTACCCTACTTGGTTGAATGGACGTATATTGTCCCCTTTCACGGTGGGCAAGCTTATGTTTCTGTTACTTGCAAGCAAAAGGATCTACCGAATCCGTTACTCATTAGTATTATTTCCTTGAATTTGCAAGGAAAGTTGACACTAAGGCACCAGTGTGAAGTTTGTGGTCATGTTTACGTCGCATCTCTAGCTTCATGGGTACTCCTTTAGGCATTTCTCTGTGTTTACTTAGGATGAAAGCACTGCTGATGGGAATGGTATATATTGTTTGATATATTGTTAAACAAAGTTGCACCAATTGGAGGCTTGCTTTACATAGCTGGAAAGTACATCCCATTGTTTGGGTGTGTGCCTGGTTCCTGGATTAGATTGTGAACTCCCTAACAGCAGGGATCTGCTACTTGTCATATTCATATCCCGAAGACCCAGCAGAGTTCTGTCCTATAAAAGGCACCCAGTAAAGGTTGAATGTTCCTTTTTCATACTCCTGGCACTTCTCCCATTCTGCTTTCTACTGGAGATACTTGTCACAGGCCTCAGTTCTCTAAATGTTGCATTAGCTTTTGCTGTAGAGTCCAAGTTCAATGATCTTTGCACCTAGCATCTGCATGGCCTAATGGCAGGCGCTCGTTCTGCTCCCAGAAACTTGTATTTGCGAGCGGGGTAATGGAGGCTAAAGCAACTGCATCTTGGATGCTAATCTCAAAAGTTGACTTCTGATTAACCCCAGTTCTGGGAATACCTCTAAGATTTCTAATCTCACATGGTTACTGTAAATCCTACCCTTAGGTCAAAACAACCTTTATGTTATCATAAACACATACTTACCATAAATCCTTCCCCTCGGCAAATGCCCTGTGGTATACAAGCCCTGGGTCTGGAGAGTATCAGGGTGGGAGCCACCATCTCATGGCCGCATGGAACATGGCTTCTGTTCCTAAGCCCCTGTGACACGTTTCTTTCTGAGAAACTGGATTTATCAGCTTCTTTCTGCAGCCTCTCAGCTTCCTTGGTTTTTGGGGGTAGGTTTCATAGAGCTTCTCGCTACAGAACAGGTGTTAAGATTATGCACTTTTTGGCTGGGCGCGGTGGCTCACACCTGTAATCCCAGCACTTTGGGAGGCAGAGGTGGGCAGATCACAAGGTCAGGAGATTGAGGCCATCCTGGCTAACACGGTGAAACTCCGTCTCTACTAAAAATACAAAAAATTAGCTGGGTGTGGTGGCGGGCACCTGTAGTCCAGCTACTCAGGAGGCTGAGGTAGGAGAACGGCATGAACCTGGGAGGCGGAGCTTGCAGTGAGCCGAGATTGCACCACTGCACTCCAGCCTGGGCAAGAGAGTGAGACTCTGTAAAAAAAAAAAAAAAAGAAAAAAAAAGATTATGCACTTTTAGCATCAAGATGTGGGGACTGGGGGCATCTCCTTTACCTTTACATTCAAATATACTCTAGAATGTGCACTTCTCCTGGGCATGCTCTAAACAAACTGGACATACCGCTTATTGGAGTTGCTTCACTGTATTTCTTCTTAACTTCTGAATTTTGAGATAATTAAAGGTTCACAGGAAATTGCAAAAATAATATGGAGGGCCTCCATTCACTCAGGTTCCCCCACTGGTTACATCTTATTTATTTATTTATTGGAGATGGAGTCTTACTTTGTAGCCCAGGCTGGAGTACAGTGGCACAATATCAGCTCACTGCAACCTCTGCCTCTGAGGTTCAAGTGATTCCCCTGCCTCAGCCTCCCGAGTAGCTGGGATTACAGATGCCCGCCACCACACCTGGCTAATTTTTGTATTTGTAGTTGAGATGGGGTTTCACCATGTTGGCCAGGCTGGTCTTGAACTCCTGACCTCAGGTGATCCACCCACCTCGGCTTCCCAAAGTGCTGGGATTACAGGCGTGAGCCACCGTACCTGGCCAGAAACAATTCCTTAAATGAGGTAGCGAGAGAGAAGAGGGGAATGGGAGATGGATTTCATGACTCAGTAAGCAATCACTTGAGAGAGCAGCCATGGCACAAACGAGTTAAAGAGGACCACTTCTTAGTGATGGGGACCACCTAACCTGGAGAAGGTTACTGGACTCTTCTGAATTCCAGTTTTCTCATCTGTAAAAATATCATAACAATGTTTAGCTTCATAGTGTTATAAATCCGTACTTCCACATATTAAAGAAAAATAAAAGTAGTGGCTGGGTGAAGGGGCGTACACCTGTAATCCCAGCACTTTGGGAGGCTGAGGTGGACAAAGTGCTTGGGTCCAGGAGTTCGAGACCAGCCTGAGCAACATGGCAAAACCTCACCTCTACAAAAAAATACAAAAATTAGCCAGGCATAGCAGTGTGCACCTGTGGTCCCAGCTACTCGGGAGGCTGAGGTGGGAGGATCACCTGAGTCTGGGGAGATCAAGGCTGCAGTGAGCCAAGATAGTGCCACTGCACTCCAGCCTGTGTGACAGAGCAGGACCCTGTCTCAACTAAATAAATAAATGAATAAATAAATAAATTAGGCAATTAGTATACATTCTAATTGCCTGGGGAAGTTGTTAAAAATGAAGATTTTGGCCAGGCACGGTGGCTCATGCCTGTAATTTCGGCACTTTGGGAAGTCGAGGTGGGAGGGTCATGAGGTCAGGAGATTGAGACCATCCTGGCCAACATGGTGAAACCCCGTCTCTACTAAAAATACAAAAGTTAGCTGGGTGTGGTGGCATGTGGCTGTAATCCCAGTTACTTGGGAGGCCGAGGCATGAGAATCGCTTGAACACAGGAGGCAGAGGCTGCAGTGATCCGAGATTGTGCCACTGCCCTCCAGCCTGGCGACAGAGCAAGACCCCATCTCAAAAAAAACCCAAGGGAAAAAAAAAAAAAAAAAAAGATTTTAAGGCGCCTCCCAGAAATTCTGACTCAGTCGGCATAGGGTGAGGCCCTGCCCTGGAATCCTCTGGAATCCTCATTCTATAATCAACCCTGGTGATTCTGTTGAAATTGATTTCTAGATTTCAATTTGAGAATTCTTCTGTCCATTGATTCCAAAACCTGGCTGTGATTTATAATTGCCATTATTTAAAAAAATAATGATGCCTGGACCCCACCCCAGATCAATTACACCTGAATTTCTGGGGGTAGAGCTTGGAAACTGTATTTGTTAAATACTCCCTGTTGATTCTAACATGAAGCCAGGGCAGGGAGGATCCTAGCTAGATGACCAAATGTCTAGGGTGATATTGGCATTCAGTTGCATGCATGGAAAGAGTGGTGTTTACTCATGATTTAAGATGGTTATTTAAACCTTACAACAATTCTATGACATAGGTGTGATTATCTCTATCTTTTGATTTAAAAAACCCAAGGCTTAGAAAAGTTGCATTATTAATTTGAACGCTGAAACCATCACTGGATCCTGGAGTTAAAGGCTTTTTCTATATATCTTGCTACCTTCTTCCACTAAGAGAAAAACAAATTTAATTTAGTTTTAGAATTGAAATCAACTGATTATCAACATGCCTTAATAAGAAATTGCCCCCATTGAAATCTGTTTTTAAGCATTGTGTTATAAACTTAGGTAGGTCACGCGTGTGTAACCTGAGGAATGATCAATGAACTGGACACAACCTTGTCAATGGGTAAAAACAGTGTTGCTAATTTATACGGAATTTTGGTTATGTGGAAAGAAAGTGAAGTCAGGTCGGGAGCAGTGGCTCACACCTGTAATCCCAGAAATTTGGGAGGCTGAGGTGGGCAGATCACTTGATACCAGGAGTTCAAGACCAGCCTGGCCAACATGGCAATACATCATCTCTACTAAAAATACAAAAATTAGCTGGGCATGGTGGCACGTGCCTGTAATCCCATCTACTTGGGAGGCTGAGGCATGAATTGCTTGAACCTGGGAGGCAGAGGTTGTGGTGAGCTGAGATCCCACTGCTGCATTCCAGCCCCGGTGACAAAGTGAGACTCCATCTCAAAAAAATAGAAAGTGAAATCTGTTTGTTGCTGGTGGCAAATCCATAAGGGTCTGCAGCAACCTCAATTCTTGCCTCCTCAGAATAAATAATTTGACTGAGGGGCATAAGGCAGAAGGAGAGACTGAGGCAAGTTTTAGAGCAGGAGAGAAAGTTTATTAAAAGCTTTAGAGCAGGAATGAAAGGAAGGAAAATACACTTGGAAGAGGGCCAAGCATGTGACTTCAGAGATCAAGTATTCAGTTTGACTTTTGACTTAGGGTGTTACAAGAAACAAACTCACCTGTCCAAACCCAAAGAATGGTCTCAGAGACCCACAGAACAGCAAAAGTGAGACTTTCAATGATGGTCTTGCAAGATTGGGTGTTTGATGGACAGGCACACCCAGTGCAGTTTCAACAAGCAATTTATCTCCCAGTGTGCAGGTCCCTCCCCTGGTTCCTCATAGGCTGGGAACATGTAGTGCTGACAAGCCACTGCACATATGGACAGCTCATATCAAGGGAAGAATCACAGGGGAAGGGATGCAAGACCCCGGAAGCATGCCAACATGTAACACTGAAGGAAATAATGTATACAGTGACCCATTTCCGAGACAAAGTGCCTTGAATCGGCTTGTTGTGGGATTCAGGAGGATGGGAGAGACCTTGGGTTGAAACAGGAGAATCTTTATTGAGTGCACTCAGGCCCAGTTGACTTACGTCCAAAAGATTGCAGCCTCACAGGCTGGGAACACATAGGCATGGGGTCACAATCTTCCCAGACATCAACTATTGATTGTTGGGTAGGGACTTTAGGTGTTTTTTTTTTTTAAGGTTGTCTTGCTGTGTTTTGTTGCAGCCCACAATGCATTGCAATCCTAGTCAGCTCTGGGGCTTTTCAAGTATTTGATTTATGACATAAGTAACTGGGCAGGCTGATAAGAACAGACAAAACGAACTATTTTGCAGGCTAGTAAACTTTCATCTTAGACTACACTTCTTTGGTTTGGATGAGGGCAACTAAGGGGTGGAGAAGTGAGGGAGGGAGAAGCAGACAAGCAGGCATTGGCTATCCAAGCAGGGGCCTAGTATATCCTGTTCGTTTTGCAGTTTGCTGACCTAAGCCTGAGGAGGGAAATAAAAGAAAAATAAAATTAAAAAGAAAGAGAAATAAGTTTTAAGCTAACTTTTCCCAGAGGCAGCAACAGGCACAGCCCAGACCCAGGAAATGTTTTGATAATATTATCTAATGTGCTCTGGAGACTCTCCCAGCACTCCCTCAACAAAGGGAAAAGAAAAACAATTTTTCCTTTGTTTTATGGAATGAGTTTATAGATTCCTGTTCTCTGTAACTAGTGACTTCGAATATTGTTTTATCTAAGAAGTGCAACAAAGGTCATGAGAAGCCTAAGCAGGCCTGAACTACAGCTGCCTAGGCACCATAGTGAAGGTTGTAAGATAAACCTGTGTGTGCCCAGGCAAACCTAGATAATGGACATCTGGGTTGCTTGGCAATGGTCATGTGCAAGCCTGTCTTTGTCCTGCCTCTGTACCCCCTGCTTTCACACCACTGTGCGCTTGCTTCAAGCTAGCCCACCCCCTTCTATGAAGTGTGTATAAAAGTCAAGTACTGTCTTTGTTTCGGGCTCAGTCTTTTGGATGTCAGTCAGCTGGGCCTGAGTGCACTCAATAAAGATTCTCCTGTTTCAACCCAAGGTCTCTCTCGTCCTCCTGTATCCCACAACAAGCCGATTCAAGGCGCTTTGTCTTGGAAATGAGTCACTGTATACATTATTTCCTTCAGTTTTACATGTTGGCATACTTCTGGGGTCTTACATCCCTTCCCCTGTAATTCTTCCCTTGGCATGAGCTGTCCACATGTGCAGTGGTCTGTCAGCACTTGGGAGGGGCCACACGTGCAGCGTGTTTACTGGAGTTCTGCACATGCTTGCTTGAGGTGTTTTTCCCTCACTAATCAAGTGTTCTTCCCTTACCAGTCTAGCGTTCCGAGAGGAAGGTCATATACTAGTTAAACTCTGCCATTTTGCCTCTTCATGTGCATGCTTTAGCCCGCTGGCCCAACTTCTGAGATCTTATTGGGAAGTTGCTGATTACCAGTGTGGTTTTTTTCTTCTATCTGTTGGGAGATTGCCTGGGAAAGACCTTTCCCAGGGGTCTAGCTACCTGTTGTCATGTATTCTCCCCCATACATAGCAGCGACCTCCACTGCTGCAGGGATGGAGACTCCTTCCAACTGGCCCACTGGCCCAACTTCTGAGATCTTGTTGGGAAGCTGCTGATTACCGGTGTGGTTTTTTTCTTCTATCTGCCTGGCAAAGGCAGTCTCCCAACAGATAGAAAATTGGCTGCCTGCAATTATTATTTTAGAGAGGCAGTTTGACAACGACCTGACCATCACCTGATCGCCATCTGACATTCCTGGTGTGTGTGTTTGTGTGTGTGTTTGTGTGTGTGTGGGGCCCTCTCCTGCCCTGCTCATGTCTGACTAGCTACCTGTTGTCATGTATTCTCCCCCATACATACCAGCAACCTCCACTTGCTGCAGGGATGGAGACTCCTTCCAGGAAAATCATTCAGTTCCTCTCAGACAGGTGCTCCCTAGAACAACTGGCCTCTTGTTTCTTCAAGCTGATTCTCAATCATTGTTCTGAATCTCAGTGGAACATCAATTCATGTGCCAAAATGGAAAGAAATATTTAATCCCAAATCTTTTCCCTCAGCTCCTCCTTTGCAGTGTTTCATATCTGACACAATCTCTATAGAGGGATATTGACAATGGCCCCATCATCTTTCCTTTACTTTGTGACATTGAAGAAAACAACAATATTTCTCTATAAAATATTGAAGGTTGTTGAGCTGAAGAAGGTTAAAATGCTGAGGGTGGATATTGAGGCTCCTTATGCTGGCCTGATGGGAAGACGGTGATTCACAAGGACAAAAAATCTTTCTCTCATTTCCCTTCTTTTCCCATCTAAAGACAGAAGTAAATTCTGTCTTCACTGGAGATGGCTCTGGCTCTTATCAGTTCAGAAACTGGCGCCAGCAGGGCTAGGGGAATCTAGGAGCAAACTTAACTCCCTTCCCACAGTTTTCCCACCTTGAGAGACTGGAAATTTTATATCTCATCACTGCTCTAAGATTTAGTGCTCTTTGATAAGATACTGTTTAAGCAAGGCCTCTAAGCCACTGATTTGGGACAGTTGCTTTCTCCTGCGTGATGGGCATGGCATGCATAAATATAAATGCTCGGTTTTCTCTTGTTCATCTGTGTTTTGTTAATAGGAATCCATCCCAGCAACAAACTTAGGAGGGTTCAAAAAAGAAATGATCTTTTTTTTTCTCCCCTTCCACATCACCGGCTGCCAGACGACTTGGGAGAGGCCGTGGCCTTGACTCAGGCTTACTCACAGAGCACCCAGGGCCTGGGGCTGTTTAGACACCGCCATTAACTGCCCCACCCATGGCTCCATTTACCCATGGATGAAGGAAGGGCTCTTTTCAATTAAATAGAGGAATCTTATCTATTTCCTGCATTCACAGAAGGTTTAATAGGGTACAATTTTCTCAGTAGGTCACGACGCAAAAACATTGATTTTGAAGGTAGACTCTGATTTTGAAAAAGGGACTAATATTCTAGGTTTTAGATTTTTCAGTAGTATTCCAGAATGATAGATAGAATGCTACTGAGAAGAAGCCTATGTTTGTGTGATGTATATTTGCACAACCAGCCACTCCCTGATGTGTCTATTCCCAGTGTAATTTCTTCTTTCCTCCTTCACAGGGTCTGCAGTGACAGCTTCAACAAGATGGCTGAATGGCTGCTGGCTCCCCCATTCCATCTTCTGTTAATGGTCTCCAGCATCACCTTGTATCATTATCTTTTCTAGAGCCTCTAAAACAGCCCACAATTCATTCTATCAAGGACCGTCTGGCAAAGCTCGGTTTTCCTCCAACCTGCAGTTGACACACTACTGGTGTTTATGTATCACTCTGACTTTCCCTAAAGCATGTATTTTAAAAATAGCAGCTTTATTGAGATGTAATTTACATACCATAAAGTTTATCCCATTAAAGTATATAATTAAGGTTTTTTTTGGTTTCATTTTGTTATTTTGTTTTGTTTTTTGAGATGAAGTCTCACTCTGTTGCCCAAGCTGGAGTGCAGTGGCGCGATCTCGGCTCA
Source organism: Rhinopithecus roxellana (assembly GCF_007565055.1). Classification (NCBI taxonomy): domain Eukaryota; kingdom Metazoa; phylum Chordata; class Mammalia; order Primates; family Cercopithecidae; genus Rhinopithecus; species Rhinopithecus roxellana. Next base: position 22,936,841 of record NC_044569.1, read on the forward strand.
CTGCAACTTCCACCTCCCTGGTTCAAGTGATTTTCCTGCCTCAGCTTCCTGAGTAGCTGGGATTACAGGCACGTGCCACCGTGCCCAGCTAATTTTTTTTTTTTTTTTTTTTTTTAGTAGAGACGGGGTTTCACTGTGTTGGCCAGGCTGGTCTTGAACTCCTGACCTCGTGATCCACCCTCCTCGGTCTCCCAAAGTGCTGGGATTACAGGCATGAGCCACGGCGTCCGGCCTAATTATTTTTTTTTTTAAGTTTTTTCACAGAGTGTGCAACCATCAACACACTACCTAATTCCAGACATTTTTATTACTCCTAAAAGAAACTCCATACTGGTCAGGTGTGGTGGCTCACGCCTGTAATCCTAGCACTTTGGGAAGCCAAGGCGGGCAGATCACGAGGTCAGGAGATTGAGACCACCCTGGCTAACATGGTGAAACCCCGTCTCTACTAAAAATACAAAAAATTAGCCAGATGTGGTGGCGGGCACCTGTAGTCCCAGCTACTCGGGAGGCTGAGGCAGGAGAACAGTGTGAACCCAGGAGGCAGAGCTTGCAGTGAGCCGAGATCACGCCACTGCACTCCAGCCTGGGAGAAAGAGAAAGACTCCGTCAAAAAAAAAAACGAAAGCCCCATACCATTGACAGTCACTTCTCATTTCACTCCAACCCCACCCCTACCTCCTAGCCCTTGGCTATCACTAATCTACTTTCTGTCTCCATAGATTTGCTTATTCTGGGCATCTGGTATAACGGGAATCATACACCATGTGGCCTTGTGTCTGGCTTCTTTCACTTAGCCTGATGTTTTCAAGTTTCATCCATGCTGTGGTGCCTGTCGGCACTTCATTTGCTTTTGTGGCTGAGTAATACTCCACTGTATGAATGTGCATTTTATTCACCCACTGATCAGTTGATGTACATTTGGCTTGTTTCTATTTTTAGCTACTATCGATAATGCTGCTATGGGCATTCATGCCCAAGTGGACGTATTCTTCAGTTTTGGGGACATGTATAGATGGGCAAAATGGCTGGGTCATATGGTAACTCTATGTAAAGAGTTTATTTTTCTTTTTGTTCATATATGATCCAGATGACAAGTTTAGATCAGAGCTTCTCAAACTTGACTGTGTAATGAATCACCTGGGGATCTTGTTAAAATGCAGGTTCCTGTTCTGTAGGCCTGGGGTGGGTCCAAGGTTCTGCATTTCATGGTCAGCTCTCAGGTGATGTAGATCCTGTTTCTCTAACGACTTCACTTTGAGTAACAAGATCTAGATAACTGTTTCCCACGAGAAGACCTCCTGTTAGGGGATTATTTCATTTGACACTGAAAAGGTATAAATACATCATATCACTATTTTGACAGTGATTGGTCTACCTGGTATTCTGTGTGGTCTATATTTAAAGGACCAACTGAAGTGTCGAGTCACTTTAAAAGAGAGCTCTTACATGCTACTGTTAGTTCACCTCTAATTGTTTATTTTTATTTTTATTTTATTTATATTTTTTGAGACAGAGTTGTGCTCTGTTGCCATGCTAGAGTGCAGTGGTGCGATCTTGGCTGACTGCAACCTCCGACTCCGGGGTTCAAGTGGTTCTCCTGCCTCAGCCTCCCAGATAGCTGGGATTATAGGTGCATGCCACAAAGCCAAGTTCATTTTTGTATTTTTAGTAGAGATGGGGTTTCACCATGTTGGTCAGGATGGTCTCTATCTCCTGACCTCGTGATCTGCTCACCTTGGCCTTCTAAAGTGATTACAGATGTGAGCCACTGCACCAGCCTATTTTTTTTATTTTTTACAGAAGGAATCCCACTCTGTTGCCCAGCCTGGAGTGCAGTGGCATGATCCTAGCTCACCGAAGCCACGAACTCCTGGACTCAAGCAATCCTCCCACCTCAGCCACCTGAGTTGCTGGGACTAAAGGCAGGTACCACCATGACCAGCTAATTTTTTAAATTTTTGGTGGAAATGGAGTCTTACTATGTTGCCCAGTGTGGTCTCAAACTCCTGGGCTCAAGCGATCCTCCTGCCTCAGCTTCCCAAAGTGCTGGTATTACATGTGTGCACTACTGCACCCTATTCAAGTCCTAGAGGTTTTGAATGACTGACTTGTTTGTATTTGGCATAGCAGTACTTCTGATAATTAGCATTAAATAAACCCGAACCTACAAATAGCTGGCAAGCTTATAATGGTGAGCATTAAACATGTAAGAAAATTCGATGACACATTTGAAAATATAGAACTGCTTGGAAAAGTCTTCAGAATTTACCCTAAAACAATTTTTATAATTTAATTATTGGTACTAAAGATCAAATGTTTGACATATTAGACATTGTGGGAGATCCTTCTGAGGTAAGAATATTTTTTCTTGTTCCTACCGTTGTGAAAAAATATTTCCTCTTCATAAAAAATGTTTAAAGATTATTGGGATGTGGATGTGAAAACAGTTTCTCATAAAATTCTATCAATTCTTAGGTTTTGACTGTGAAATAAATTAGCTCCCTATATTTTAAATAGGAAAGATGAGACAATGGACACTTTTTTGATAGATTTCATGGGTATGCATCCATCTCATTTACTCCATGTTGTATATTAACCACCATATCCCTAAGCGGTTCCTTCAACTGTAATTTTATATTTTTGTATTATACTGGTTAACTCAAGTGCTGTTCTGTGTGTGACAGACAATTCTGATACATATTTTCAAAATACTTTTCAGCATTCCAGAACTTTCTTTCACACTTGAACATTTATTAGTATTGTGAATTGCTATACACTTTGGCTATAGATAAGATTATCCAACATGTCTTGGGTGAAAATCACAGCTTACACAAAAATAAAATGGTATTTTAGGTGTTGACAAACATGTTCTAGATCAGAGGAGATACTGAGAATCCATGAGTAGTCATAGTGGCTTCCACTCCTTTCCTTATCTAGGCTTACAATACCATTGACTTATCACATCCACAGACATTTCATAACTGGCAATCATTTAATCATTCTAACCATAACATCGTAAAAGATAAGGCTTACAGCTGGGCGTGGTGGCTCATGCCTATAATCCCAGCACTTTGGGAGGCCAAGGCAGGTGGGTCACTTGAGGTCAGGAGTTCATGACCAGCCTGGCCAACATGGTGAAACTCCATCTCTACTAAAAATATAAAAATTAGCCAGCCATGGTGGCTCATGCCTGTAATCCCAGCTACTTGGGAGGCTGAGGCAGGAGAATCGCTTGAATCCAGGAGGCAGAGGTTGCAGTAAGCCAAGATCGTGTCACTGCACTCCAGCCTGTGTGACAGAGTGAGACTCCATCTAAAAAAAAAAAAAAAAAAAAAAAAAAATTCATTCCCTAATGTGTTCAACCCAATATATAATCATTTGTATTTGTCTCAGAGGAGTCTGAGAAAACTTATTTTCATATGCACAAAGAATTCCTGTAGGTTTGTCTCCTAGTTTACATGATTTCCCCCCACCCCCCATTTTTATAACACCTGTAGGTGTTTTTGGTTAAAATATAATTAATATTAAATCATAGTTAATAATTATAATACATATGTTTTTATCTAGACTATCTTCTTGAAAGGTAAAAGTATTGGTTTCTCTTCTTGTCATATGTGCTGTTGACATTTTTAAAAAAAGCACAAAATCTCTATATGTTTGTTGAAGCACATTTGGAAATATAGGAAAACAGAGAAAACTAGAAATATTCTACAAGCAATGGATATTCTTGGTTCTTGTATTAGTCTGTTTTCACATGCTGATAAAGACATACCTGAGACTGGGTAATTTACAAAGGAAAGAGGTTTAATTGATTCACAGTTCAGCATGGCTGGGGAGACCTCAGGAAACTTACAATCATGGCAGAAGGTGAAGCAAACATGTCCTTCTTCACATGGCAGCAGCACGGAGAAGTATAAGTGAAGAGGGGAAAAAGTGCCTTGTAAAACTATCAGATCTTGTGAGAACTCACTCACTATCACGAAAACACATAGAGGTAACTGCCTCCATGATTCAATTACCTCCCTCTGGGTCCCTCCCCACAACACCTGGGGATTATGGGAACTACAATTCAAGATGAGATTTGGGTGGGGACACAGCCAAACCATATCAGCTCTTCTAAAAGTCCATTGCTTTGATTACTCATCTGCCGGTTCCAGAGCTTCCTCTTGCCACTTTCGTGAGGCAAGTGAAGCAGGCATGGGGGTAGGAGGGTGGAGGAGAAAGCTTGATCTCGTGAGCTGGGCTTTGAATGAAAATGACTGACCCCTGAATGTGCTTATTGAACCAGGCAGTTCTTCAGACCCTGACCAGTAGACCACCCAGTTTCTTGTCTCAGTGGGACCCTATGATTCTTTCCAGGCCAGTTCTGGGGCTCTGCTTATTTGAATATTTGATCTAAGGTTCCAAAGATTTGATTTCATGTTCTTAATTCAACTGCATTGCTGTTTAAGTGAAGTCAAGTCACCATTAAAGTTTAAAGGTTACTCTAAGGTTGCTCAAACTGTTGTTCCAATAATGTCCTATATAACTAAAGAAAAACTATTTTTTTCTCTTCCTTCTTTCTTCCCTTTTTCTGGTTCAGGATCCAATACAGATTCAAACATTCATTTAGTTTACCTGGTTGGATTTTTAATTTTAACTAATCAATTAATTAACTTTGAGACGGAGTCTCACTCTGTCACCCAGGCTGGAGTGCAGTGGTGGAATCTTGGCTCGCTGAAACCTCCACCTCCTTGGTTCAAGCAATTCTCCTACTTCAGCCTCCCGAGTAGCTGAGATTACAGGTGTGCCACCTCAGTTGGCTAATTTTTGTATTTTTAGTAGAGACAGGGTTTCACCATCTTGGCCAAGCTGGTCTTGAACTCTTGACCTCAAGTGATTCACCTGCCTTGGCCTCCCAAAGTGCTGGGATTGCAGGTGTGAGCCAGCATGCCTGGACTGTATTTGCTAAATATCAACTTTTTTGAGGTAGAATGTACACGTAATAAAATGCACCACCTTAGGCGTGCAGTCCAGTGAATTTTGACAAATCCATGCTTCCATATATCCACCACTTCAGTGAAGATATGGAACATTTCCATCACCCTAAAAGATTCTCTTTGCTCCTTCCCAGTCAATCTCACTCCTGGTCTTAGGCAACCTCTGATCTCTTTCTGTTATTTTAGATGAGATTTATCTTGTTTACAGTTTTGTGAATGTGAGATGATACAGTCTGTACTCTTTTGTGTCCAACTTCTTGAATTCAGCATAGCATTTTGAGATTCATGTATATTACTATACATAATATATAAACATATTATTCTATGTTTTCTTTTTTTGTTTCATTGTTCATTAAAAAATTAGAGTAGCATTCTACTGTATGGACATCTGAGATTTGTTTATCTGTTGATAGACATTTGTGTTGTTTTCTTTTTCTTTTTTTTGGTATTAAAAACAAAGCTGTTATGAATATGTTTGTACATGTCTTTGTGTGAACATATGTTTTCATGTCTCTTGGGTAAAACTGCTGGATTTTATGCTAAGGGTATATTTTTATTTACAAGAAACTGCCAAATTATTTTCTAAAGTAACTATATGATTTTGCATTCCCATCGGCAATGGATAAGAGTTCCAGTTCCTCCACATTCTTGCCAATAGTTTATGTGTCCAATTGTTTTAACTTTAGCAATTAAGGTTGTACAGTAATATCTCATTATGATTTCAATTTATAGTTCCCTGATAATCAATAATGCTGAGTATCAGCTGATAAGATTTTAAATTTGCAGACAATAATAACTTCTATCATGCACCTACAATATGCTAAACTAAGTTTGAGCACTTTATTTGTATTATTTCACTCTCATAACTACCCTATGAGGTAGGTACTACTATCATTCCTGTATGAAAAATGAAGAATGTAAGGCACAGGGAAGAAAGCAATTGGCCCAGGTTCACATAGTTAATAAGTGTGAAACCAAGTATTAAACCTGAGTCCAGAACCTGTACTCTCAACTGCTATCTAACGCTTGACCTACGAGTGGTGTCTAATAAAAACCTAACACTCTTTCTTGACTGCTTCAAACTGTTTCTCTTGCAGTTTGGTTTTCTTCTTCCCCCTTGCCCTCTGTCTTGTTCTGGTCTTGCTGGTGCCCTCACCCTGAAGCCTTTCCTTAATTGGTAAAATGACCTGCCTAGAAAAAAATGATCCATTTTATCTAGCAATTTCCTCCCTTTCTTGTATCCAGAGGCTATTTACATCTTCCCTTTTTTAAAAATTGCAATTTCTTTTCTCTCTCTCTCTCTCTCTCTCTTTTTGAGACAGGATCTTGCTCTGCTGCTTAGGCTGAAATGCAGTGGCATGATTATGTCTCACTGCAGCCTCAGTCTCCTGGGCTCAAGTGACTCTCCCATCTCAGTCTCCCGAGTAATCGGGACTACAGGCAGATGCCACCACACCTGGCTAACTTTTGTGTTTTTTGCAGAGACAGGATTTCGCCATGCTGCCCAGGCTGGTCTTGAACTCCTGGGCTCAGGAGATCTGCCTGCCTCAGCCTCTCAAACTGCTGGGATGACAGGCATGAGCCACCACGCCTGGCCTCTTTTTTCTTTTTTAAACTTTTGTTATGAAACACTTCAAACACAGAGAAAATACTTTGTGAACCCTCACTTTATCTCCTCACTTTATCTGTAAAAATATTAGTAATTATCTTAAATCAAGGAGGATTTTAAGAAATCATAACTCTGATATCATTATTACACTTGAAAAAAAATTATATCAGCTTCTTAGTATCATCAATAAATCTCCTTGGTCTTCTCATTAATTTGTTTTATGGCCAGTGTGAGGCAAGATCCAAATACTTGTGATCATTTGATATGTCTCATAAATTTACTTGAATTTATAAGTTCCCCTTTGAACTCTTTTTTTTGTCCTTGAAGTTTAATTGTTGAAGAAAACAGGTTGTACGCTTATAAAGTTTCCTATAATCTGAATTTTTTTGACCGAATCTTGTAGTATAGTTTAAAGTGCCCCTCTGTTCTTTATATTTCCTGAAATTTGTAGTCAGATCCAGAAACTTGATCATATTCGGGTTCAATTTGTTTTGCTTAGACTACTTCAAAGATGATGTTGTGAGCTTCCCCCCAAAAATAGACAATATCTGATTGTGTCTCTTCTTGAGATGGTATCAGCCATTGATAATCATAGCCTAAAATATATGAATTCATTAGGAGTTGTATTCCTATCATTTCTTCTGTATATATTAGCTGAAATATATCTACAGAGAGAAAACTCCTTATCTACTATTTAGTTATTTAAGATTTGCAGAGGAAAAGCAAAACAAATGTTGGGCTCTTTCTCTTTTGCACTGGTTTTCAAAACAGTAAGTTGGTTAGGAGATGGTGTTCTTTTTTTTGTTTTTTTGAGATGGAGTCTGGCTCTGTCGTCCAGGCTGGAGTGTAGTGGCATGATCTCGGCTCACTGCAATCTCCGCTTCCCAGGTTCAAGTGATTTTCCTGCCTCAGCCTCCTGAGTAGCTGGGATTACAGGTGTGCACCTCCACGCCCAGCTAATTTTTGTATTTTTAGTGGAGACTGAGTTCACCTTGTTGGCCAGGCTGGTCTTGAACTCCTGACTTCAAGTGATCCATCCACTTCGGCCTCCCAAAGTGCTGGGATTATAGGCATGAGCCACTGTGCCTGGACGGTTATGTTCTTCAAGATAGTAGAAGAATGCAAATACGATATGATGCTGCTGGTCCGTTTGCCAATAATTAATCATACAAACTCTCTTAGTACAGTCTCATCCTTGGTTTTCCTGAAGAACATGCCCATGCTAATGGGAAATTAGGCACCATATGCCAGAACATGAGCACAAGGAGTAATGTGGCGCTTTTCATCTTCAAAGCATTTCAGGGCTAATTATTTCTCCCATCTCCCCAAAGAAATAGGTGTTATTAACTTCATTTTAAAGATAAGAAAATGGAGACTTAAAGAAGGCATGAGAGCCACCTGCCCCAAGCTAAGAGGGCGTCACCATGAGAGATGAGATTGTAATTTATATGTGGCTTGATTTTTAATTTGATCCTGAGGAAGGGAGGTCCAGGGAGAGCCAGAGAAAAGGGAACTGGGGATCTCTGACTCTGTTCTGATGCCAGGAGTTGTGCAGTGTGTGGAGACTTGAAGACACGCTGTGGCATGGGCGTTATCAATGAAGTATTTGATGCTGTAGTGCCTGACCGGTGGTAGGTAATGAGTGGATGTTTGTTAGCTCACTATACACAATTTGCAACTGTAAATCTCTACCCTGTGACAAGGACAGGAAACTCCTCACTCGATTCAGACTTCTCAATTACTGCACAGCAGGCAGTTGGAAGATGACAGTTATTTTTTTTCCCCCTCTGGGTTAGAACAATTTAGTTTACACTGATTACCTCTTATATACAGCAAAGATAATATTAATATTTATACTAAGCTTGGAACATAGTCTGTGCTGAAAGATCCCAGGTGATTGTGAGCCTGAATCAAACAAGAGATCATATAATTCTTGGGACTCTGTCTTCTGAACATCTGGGCTGGTATTTGACTTTTCCATGGTAGAGATGTTGAAGTTAAAATAATTCCAACATCTTGGAGCTGGGATGCACAAAACTTGTGTTCTCCACCCAGAACAATTGCCCTAACAGCCTATAATCGCCTGGTCCTCAAGTAAGCTTGCATCATCAGCACCAAACCCACTGTGGGTGGTGCCAGTATGGGGAAAGTCAATCAACAGAAGGTGCTTCCAAAAGGAAGAAATCTGGAAACCTCTTTCTGACATTCATTTTTGTTTCTTTGTTTTTAGAGACAAGGTCTTGCACTGTCACTCACGCTGGAGGGCAAGGCATGGTCATGGCTCACTGTAGCCTCCTGGGCTCAAGTGATCCTCCCACCTTGGCCTCCCAAAGTGCTAGGATTACAGGCATGTGCCACCACACCCGGCTAATTTTTAATTTTTTTGTAAAGATGGGGTCTCAGTATGTTGCTCAGGCTGTTCTCGAACCCCTGGTTTAAAGTATTTCTCCCACCTCTGCCTCTCAAAATGCTGGGATTACAGGTGTGAGCCACTGTGCCTGGCCTAGATTCTTCTTATTTGTTACCTAACAACATCTCCTAGCCTAAAACCCATTTGGTGAGCTTTACGACGACTTGGCAATTTATCTTCTCTTTGAAAAGAACGGCTAACACCTTCCATGTACCATAGACTTTTAGTGTATGACTCAAATGCCACATTACTCTTTGTGCTCATTTTCTGGCATGAGGTGTCAGATTTCCCATTACTGGGCGAGAAATCTGTTTAGTTTGCACCTTATGTCTCTTCTCTCTATTTAATTCTTAACTCATGTGCCAATAACCTATTAATTGCCTTTTTTTTTTTTTTAATCTAAAGGAATTACATTTCTTTTTAGTTTTTCTCCTTCCTTAACTTCAAGCTAGCATTGATGATATGGTTGCTCAGCTACTTAGAGGCATTCTTGTAATTGTTTGGACAGGGAAGGTGGACGGGGAGAGGTCCTGTCCCTCTTACATAGCCTCCTCCTGCTGTGAACCCACCCAGATGTGCCCCACTTTCCTCTGGCTGTTTTTTCCCTGGCTAATGATATCTTCCTGTCATGACTGATGACAGTAGGGAAACACTGGTTTACTCATCAACTCCTGGAATACAGGAGCTTGAGAAAAGTAGGTTTATGACTAATATCAAGGACACATTATTTGACATAAGAAGAGAAAATGAACCATCTTTGCCATCCTAGCAAGTGACACATATAATTCAGTTAGGGGTATGCTCTGTGATGAGGGACCCCAGGGGGCATCTACCGTGGACACCAATCATGCTCTCCAGTGGGGTGAGCATGGTGTGGACCAAGTGAGTCTACATGGTGGTCTGGATTTGTGCTGAGTCTTTGGGCTTCCCTTCAAAACCTTCTTTGAAAACGAAACTGATAATACATCTTGAGAGAATTACTTTTGGTTCATTCATTTCCTTCCATTCTTTTTTTTTTTTTTTTGAGACAAGGTCTTGCTCTGTTGCCAAGGCTGGAGTGCAGTGATGTGATCTCAGCTCACTGCAGCCTCTGCCTCCCAGGTTCAAGTGATTCTCCTGCCTCAGCCTCCTGACTAGCTGGGATTACAGGTGCATGCCACCATGCCCAGCTAAGTTTTGTATTTTTAGTAGAGACGGGTTTTCACCATGTTGCCCAGGCTCATCTTGAATTCCGGACCTCAAGTGATTCACCTGCCTTGGCTTCCCAAAGTGCTGGGATTACAGGTGTGAGCCACCACATCCGGCCTCCAATCCTTTTTTTTTTAGACAGTGGAAGGCAGTATGGTATTTGTACAGTCTCACTGAGTTCTGAGTATGAGTCTGACTTTATTTCTTACTAGTAATTACTTAAATTTCTAATATCACTTTTCTCATTTGTAAAATAGAGATCATAATACATAACTGACTGATTTATTGTGAGGTTTGAAAGAGATAATACATATATAAAGACTGGGTATACAATAACAACTAATAAACTGCAAAGCAGCATAATTACGATAATATGTGTTGTTGATCATATTAATGATAGATATTTATTTAATATGAAGTATTACATGTACACTCCCCTCTTTGAAATCTTAATCTCCTTTCTCACTATGAGTAAATGTCATTTTTATTCTTGTTTTTCGTGTTATAAGACACCATAACCCAAAGATAGAAAGTGAAAACTTCACATAAATTGTGTGTGTGCATGTGTGTGTGAATGTGATATGGATAATGATTCTTAATTCTTCTCAAGCTTTAAAGACTATCAGTTTTTCTTCCAGTTAAAAAATCTTGAAATATATTAATATAAATACAGACAAAAATTTTCTGTCTATACTTACTATTGAGGTAAAACTAATCTCTCTGAGGTTTGTAACTTCATTACAGCTTTTAGAGTACAAAAATCATGATAGTTAACATTTCTTGAACATTTACTGGTGGCAGGCAATATTCTAAGCCTTTTGCATGTATTATCTCATTTTGTCTTCGTTATAACCCTATGAGGAATTGCTAACGTCACCTCCATTTTACAGATGAAAGGATTGAGGCAAAGTGAAATGTACTCATTCGCTCAAGGCCATGGTGTCATTAATGGCAGAGTGGGCACCAGCCCGTCTTATGCTAGAATCAGTGCTGACCATTGGACCACCTGTGGTCAATGCAGAACCTGCCAGAAGCTTGTGATTCTGAAAGTGTGGTCTGTGAACAACTAGTTCTGAACCACCCAAAGGGATTCACGTTCCTGGGTCTTACCCTAACCTCTAAATCCCAGGTCTCTGAGGATTTGGGTCTGGAAATGTGAAAGTTGATTGAACTTCTTCACCTGTCCTCCACACACATTATTCCTTCTTGATTTTGATGTGCAGTGATGTTGAAGGACCACTAGCATAAGGATCTTTATCGAGTTGGATAAAAAAAAACCTTTGATTTACTTGCTATAATGTTTAATTCTTTCTTTATATTTCAGGATATTGAAATAGCAACACCGTCCTTCATGGACACCACTTCCTGTCCTAACAATCATTGTCTACTTGATGCCATTATGAGAGGTAATTGACTGGTTTCTACTACTAGACTAAGACAAGTTTATTTAACGTGTAGTGTGAAAAGAACTTTGTGAGTTCTAGGAGAGGAAGCAGGGATGTACAGATAAACTGTGATCCCTGGCCTCCCTATGGCTCAGGGTCTAGAGAGGAACCAGGCATGAATGCAAATAATATAAGGAGGTCTTCAAAAAGTTCATCAAAAATGTGTATCATGAAAAAACAATACACGGATTTCATTTTTTTTGTATCAAAATAAACTCATACTAACTAGTTAAACATGTCTGAACAGGATCTAGTTTGAGGTGCTAAGAAAGATAAGACATCAGTTTGAAAACAGCCCCTGTCAAAGCAATGTGAATTCTGCCAAAATTGAAACAAGAACAAACATCAAATTTGTGGTGAAGCTTGAGTGCAAGAATGGTGAAATCACTGATGCTCTGTGAAAAGTTTATGGAGACAATGCCCGAAAGAAATCAGCAGTTTACAAATAGATAACTCATTTTAAGTAGGGATGAGAAGATATTGAAGATTGTGAAGAAAAAATTCATCCTGTTTGTGCCCTAATTGAAGAGACCTAATGATTAACAGCACAAACAATAGCTAACACCATTGACGTCTCAGGTGCTTCAGCATACACAATTCTGATTGAAAAACTAAAGCTGAGCAAACTTTCTACTCAATGGGTGCCAAAACTGTTACAGCCAGATCAGCTGCAGACAAGAGCAGAGCTTTCAATTGAAGTTTTACACTAATGGGATCACGATCCTGAAGCATCCTTTGAAGAACTATTACAGGAAGTGCAACACGGCTTTACCAGTACGACACTGAATGCAAAGCACCATCACAGCAATGGCTACCAAGAGGCAGAAGTGGACCAGCGAAAGTGGTCCACTTTCAGGAGCAAAGGTTATCACAACGGTTTTCTGGGACACTCAATGCATTTTGCTTGTTGACTTTCTGGAGAGCCAAAGTACAATAACATCTGCTTATTCTGAGAGCATTCTGAGAAAATCAACCAAAATGTTATCATTTAAACACCGGAGAAAGCTTCACTAGAGAGCCCCTCTACCGTGACAATGCTCCAGTTCGTTCCTCTCATCAGATGAGGGCAAGTGTGTGAGAGTTTTGATGGGAAATCATCAGGCATCCACCTTACAGTCCTACTTTGGCTGCTTCTGACTTCTTTTTGTTTCTTAATTGTGAAAAAAAAAAAAAAAAACAAAAAAAACTTTAAAGGGCAGCCATTTTTTTCCAGTGATAATGAAAAAGGGACTGCACTGACTTAAATTCCCAGTAGTCTCCCTTCTTCAGAGATGGACTACATGGCTGATACCATCACCTGCAAAACTGTCTTGAACTTGATGCAGCTTACATTGAGAAGTAGAGTTTATATTCTTAATTTTTATCTTTATGATTCAAATTTTCCATGAATTTTTGAAGTCCCCTCATACATGGGTGTGAGTGAAGAGGCAAAAGTACAGAATGGGACTCACCAAGAAGTGTCCGTTCTCAAGTTTCTACAGGGGGCAGTCTTGGAGCTACAAGTGAATCTCAGAGTCCTCCATGTCTGGGAGAAATTGAAGCTGCTGGATAGAAGGAGTCACTCTTAAATCCCGTTTCAGGAGGCAGAGACCTGGACAGAGTTCTCATCTGCAGAGTCTAGTGCAGTGCTTTACATACCTAATACAGGCTGATTCATACATCTCCCCCACCCCTGCCAAATGACCTTCGAAGACTTCATGAAAATTTCCTCCCTTCCCATGGGGTGGGGATGGTTAATGGGTACAAAAAATAACTGGAAAGAATGAATAAGATCTAGTATTTGATAACACAACAGGGTGACTATAGTCAATAATAATTTAATTGTACATTTAAAAATGACTAAAAGAGTATAATTTGATTATTTGTAATACAAAGAATAAATGCTTGCGGGGATGGATACTCCATTCTCCATGATGTGATTATTACACATTGCACCCCTGTAATAAAGTATCTCATGTATGCCATAAATATGTACACTTACAGTGTACCCAGAAAAATAAAAACTTAAAACAAAATGCCTCCCTTTTCAAGTAAAGCCAGTTGACTTTATGTTTCTGAGGCCTGTAAATTCCTGCATTCTCTCTCCTCTTGAATTGGTCCTGACACCAAATAGAACTAAGTGCTTATTAGAGGAAAAAGTATTTCATATCAATATATTTCTATATAATAACAATTATAAATATATATATTTTAAATTGTTATATAAACATATTTATAATACAAATATATATTTAAAATATATAATAAAAATTATATTTATAAGTATATATAATATAAATATATAATATATAAATATGTATGTATACTATATATTTATGTATTATATATGTTTATATATAATAACAATTATAAAATACATATTTATAATTGTTACATATAAACATGTTTATATATAATAACAATTATAAAATACATATTTATAATTGTTACATATAAACATGTTTATATATAATATATAATATATTTATATATTATATAAAATATTATATGTATATTTATATGTTTTATATATTTATATATATTGTGTGTGTGTGTGTATATATATATATTTTTAGAGACAGAGTCTCACTCTGTTGCTCAGGCTGGAGTGCAGTAGCGCGATCTTGATGCACTGCAATGTCACCGCTTCCCAGGTTCAAACGATTCTCCTACCTCAGCCTCCCAAGTAGCTGGGATTACAGGCGCCTGCCACCACGCCTGGCTAAGTTTTGTATTTTTAGTAGAGACAGGGTTTCGTCATGTTGGCCAGGCTGGTCTGGAACTCTCACCCTCCTTGGCCTCCCAAAGTGCTGGGATTACAGGCATAAGCCACTGCACCCGGCTGTGTTTTTAAAATTTAATACAGGAATAGGTATATTTAATCTCAGATTATGGTCAAGAACATAACGTTTAACACGTGGGTATAGTATGTTTGTTAAGAATACGACCTGGATCTAAATTGGGTTCTACCATTCACTAACGTTGTGACCTGGGGGAAGTTACTCAATAGCCCTAGGCACCTGCATGTTTTTTCTTTCCATTTATAAATTGGGATGAAAATAGACCTTACATAAAGTGTTATTGCAAAGCATGTATAAAAGGTCTTCCTCACATAAATTTTAAAAATGCTCGCAGAAGGTGCTCCGGTGTATGTTCTTCACCATTTGGAAACAAGGGTTTGGACTTAGTAGAAGCAAGCTCCCTTTAGAGAAGAGCTGCGCTTCTCCTTGGCACATTTCAGTTGCATCACCTGTCAAGGCAGAGATCATGGCGTGCAACTGAGTCAGCACACTGGCTGATGCTACAGGGGAGGAGGAGGGAGAAGGAGGTCAGGTGTGTTCCCATTTGAGCAGCTCTCCCCTGAGCTGGCTGATGCTCTCGGAGGTGCTCCTGAGCACCCCAGAGTCCCGGGCTTGGGCTTTCCTCAACCTGGCTCACCTGGGGTGTGGGTGGCGGTAGGGCTGGTGTGCCAAGGGCTGGTTGCTCATCTCAGGATGATGTCAGCTTCTGTTGGGCAGCTAAGAGGTCCTATGCCTCACAAAGATGCTCCGGAATTTCCACTGCTTAAGAAGTGCAACTTTTTAATCATAAGAAATGATGTACGGTGATTGTTGAAAATTTGCAAGATACGCCAAAGATATGGAAAAATAATCTCTAATTTTGCTAGCCAGAAATAACTATTATTAAAATTATTTAGGCCAGGAGCAGTGGCTCACACCTGCAATCACAGCACTTTGGGAGCCCCAG
Source organism: Rhinopithecus roxellana (assembly GCF_007565055.1). Lineage (NCBI taxonomy): Eukaryota > Metazoa > Chordata > Mammalia > Primates > Cercopithecidae > Rhinopithecus > Rhinopithecus roxellana. The sequence goes on from NC_044569.1 coordinate 22,952,201, forward strand.
CCGGGCGGATCAACTGAGGTCAGGAGTTTGAGACGAGCCTGGCTAACATGGCAAAACCCTGTCTACTAAAAATACAAAAATTAGCAGGGCATGGTGGCACATGCCTGTAGTCCCAGCTACGTGGGAGGCTGAGGCAGGAGACTCGCTTGAATCCAGGAGGCGGAGGTTGCAGTGAGCCAGTAGAAATTATGAGCTTCTGCTTCTTGTTATAAAGCACTTAAGGGTTGCTTAATTTTGTATTAGCAAATTAGATACTTAGAGGACTTGAAGAAAATATATAAAATACTTTTTTTTTTTTTGAGATGGAATTTCACTCTTGTCACCTAGGCTGGAGTGCAGTGGCTAAGGGATTTGTCACTCAATTTTTAGCTCAGATATGCCTTTACACATAGTATTAAGCATTTTATTTATTCGTATATATTTTTAATAGGACTGTGTGTTGCTATGTTGCCCACGCTGGTCTCAGACTCTGAACACAAGTGATGTTCCTGCGTTGACCTTCCAAAGTGTTAGAATTACAGGTGTGAGCCACCGCGCCTGGCTAATGAAGCATTTTAGAGGCAAATTGTGCCACTTCTACTATCTGGTTTTGGTTTAACTTTGGGATCCTGTTTAACTCATTTTTTTCACTGTGGTCTTTTTTTTTTTCTTAAGTTTGCTTCTTAGAAAATTTCACATAACTTGTTTTCTGAACAGTTTATCATTTAATATAAAATTCCTTCTAGACAAACACCAGAAGTTGAAAAGACACAAAGTATGAAATAAATCCTCAAAATAGAGTAGTTAGGGTAAAGAATTGTAAATCTGGGGCTTTTAAAATAGCTTTTTTTCATCTCAGTCAGAAACTTTAAAGCAGTCACTTTGTCTTCCCTGACTCAGTTTCTCCACAAGTGAAAAGGACATAATAGTCCTCAGTGACTAGTTAGGATCCTTGATCGTGAACTGTGAATGGCTGGAAACATGGAAGGCTAATATTATTCCACTATTGTATGGGAGAGGCATCATGTGAATTAGTGGGAATCACCTTTATCAGTGAAGAAAAAAATCACTTGATGATTTGTAGGAATCTGGGGAGAATGCTCAGAACTTGTGGCTGAAATTTCTCTTAGGAAAAGAGAGAGAGAGATTGAGTGAGAATGAGAGAGAGAGACACAGAGAGAGAGAGAAAGCGAGAGGCACATGCTAGAACAAAGCTCTTTTGATTTGTTTCTGGGAGTGGCTGGGTGTGTCAAATCATCCCTCAGCCTGGATGCTGCGTAATCAAGTTACAATATTTGCAAAGCTTCAACCTATAGGTAAGAAAAAGCACCAACAAAACAGTCTCCTAGGTTATTAAATATTTGGTTCAATGATTACTTGTGTTGAACTAGAGGAAGTTATTGCTTCATAACATTGTACAATGAATGAATGAATAATTCATTCTTTGAGCTATGTATCTCCCCTCCAAAAAACCTGCTCTTTTTAATATATAGTCAATAAAATGGTTTTTGTGGCAAATAAAAAGAGGGGAAAACATTATGGATTATTTTTGAAATTATAGAGCAAATGCTTTTTCCTACAAACAGGTGTATTCTTTGTCACTAAATATTTTTTTAAAAAATCATTTATTTGGAGGGGCACTGTGGCTCATGCCTGTAATCCTAGCACTTTGGGAGGCTGAGGTGGGCGGATCAAGAGGTCAGGAGATCAAGACCATCCTGGCCAACATGGTGAAACTCCGTCTCTACTAAAAATACAAAAATTAACCGGGCGTGGTGGCGGGCGCCTGTAGTCCCAGCTACTCGGGAGGCTGAGGCAGGAGAATCACTTTAACCTGGGAGGTGGAGGTTGCAGTGAGCTGAGGTCGTGCCACTGCACTCCAACCTGGGTGACAGAGTGAGACTCCATCTCAAAAAAAAAAAAAAAAATCATTTATTTTACAAATATAAAGTGTTTGGGATGAATCAGATGCACTGGTTGTCAGTATATACAAAGAGAACTGGAGGAAAGGTAGCTGGTATTTAAGGAAATGTCAAACTGACTTCAAATTCATGGGCTGAATTCATCCTTAGTTGAAATACTGTCAGGTAGGGTTATTTCCCACTCATTCATTCTCTGCCCACTGTGTGCCAGATACCCCAGATACCCACTATGTGACAGATACAATTCTAAGTTCTTGGACTACATCAGTGAATAAAATAGACCAAAAAAACCTGCTTAGATTTTAGCTGAAGGAGGCCATCAACAGTAAACATAGTAAGTGAATTGCATAGTATATCATATCATATAGAAAACTTTAAAATCTGGCTTTATATCTGCTTCTTATAGGTTCAAATTTCATCAGGAAGAAGGGAGATCAAAGATACTTGAGAGTTAACTATTCATGGGCCCACATAAAAAGCTTTTCATGAGGCAAGAGACTGAAGATTGTAACAGGATAATAACACCTGTAAAACAACTTTGTTATTTTGATATTGTTGCTGTCTGAGTTATTAGTATGAGTAGAACCTTTTTTCTTATAAGTCTGATGCTTCTAAGTCCACATGTTAACATGATTGACATGACAACTTTGTTCTTTCCAGGCATTTCCTTCAGGATGTATGTATTTTTTTTTTTTTTTTAACAGTGTAACAATTAGTGTAGGTATCTGACTTACAGAAATGCAAAGCTAAACTGTAGTTGGCTTGAGATCCATAGTTAGGTCTTATTCTGGGTCTTGCCCTGGGTCTGACAAACTCAACAAATGCTTATTCAGTCAATCACAGACTCCAATCAAAATGTCTAGTTAAAACAGGGAAGCAGAGTAGAAACCTGTTGAATGCAGAAGACATTCTTGAGGCCACTCTGTCCTAAAATTAATCAGCAGGCATGTTCTCCAGAAACTAATTTGAAATTGTGTAATTTAAAAAACACGAACTACTTGTATAACTCCATCTTCTCCCACTTTTCTGTTTTCTAGTGTCTTTTTAGATAGAATTCTAAAGAACTTAAAATTATGGCTGCTGTGGAAAAGAATATTACTGGGAAACGGGTCTTCTTAGTCAAATAGAATCACACGTTTAATACTCTTACCACTGAATGGGAACCACTTTTTTTTTTTTTCCTACTGTTCTGCCTAAATCAACAGTGTGTTTTGTCAATGATGTTATACCTGAGACTTGGGAGTCCTTGCCTTACTTGGGTTCAGTGAGAGAGTGAGAACATTTGGGTACAGGGTCTGACCTCTGGAGATATTTCAACAAATGAAAACTTTTGACAGAGAATGTTCTGTTTAATCTTTTGTTAACATACCTGTCCAATATACCTTGTGTCATCCCAGCTCTGGACCTCCATTCTCAGGCTTAAATGGTCTCCCGATGTCCAATGACGTTGCCTCCGTGATCCTTCCCCAGTCATAGCCAGACTGAAAAGGTTACACTCATCTCTGAACTCCTTTTGTCCATTGCACCTCTCTTATGTCCCTCATTACATGCCTCCAGATACTTTCTTTTGTTTCTTATCCTACTGTATGTACCCTTTGGGGAAAGGGAACATGTCTTATAGCCCCAGTCAAATGGTGCCTCTACCTTTCACACAGTTAGAATCACCCAAAGGCATTTCATTTGGACTTCCTTGGGTGCTGTTGAATTCCTGTCATTGGAAATATTTCTGCCCAGGCTGAGCAAGCACTGAACAGGAGTGTTTTAGAGGGAATTAAAACATCAAAAAGGAGAATAGAGAAGCTCTACCATTTAAGTGCAAGTTCCTTGAAATCTGTAGACCACAGTAGCAAGCACGAAGCAGGTGTTCAATAAATGTGGTGAATTCAATGTCAATAACATGCTCCAGCCTTTTGCTCACTATTCCCCAGAACTGCCTAACCAATGGGCAAAGTGGTACTAATTGCCATCATTAGGAAGCACATGCTATGTGCCGGAAACTATGTAAGAATTGTCTCTTCATCCATCTCTGTCTATATCACATTTTATAGATCTTATTGACAAATGACTATATATAGACAAATTTTACAGATGAGGAATCTGAAGCTAAAGAGATTAAGCAATTTGCTCAGGATTTCTCAAGCAATGAGTGGTTAGATTTAGTTTGCAAATTTATGACTCTGCTCCCAAATTCTCATTTTCCCTCCTCCAGCTGGATAATAGAATTTTTAAGAAGCATCTTTCCATACCTCCTCACCCATGACCTTCCCTCCACTTGCTCCACTGATGCCTAAAATTCTGTTTTTGGAGTTCACTTAGTTTATGACTTTGATCCCGGTTAACATTAAAATACCCAGGACATGGGGGAGGGGAAGCTGTTGATCAATCTTAGTTTAGTAAGTTTAGTATAGCGAGTTGCTCTTATTCATTAATCAACAAGCACTTACTGACTGCAGACTGTACATCAAGTCTGTACCCAGCGTTGGTGTTATAAAAATGAACGAAGCTTGGCCCTTACCTTTAAAATTGTTGTAGTCACATATAGGATAATGTAAGAGATTATTATGAAACAATGTAGTAAACGCACAACAGGGAATTCTAGATAAGCACAGCAGAAAAGCAACCACATCAGTTTCAGGTCCTTTCCTGAGACTGATTCGGCTGGAAGGGAGTAGGTCCCACCAAATGAAGGAGCTGTGGGAAGACAGGAGGACAAAAGCAGGCTTCGCAAAGAGATTTCAGAGCAGAGCTGCATACTCCTTTTTCATTTTGTTTCTTTTGCTCTGTCACCCAGGCTGAAGTACAGTGGTTAGCTTATGGCTCACTGCAGCTTTGCCCTCCCAGGCTCAAGCGGTCCTCCCATCTCAGCTTCCCAGGTAACTGGGACCACAGGCATGCGCCGCCACACTAGGCTACTGTTTTGCATTTTTTGTAGAGATGGGATCTCACCATGTTGCCCAGGTTGGTCTCAAACTCCTGGGCTCAAGCGATCTGCTCACCTCAACCTCCCAGAATGCTGGGATTACAGGTGTGAACCACCGCACCAGGCCTGAGTAATCCTAATCACAGGATTTTAAAAAGAAACTTCCTGCGCCACCCATTAACCATATCTCCTATCACTTTGGTGGTAAATATTCTGCTGATAGTACCTAATTTTTAAGTAGGCACTGTGTTTATACATATATCCATTCCTTCTTTTTTAAATTGCCTTTTGGTTTAATGGGCAGCTACCTCTTTTGGCATCTAGCAGAATGAGCTGCTGCAGTTAACACGAAAAGAATGAAGATCAGAGTACTTTTTGTGCCACTAACGTGTTTGAGAAATTTATAGTATTACTGTCATCACATATTCCTTTTATTTCATTTAATATTTCACCTTCCGGTCCTGCATGGGCTGAGAGGATTGCTGTACGCATGTCTGTACGTATGCATATAGCTCACAGCCCCTTCCTGCCCGAACATGTTGGAGGCCTTTGGAAGCAGACAACAGCAACTTCAGCCTGAATCATTTCTTTCAATTGTGGACAAGCTGCCAAAAAGCTTGAGTAAGAGCGGAGTCCTGCTGAGGTGGGGCGGGGCGTGGCGCTGGGCTGGCACAGTGGGCGTGGCGGTGCTGCCCAGGTGAGCCACCACTGCTTCTGCCCAGACACGGTCGCCTCCACATCTAGGTGTTTGTGCTCCTCGCTTGCCTGTTACTTTTCCACGCATTTTCCAGGATAACTGTGACTCCAGGTAAGCAAGGTGGGGTAGCAGGGCTGGTGACTTCCTTTTTCAGGAAAATTCATAAAAATCATTATTTGAACTGATTTGAGACGGTGAACAAAATGGACATAAAGGGGCTGTGTTCAAAGATGGGCTGTCGGATTGAGTACTGTCGCCTCTCATCCCCCATACTGGCAATATTTTCAGCTCCCAATCCTTTGGGCACCATATAGGGAGTAAAATCACTTAACCGTACAAGGTAAGAATATGAAGAAGTCACATGGCTCAGAGGTTTTGGTGGTAGAGGGGTGCAACGATGATTCACGGAGGAGAAAATACTTCTGAGGACATTTTCAGGCCTACCTTGGAACTCAGAATGAATTTTGCAATGCTAGTTTCAGAAAGGGTATGGCACCCACAAACTGGGAAAGTTTAGAAGTATTGGTGTGTCTGGTTGGCTCTTCTCCCTGGCTGACATTGTAAGGCTGAGATTTAGGCACCTGGACTGCCCTTCTTTTTGGCATTTTTAAGCATCAGATCACTGTTTATCTACTTGCAACTATATTCGTCTAAGTGGAAATTATTCTGCCTCCAGTTTTCTGGGTTTCAGCATAGCTTGGACAAATAAATTGGGCTTAAATTGGGCTGCTTGTAGTTTTTTACTTATATGCTGTATGCTTTTATTTATGGCTTCATTTAAGCATATCATACAAAAAACCAACATGCCAGGCTATTCCAGAGACTCATAATCAGATCCTCAGAGCTGGGGCCTCTTAGACATGTTTCAGCCCAGCCCCCTCATTTTGTAGATGAGGAGTGGAGCTCACAGGGGTGACATGGTGCCCAAAGTCACACCGCCTGTAAGTGGCACTGCTGAGACCGAATCAGGCTTTCAGGCTTGCAGCTTGGGATGTTTCCACAACACCATGGGTTCTGTTACCATCTTTTTCACCCACTACATCTCCTGAGAGGTTTTCAATAATGGGTTCCAAACCTCAGTCCCCGCCAGTTAGTGTAAGTGTTTGATGAGTTCCTTCATGGGTGGAGATGAAGCCTGTCTGAGGAAAGGAGTCTCCAAAGGAAATGAGTCAGCAGGTTTATATCTTTGCTTCCTAACACCTTGAATTGTGCCACTTCAATCCCTCTAGGTTGCGGACTGACTTTGGGGCTATGCAGTCTCAGCAATTTGGGGCATTCTGGTGTGGCTGAGTCTGGCTGTAAGTTTACTGCTTGCAACAGTGGGCTGGGTCAGTGGTCAAGGTCAGGTTTCTAAAGAGACAGGAGCAGCTATGATGCTTCAGAGCAAAGCAGACGCCCCCCTGCCATGGGAAATTAAAGCAATTAATCTCATCACTAATAGCTGTATTGTACTTTCTTGCCCACAAAGCACTTTTCATATACATTGATTCACTTAATCACTTCGTTTAGTCCTCATATTCTTTCACATTGCAGAAACTACAAAATATCTTGTTTTCTTAATCCTGTACATCCTTTGCTCCTCAAAGACTTAGAACGTAGACAACGGAGGTTGTGTTTTTTTTGGCATTCCATTACTGATATTATAATAGGCAAGGTTTCTCATGGCATTCTCTAAGGACTAGTTATACTAAATACTTGAGAAATGTTTTTCACCATGTCTCTCCATCTTTAAAATGAGGCAGGCTAGGCTAAGTAATATCTACAATACTCTCATACAGCAAAAAGGTAGTTTTTTTTTCTCTTTTTTTTGAGACGGAGTCTTGCTCTGTCACCCAGGCTGGAGTGCAGTGGCACGATCTTGGCTCACTGCAACCTCAGCCTCCCATGTTCAAGTGATTTTTCTGCCTCAGCCTCCCAAGTAGCTGGGATGACAGGCACGTGCCGCCACGCCACTCCCGGCTAATTTCTGTATTTTTAGTAGACATAGGGTTTCACCATGTTGGCCAGGCTGGTCTTGAACTCCTGACCTCAAGTGATCCGCCCACCTTGGCCTCCCATAGTGCTGGGATTACAGGCGTGAACCACTGTGCCTAGCCAAAAGTTAGTTTTTAAGGGATGAAAAAACTATGTTCATAGCTCTGTTTAAATATGCACACCCATGATGTGTGGTTGAAGAGTGTGGTTGATGGTCTACAAGTAAAATGAACATATATTGTTCAAATCAGGATATGTTTGAGAGTAAATTGGGCACTGTTATTAATGTCAAGATAACAAACATAAACCAGGATTGTCCCAGGCAAAATGGGATACATAGCAAACCTATCCACAGGACATTTTTTTTTCACCCAAATGGTCTAAAGACAAAAAATTTGAGGGCCATTGGCTCAGATGCATAAAAATCTTAGGAAATCTTTATACAAAGACCAGTGACAAGCTATAAGTCTAGAGAAGTGAGCACAGCCCCTACCCCCAGCCCAGTACATGTGTCTCTATTCATTGGGGCCACTTGCAGTCTCTGAATTGGGTCAGTTCTCGCTGTCCTGCATTTTTGCAAGGCTAACTTCTACTTATCCTGTAGGACTCAACTTTAGTGTGACTTACTCCATTGTCACTGTCTCTCAGAAGGTGTCACTGAGGCTTCTAGTATGGGGGAGTCTGTCACTGCTGGGGATCCCATAGTGACTTGTGTACTCATCAAAACACAACATTCATCATGCCACTAACTGACAACTCCTTGGAGGCAGGGGCCATGTCGTGTTCACCTTTGTTTTCTTTTTTTTTTTTTTTTTTTTTTTTTTTTTTTTTTTTTTTTTTTTGAGACGGAGTCTCGCTCTGTCACCCGGGCTGGAGTGCTGTGGCTGGATCTCAGCTCACTGCAAGCTCCGCCTCCCGGGTTTACGCCTTTCTCCTGCCTCAGCCTCCCGAGTAGCTGGGACTACAGGCGCCGCTACCTCGCCCGGCTAGTTTTTTGTATTTTTTAGTAGAGACGGGGTTTCACTGTGTTAGCCAGGATGGTCTCGATCTCCTGACCTCGTGATCCGCCCGCCTCGGCCTCCCAAAGTGCTGGGATTACAGGCTTGAGCCACCGCGCCCGGCCGACCTTTGTTTTCTTAATGCCTACCCTGACACACATTAGGTACTCAGTTAATACTTATTAGGTGAAAGCAACATCATACCAAGGGTTTACAACGTAAGTGCCAGAAAGGGAACAACGGCTTCTTCAAGTAGAAAAATCATAGGGAAGAAGTTTTGTGACGACTAAACAAACCATGCAGGATATGTTGATGTCTTCAAGAGAGACTTCAGGACATGTGAGATTTTTGGAACTCGAGAGACTTCTGAGAGAACAAAGGCCAGCAAAGATGCAATTACCAAGAAAGCAGGTGGTAAGGTGTGGCGGGGAAGTGCCAGGCTGGGAGCTAGAAGCAATGAATTCTAGGTCTGGTTTTGCCACTCTCACTCCCTGCGTGGGTGGCCTGGGAGACTCACTTCATCTTTGTCTGCCTCACTTTTCTCATCTGTAAAACGAAGAGGTGTGGCCAGCCTAGATCCTCTCCAAGATCTTGTCCCACTTTCAAGGTTTATAATTTAGCACAGATTGTGAAAGCAAGCTACTTGGAAATAAGTTCTTAAAACTGCATTTGTATTACTACTTAAACTTCCATCTCACTGTTCTATGGTTAAAATAAAGTTCCTTTTTAAACTTTTAAGTGCCTGAAAATGTAGCGTTTTCTACATTGCAACTATAAATGAAGTTCTCCTTGTTAAAATGGTTACAGGGTTTTCACAGAAATGGAAGAAGACCCTTGTGACAAGGCAGTAAAATGGAACAAAATTTGTAGCAATTTTAGCACTTTCAAAAGAAGTCATTAGGCACATAAATTTACCATACAGGAATTGCTAATCTCTACTCTGGTACTTACAATTTTTATAGCATTCGATCATGCAAAATGGTCTGTGTAGAAGTTTGTATTTTTTCCGGGGCATGTATTGCTAACATTGCTGAGGTTTGTTTAAATGCTTTGATTGTCTTGCAACACAGTCATGTGGCAATTGTGGCCAAAGTCATCTTTTGAGCTACTTCAGACCAGATCAACTTTATAGAGTTTTTAGGTCACTTGGGACTAATCACAGAACCACTGATCAGATTTACCAGGAAATATTTGATTGATTACTGAGTGAGTGATTTTTTGCCACTACAACCATTTCCATGTACAGACCTTTCCTGTTTCCTTTGGCCAGCATCAAACAACGCTGTTGCGGCTGGGACCACAGATACTAAGGGCTGTGTGACCTTCCCAGAAATGAAGGATAATTTTCTAAAAAAGGAACCAGTCAGCATAGGAACAGGAAGGCAGATCTCTTTGTGTTCATGCACTGATGAAAGCAACATCATACCAAGAGTTTACAACATAAGTGGCAGAAAGGGAACAATGGCTTCTTCAAGTAGGAAAATCATAGGGAAGAAGTTTTGTGTCGATTAAACAAACCATGCAGATATGTTGTTATCTTCAATGCACTGAGGATTAGCACGCAAAGGAAGGGACTCACTCAAGGGGAAGGTCTGCTGGTGGTGAGGCAGCCCCGGAGATGTTAGGATGTCAGGTGTGCATCGATTCACATCTCCAACAGGGACCTGGATTGCAACAGAGCATTAATTGTATTGTGTAATTAACCACACTAAAAGCCACAATGATCTTGTATCCACAATCATTTAGACTAAATATATCTCAGAATGTTATGATGAGTGAATAATGCTTTAGTTGAACAAAATGGTAAAATGAACATCTCCTCACCCTTTGATCCACTTCTAAGATCCATTTGTAGGTGTTTGCAGCCAAACTCCCTCAGCAGATTAATTTAAGATCTTAAACACCATTTTTCTATACAAAGGAAATCACTAGAATATAGTTTGTTATTGACTATGCAAAATTATTCTAGCTTCTCTTGGAGGATAATAAATACATGCTGGGAGGAACTACTTGTGTTTGTTAAAGCAGTTTGTGTGTTTTCATATTATTATCAGTGTGATTAGCTCTCAACTTGTGGAAGTGTTAAGAAGCTTGCAGGGATATGGGTTTAGGCTTCTCTATTTGCTGAAGAAATAACTCATTACTTATTGTACATGTTGAGTTTATTAATATTAATTTTGCTGCGGAAGGAAGTCAGGTTTCCTATTCTGAAAGTCTGTCCACCGATTTCCCAAACCTTTTGTGAAGTTTGTTTATATTTTCCCAGTGGTGGGCACACTGGGTGAAACACTCCACAGGCTTTCATTTTTGCCTCAGTATACTCTGCTGACCTCAGTATACACCTCATGCCAGTCACCTTTCCCTGGGGTGTGATGTCATCTGTTGGCCCTCGCCCCTGCCCTGAGGGGAGAAGGAGTAAGGTTGTGGGCTTTAAAGAAAAGTGAGAGGCCCACCTGACTTCAGGGAGCCTCATGGTATATTTGCAATGGGAACACTGGCCTGAGTGCATGACTGTATTTATCAGGGACATATGGAGAAGGAGGAAGCCCGTGGAGATGACCAGTGAGCATGAGCAGAGTCAACCAAACAGATTTTTTTTTTTTTTTATAATGAACTCGCTTTTTCAGACTCCGAGATATAATGATTTTAGCCCATTCTACACACAAGCCATATATCCCATAAAAAGGAGAATTCTGAAGACATGTTTAAAGACCAGGAGTCCTCTCCTCCATCTTATTCTCACGTCTTTGCATTCTGAATTTGTGTCCAGGTATAAGGTGCAAACTGCAATCCTATTCCTCATGCCTTTGACTCTTAACATGTTTGGGAACTGGCCAAAGGGAGTCCTCTATCTTAAGCAGTGGAGCTTCCTTTCTGATGCCAGGGTTCAGGTCCTACCTGAAGACCTTCAATGTCACATTCGGCCCCTGTGTCTGTGTGCATGTGCCTGAGGCTTTGGGGGAACACTTCGAGTTTAATCCCTGTACTGCTCACCCAGGGGTAGTAATATCGATTGATTTCCCTTAGAAACATGCTCAGTGTACTCTATATACTTCACCTCAGTATACTCTGATGACCTCAGTATACACCCAATGCCAGTCACCTTTCCCTGAGGTGTGATGTCAGCTGTCGGCCCTCGCCCCTGCCCTGAGGGGAGAAGGAGTAAGGTTGTGGACTTTAAAGAAAAGTGAGAGGCCCACCTGACTTCAGGGGGTCTCATGGTATATTTTGCAATGGGAACACTGGGCTGAGTGCACAGCTTAGGCAGAGCCTCAGGAGTCCATGTAGTTCAACTCTGCTCCCAGAAAGGGAAGCCCTGACTGCCTGAATTTACCTAACTCTCTTTGGAGTCTATCAGTAACTACTAGACTAAATAGGTAGGTAGATCTTTATTAGAACAGTGAAGCTTTTAAAATCTGAGGACCCCGTTACACTCTTAAAAATTATTGAGGACCCCAAATAACTGTTTCTTTAAAAATATGTAGATTATATCTACTATTATTTACCAAACTAGAAATTAAAACCAGACACATTTTGAAATGTTCATTTACTAATTTATTAAAATAATATAACCATTAAATGCTAATATGAATAATATATATATATTTTAATATATATACTATTTATTTTTATTTAAATTTTTAAAATTTCAATTGCTTTAGGGGTACAAGTGGTTTTTGGTTACACTGACGGATTGTACAGTGGTGAAGTCTAGGATTTTAATGTATCCATCACCCAAGTAGTGTACATTGCACCCAACAATATATTTTTTTAATACTTTAAGTTCTAGGGTACATGTGCACAACATGCAGGTTTGTTACATATGTATACATGTGCCATGTTGGTGTGCTGCACCCATTAAATCGTCATTTACATTAGGTATATCTCCTAATGCTATCCCTCCCCGCCCCCTCCCCACAATAGGACCCGGTGTGTGATGATCCCCTTTCTGTGTCCAGGTGATCTCATTGTTCAATTCCCACCTATGAGTAAGAACATGCGGTATTTGGTTTTCTGTTCTTGCGATAGTTTGCTGAGAATGATGGTTTCCAGCTGCATCCACGTCCAGTGAAAAAATATGAGAAGAGTGATGTATGAGAAGAGTGATATGGTTTTTCATTTTTGCAAATCTCCTTAATATTTGGCTTAATAGAAGGGATGTCATATAGCCTCTGGAAAACTCCACTGTCTATTAGAGATTGAGAATGATAATGTCTTAGTATTATTATGAGAATAGTTTTAATCTCATGGACCTGCTGAAAGGGTGTTAGGGACTGCCAGGAGTCAAGACACAACACTTTGGAAATTGCCGTGTTAGAATTAAAGAGCTCTGAGATGTGACAAGATGCCTAGTTGCTGCTATATCCACTGTACCAGGCTACATATTTTGAAGTTGTTCTCTCTTTTCTTTAACTCCTATATTACTGATTATACCACTCACATGTCTTGGGCAACTCTGTATTCTAGTTATTGGTCTACATATCTGCCCAAAGAGACTGTGAGCTTAGAGGAGGAGGAGGTCCACTGATTCTTGTAACACTCTGGGTAGTGTCTTACACACAGATGCGTATTATGAACACAAACAATAACTGCTGCTGTTTAGTAAGTATTGTTATGTGCTGGGGGTCCTGCAAAGGCATTACTTACTCTAAGGGTTTTCTAGCACTTCTATCACAAAGCACCACAAGCCAAGCAGCTTAAAGCAACATAAGTTTTATTCACCCCCAGGCTAGGAGGCCAGTAGTTTGAAATGACGATGTCGGCAGGGTCATTCTGTCTCTGAAGGCTCCAGGGGAGAATGTTCCATGACTTTCTCTTGGTTTCTGGTGTTGCCAGCAGTTCTTAGCATTCTTTGGCTTGTGGAAGCATCCCTCCAATCTCTGCCTCCTTTGCCGTACGGCATGTCCTTCACACAGGTGAAGACATTTGTGTCTTCACATCTGCCCTCTGTGTATTGTTTCTGTGTCTCTTCTCTTATTCCTTTAAGGACACCAGTCGTATTGGATGAGTGCTCACCTAACTCCAGTGTGACTTCATCTTAACTAACGATGTATTAGATAAGATATAGGAAATACCCTGTTTCCACATAAGGTCACATTCACAGGTAATGGGGATTAGGACTTAACATATCTTTTTTGGGGACACAAGTCAGCCCATAACACTTACTAAATATGAAACTGAACCATGCAAAACTGCTGCAATTCGACTGTTTTTGTTTCATAAAAATTTTAACTTTGTAGTTTAACTGAAATCCTAATGGAAAAAATACGTGATAAATAAAACCAACTGATGTTGATTACTGCTGTCAACTTTTCTGACATATGCTGGAGAAGAGGTGTGACCACTGGGCTCCCGACAACGGTCACAGTGGCTAAGCAGGCCCAAGACTGCAGAGTCGAGGCAGAGCTGCCACAGAGGACCTCATATGCCTTCGGACATTTGCCTGGAAGTTTCTTCACAACTGATCTTACTTTTGAATTTACAGAAAGTTCCTTGTTTCTTCTGAGATCATTACTTTGTTTAAATAGAATTCTTTTAGTGTTGGCAGAATGCAGGTGAGAAGACGTTAAAGATGCTTTAGAAATTAACCTCTCCCTTGTCCTTGCTTCCAGGCCCACAATGGATGCCCTGCAACTAGCAAATTCGGCTTTTGCTGTTGATCTGTTCAAACAACTATGTGAAAAGGAGCCATTAGGCAATGTCCTCTTCTCTCCCATCTGTCTCTCCACCTCTCTGTCACTTGCTCAAGTGGGTGCTAAAGGTGACACTGCAAATGAAATTGGACAGGTAAGCCCCAAACTTTGTTTCTACTTTAAGTGGGAATACAGTTATTAGAACCCACAGGCAGTGCCTATGGAAAAAAGGAATGGAGACTTTGTGTTCAGAATTGGTCAAGATTCAGAGTTGTGCCATTCCAGGACTCCCTTAATCTTTTTTTTTTTTTTTTTTTTGAGACGGAGTCTTGCTCTGTCACCCAGGCTGGAGCGCAGTGGCCAGATCTCAGCTCACTGCAAGCTCTGCCTCCCGGGTTCACGCCATTCTCCTGCCTCAGCCTCCCGAGTAGCTGGGACTACAGGCGCCCGCCACCTCGCCCGGGTAGTTTTTTTTTTTGTATTTTTAGTAGAGACGGGGTTTCACCGTGTTAGCCAGGATGGTCTCGATCTCCTGACCTCGTGATCCGCCCGTCTCGGCCTCCCAAAGTGCTGGGATTACAGGCTTGAGCCACCGCGCCCGGCCCTTTTTTTTTTTTTTTGAGACAGGGTCCCACTACTGTCACCCAGGCTGGAGTGCAGTGGTGCGATCTCGGCTCACTGCAGCTTCCAGGTTCAAGTGATTGTTGTACCTCAGCCTTCCAAGTATGTGGGACAACAGGCACCTGCCACCATGCCCAGCTAATTTTTGTATTTTTAGTAGAGATGGGGCTTCACCATGTGGCCAGGCTGGTCTCGAACTCCTGACCTCAGGTGATCCGCCTGCCTCGGCCTCCCAAAGTGCTGGGATTACAGCCTTCTTAATCTGTTTTTAAATGTGAAAGCTCACTTGTAGGTAATGCAACTCACATTTGGGACAGGCACCAGGCTGTGATGGAGAACCTGGAGATCTGCTGGGTAATCACAGTTTTTTTCACTTTGACTTATGACATTTTGAATTTACAATGGGTTGAGATGTAACCTCATCATAAATCAATGAGCATCTGTATCATTATAGGGTTTCTTTCTGGCTATGGTTGATTATCTAGCTTTGTCAAGTTCTTAGACCTTCAAATGAGATGATTTTCCTGATTGTTCCATTTTAAGTCCTCATGTACTTTTAGATAATAAGTGAATGTTCTCCTAAGTATGTTTCATTATTACTCTTATGTTAATCATTCTAGGTTCAACAGAATTTCTTTCCTATTAGCTCACAAGCATTTAAAAAGGGAACACCTGATTGTATTCATATGTGCCCAGAAAGTATGGCCCATAAGAGTTATTTAGGTCAGGATGAAGAATTTGCACTTGGGACTTGAAGCAGCCTCACTACTGTGAAGAGGAGATGTCTCTTCTTATCGAGCCTCATCTCTGAACTGCACAACTCGACTATCCCTACCCAATCTCCCATTCCTCATTTCTCATCTACCGTTAGAGAAAGGCTAGAGAAAGAGAACTTCCTGGTAGTAGGTCTGTTCCTCAATAATTCCTCAAGATCTTCTCTGTACATGCAACTGGTTCCCCAGCAATAGTTACCTGGGCTCTTTAATTTTCTGGTCTCCTCCATCCGTCTTTGGGCATGAGAGTTACGCACTGTCTGGGACCAGCCCATATGACCCTGCAATGCTGAGGCTATGTAATTCACTGGCGCAATGTGCCGGTTTGGCGGCGTTCGTTATCTGGGTTGTGGAATCAGGCCATGACCATTAAGAGTTATGGAGTGAGGAGGGTATCATCTTATGCTGACATTACATGTTGTGGTGCTGCAAGGCAGAAAAGATGCTGGACTATTGGTTGGAACAAAAAAAAGAGTTAGGAACAAAACACAATGATTTAAGCCCTCCAAATGACAGTATCCTGGTTTTAAATAGCTTACAATATTATTACAAGAATAATAATTAACAGCTTGAATCCATATAATACTTTAGGTGTTTTATATGTAAGTAATCCTCATAAGAACTGAGGAAAGCAGGTATTCTCAGCCCATTTTACAGAGAGGAAAGGAGGCTCTGAAAAGTTGGAGAAGATTCTCTGAAGAGTTGGAGAAGAGTTGGTGAAGGCTTGGATTCACAGGCAGGGCCGTCTGACTCCAGCCCACCCAGGGCAGCCCACCATTTGTTGTAGCTGCCCATCAGAAATGACACACCTTTTACCTGGCATTTGCTAAACCACCCAGAGGCACTAGACAGACTCTGGCTAGAGGCACTTGTCCTGAAATCTGATTCCTGCCTGATGATGGTCTCTCTTGGTATTAATCTCTCTCTTCTGGTCTCTAAATTGGATAGAAATTATAACCCAGCTTCATCTTTCTCCAAGTTTGGAAATCTTTCTGTGTGAGTATTAAGGGCATCACTTTGAAGAAAGAACAAATATTCCTGATAGTTGATTTGGAAGAGTACCTTTATGGTAGTGTTTCTCAGTGGGGACAACTTGTTCTCCCCTTCCCACTCTGGGGACATCTGGCCATGTCTGGAGACATTTTGGGTTGTCACAAATAGGGGAAGGATGCCTCTGGCATCTAGTAGGTCAGAGATGCTGCTAAGCTTCCTGCAGTACCCAGGACAGCCCCACAAAGACTCATCCAGCCTGAATGTCAATAGCACTGAGGTTGAGGAGTCTTGCTTTAGGGGAACTGGGCAGGAGGATTCTGTATGCCCAAGGACATTGGTCATTATCACGTGTCCAATTCAGTGACGCACCATTCAGAGGTAATGCTTTTCGGGTAATGGATTTTTCTCTTAACAGGTTCTTCATTTTGAAAATGTCAAAGATGTGCCCTTTGGATTTCAAACAGTAACATCGGATGTCAACAAACTTAGTTCCTTTTACTCACTGAAACTAATCAAGCGGCTCTACGTAGACAAATCTCTGAATCTTTCTACAGTAAGTTGTTTAAAGCAGGTAGCAAGACTTAACTTTTTACAGAGTGGTATTTTCATGCTGTTAGACCTATAACTTTTTTTCAGTGAAATTCATTTCTAGGAGGTTCACTTGTGATTTGAGGCTTAAAATAAATAAATCCTAGTGGAGAGGTTAGGAGTATAGTGGGAGTCAATTGCAGTCACATCTTCTAACTCAAAATATAGAGAAGCTTATGGGCTTTCCTTTTCCCTCTCAAATAAATCTTACCCTTCCTGTTAGCTTCCTCTGAGAGAATGGAGAACAGAGTAATTAACTCTAATAAATGTAGCTCCATAGACAAGGAGTGTAAGACAGCTCATGATTTAAACTTCTTTCTCCTTAAAGAGCAGGGCATATGGCCTGGAACAATGTTTTAAGCTCTCCACCTCATTTGTTATGCACACAAAGTTCTGATGTTTCTGAAAATCAGTAAGAAAAATAATAACTATGAATTCACAATTTTCATCAGTCACAAATTAGTTTCGTTGTGCTGGGCTGGTCAGATGGGGATCTCCACAGGCAGTTCCGGTTATTTAAGTTTAGCCATTGCTCTAAGGAATCGTACAAACAACACTATGGTACCCAATGTTGTAATATTTTAAAAATCTGTATTTGAAACACAGACAGTATTCTAGACTACATGGAGGTTCCCTCCGTACTTCAGTAACACAGAGTTGACTTAGTTCCTGTTTGGATGGTCAGAATTTCAAGCTTTCCAAATCTAAAAGCTAGACTACCAGTTTTTAAATATTTTACCATGATTTTGCAACTTTCTGCAGTAGGTATTTTTGTGGTTAAGATCTTTTGAGGACATGGGTTACTAGACATTGTGAGTATATTTTTTGTTGCTTAAAGATACATATAACAACCATTTTTATTCCAACAATCATTGGAAGCATTTAAAAAAAAAAAAAAACACTGAGATGTGAGTTGAAACCTGAGCATACAAAATTTGTAGAAGCTCCCTAAGTGATCATTAAGGAGACAACACATTTTTATTGCTGGCAGTGAGGACAATGGAGGCTCTGCTTCATCTGGCTGAGGCTTTCGAATGTTTTCAGGTGATATTGGTTCTCTCAGTCAATGGTGACAGTCAGTCCCAAGGCTGATTTGCAATTAACTGAAGCTAAGTTAATTGACTAAGGCTGAAGCTGCTCTGAAGCAATTCAAGAAGCCCTGTGCTTGGAAGTGAACTGACATAACATTGAATCAAGTTATATTTAGTTTGGTTGAACTTCCATGCAACATCTGGAATGATCTTAATCAGACTAGGAGTTGTAAAGTTTTGTTTTGTTTTTTTTCCTTTGAGATGGAGTCTTGCTCTGTTGCCCAGGCTGGGGTGCAGTGGCATGATCTTGACTCATTACAAAAGATTTTTTAAGACTGCTTTCCATTGCTCCTGCTAGGTGCACAGCATCTGCAAATTTACTGAAGGTCCAAACACGTGTGGTCTGTGGAGGATCTCTCGCATCACAACTATCTGGGTGTTAAAAGGGCAAGTTCTCGAGGCCCTTTTAACACCCAGGTAGTTCTGATTGTCATGGCGGGAATGGGGTTTAGGGTTGCACATTTTAAATAAGCATTAGAGTAATAAGTCCTGCTATGTTCTCTACAGCACTGTGTTTCCAACCTTAATTTGCAGATGGCATACCTGGAAGTTTTGTTAAAATGCATTCTGATTCAGTATGTCTAGGGTGGGGTCTGAGATTCTTCACTTCTAACAAGGTCTCAGGTGATGCTGTACACCACCTTGGACCACAGTTTGAGTAGCAAGGGTCTACAGGATATTTATTTAGTTCAGCAAAGACAAGAGTTTTCTGTTCATAATTCTCTTTTTTATACATTTCCTATATTCTAATATATATATGTATCTGTAGACATACAACATTTTCATGATTCTGAAATTAGAACCCGTAAGAGAATTGGGTATATGTAACATAGTGTTTCTTTTGTTTTCCTCAAAGCTGATATTAAACTGATAGATGCATTTAATAACTGAAATTATCTTATAATTCAAAAAAAGAAACATTCAATACAAAGAATTTCACTGACTTCTACATGAGGTTTCAATTCATATAGTGTTACCAATTTTGAAAGCGTACATATAGCAGTTGATATTTAATAATCCTTTTGTTAGAAGAGAATAACAATGCAATAGCTTGAGTACAGACTCTGATTTTATGAACTGCATGTTTTTCAGGAGTTCATCAGCTCTACGAAGAGACCCTATGCAAAGGAATTGGAAACTGTTGACTTCAAAGATAAATTGGAAGAAACGAAAGGTCAGATCAACAACTCAATTAAGGATCTCACAGATGGCAAGTACCCTTTAATTGTTCTGCTATCAATCACCAAGTAAACAGGGCCTTCCATCTCATAAATGCTTGCTCCAGGCATAAAAAAAAACATCTGGAGGATTCTCTGGATGTTTTTACTACACAAGCTAAATTCTTTCCCTTCCAGCCATGTAAACAACTTGGATTTCTGGGCATTTCTTGTATCATCTCATCACTTGGTAGAAACTGTTGGTGCTTCAGTGTTAGTCTACTTTGTCTTGCTCTCTGACGAGCTGTCACAGGCCCTAGTGGAATCCTAGATGTGCCTCTAACAAAGTATGACTTTGGGTCAATGATGAGGCCATTTTTCAGTCTGGAAATAGAAGAATTGGATTATAACTTCATGATCCCCGAGGCCCCTTTCAGCTGACAAATTTTGCAAATTTGTTAAGGAAAAAGGGACATAGGCAACATACGTATAAGAAAAACAAACCAGCCGGGCGCGGTGGCTCACGCCTGTAATCCCAGCCCTTTGGGAGGCCAAGGTGGAGGGATCACGACGTCAGGAGATCGAGACCATCCTGGGTAACACAGTGAAACCCCCGTCTCTACTAAAAATACGAAAAATTAGCCGGGCGTGGTGGCCGGCGCCTGTAGTCCCAGCTTTCGGGAGGCTGAGGCAGGAGAATGGCGTGAACCCGCGAGGCGGAGCTTGCAGTGAGCCGAGATCGCGCAGGGGCGACAGAGCAAGACTCCGTCTTAAAAAAAAAAGAAAAGAAAAAGAAAAAAAAAAAAAGAAAACCAAACCAAACCAAACTGTAGCATCAGCCTTTCCGCGGTGCCGCAGCTCCCCATGCTGGTCGCTCCTCTGATAGCCCCGGGGTCCAAGAAGCTCCTAACCGGTTCTTTCTCCGGCTCAGTGCTTCTTCTAGGCGTCTCCCTCGTCGGACTCCTCGTTCCTCCCTTAAAATTCCCGGTGAGTTGTCTTCCCTGCTGGAAAAGAATTAGGGTTATGATGATTTTGAGGGCAAGTCAGTGACTTTGTCCCCCTTCCCAGTGAATATATTCATAACTGCATCTGGAGAGACCCGTTGGGAGGCCGAATCTAGTCATGAAAGAATGAAGCCTAGGCAGTCGCCGCTGTCTAGGGAGGGGTACACTTCCGGGGTAAGGGAGACCCACTTCCTGTGAGAATGACTAGCGCCCCCAGCTGCTCTCTCTCTGTACTGACTGAGAAAGTTCTAACGGGACAGTAACTGCAGGATGAGAACATGGAAAGAACAGGGTTTCTGGAGTCATTCAGCACCTAGGTTCAAATCCAGACACTGGTACTTCCTAACTGATATTTGGACACAAAGCTTCAATTTACGGAACTGTAAAATGGGGCACATGTTACCTGATTTAATTTTTTAAATTGTATTATATTGTAATTTATTTCAATAGGTTTTGGGGAACAGGTGGTTTTTGGTTACATGGATAAGCTCTTTAGTGGTTACTTCTGAGATTTTGGTGTACCCATCACCCAAGCAGTGTACACTGTATGCAATGTGTAGTCTTCTATCCCTCACCTCCTTCTAGGTGAGCCACCGGGCCCGGCCTTTCTTCTTTCTTTCTTTCTTTCTTTCTTTCTTTCTTTCTTTCTTTCTTTCTTTCTTTCTTTTCTTTCTTTTTCTTTTTCTTTCTTTCTTCTTTTTCTTCTTTCTTTCTTTCTTTTCTTTCTTTCTTTCTTTCTTTCTTTCTTTCTTCTTTCTTTCTTTTCTTTCTTTCTTTCTTTCTTTCTTCTTTCTTCTTTCTTTCTTTCTTTCTTTCTTCTTCTTTCTTTCTTTCTTTCTTTCTTTCCTCCTTCTTCCTTCCTTCCTTCCTTCCTTCCTTTCCTTCCTTCCTTCTTTCATTTTTCTTTCTCTCTCTCTTCTCTTTCTTTTCTTTCTTTCTTCTTCTTCCTTCTTCTTCCTTCTTCTTTCTTCTTCTTCTTCTTCTTCTTCTTTCGTTCTTTCTTTATTTCTTTCTTCTTTCTTTTTCTTTCTTTCTTTCTTTCTTTCTTTCTTTTTCTTTCTTTCTTTCTTTCTTTCTTTCTTTCTTTCTTCTTTTTGAGATAGAATGTTGCTCTGTTGCCCAGGCTGAAGTGCAGTGGCACGATCTTGGTTTACTGTAACCTCCACCTCCCAGGTTCAAGGGGTTCTCCTGTCTCAGCCTCCCGAATAGCTGGGACTACAGGTGCGTGCTACCATGCCCAGCTAATTTTTGTATTTTTAGTAGAGACGGGGTTTCACCCTGTTGGCCAGGCTGGTCTCAAACTCCTGACCTCAGGTGATCTGCCTGCCTCAGCCTTCCAAAGTGCTGAGATTACAGGTGTAAGCCACCGCATCCAGCCATGAAAAGACTTCTGAATTTGAAATAGGAGGCTCAGGATTGAAGTTGAAGCTCTGTCGTTTACTGGCTCCCGTGCTTCTTTATTCTTCAGGTTTCTTCAGTAATACAATATATATTCAACATATTATATGGCATTGGCAGGACCAGTTACATAATTTGCATGGTCCAGGGCAAAAGTAAAATTGCTGGGCCTCTTGTTTAAATATTTATTAAGAATTTTGAGATGGCGACAGCTGAACATTAAACCAAGAGCAGGGCCCTTCACACAGGGGTCACAGGCCTGTAAAGTGGGCCCTGAACATTGGTCTGAAAATTGGAGATTAGGTAAATGAAAACCTTTTATAAAAAACCTGTGGGCGAGGCCGGGCACAGTGGCTCACGCCTGTAATCCCAGTACGTTGGGAGGCCAAGGCAGGCAGATCATGACGTCAGGAGATCGAGACCATCCTGGCTAACACGGTGAAGCCCCGTCTCTACTAAAAAATACAAAAAAACTAGCCAGGCGAGGTGGCGGGCGCCTGTAGTCCCAGCTACTTGGGAGACTGAGGCAGGAGAATCGCAGAAACCCGGGAGGCAGAGCTTGCAGTGAGCCAAGATCCGGCCACTGCACTCCAGCCTGGGCGACAAAGCAAGACTCCATCTCAAACAAACAAACAAACAAACAAACAAAAAAACACCTGTGGGTTATTCAAATGTGAGGAGTTCTTTTTATTAAGGGATCACTTCCCTTGAATTGTTTTGGCTGTTGAGATTTAGCTTTGTTAATAATTGCAATTGTGATTGAGCCCCATGGTGATTACAGTTGACCTTGAGTCAATCAGCCTGTCTGCAAGGAGTGCAATTGAGGGAGTGGACGGAGAGCTGTGGGGTGAAGGGGAGAACCTTCAGACATGCTTTCCAGCTGAGGAAACTAGAACAGTTCCTTGGCCTCTCTGAGCCTCTGTTTACTGCACTGTAAAATGGAGATAATGATCTTTGCCTTATAGGATGATTGTGAAAAGAGTGAGATAATATATGTGAAATTCTGGCATTAAGAAAGTGATTACGTATTTTCATTCAAGAGCACAGGCTTTGGAGTCAGAAAGAGCTGGCTTTGGATCCTGAATCCACCCTCGTTTATATATCATCCTTGGAAAGTGAGTTATCATCACTGAGTCTCAGCTTCCTCATTCATAAAGCAGGAAGAAATACATATTATGTGTATCAAATAGCTTGTATACTGCTTGACACAGAATAAGCATTCAGAGTGGTAGCTGTGTTTTCCTTATTTCTCTTCCTTTCTTCCTCCTCCTTCATTCTCCTCTCCCAACCTCTTTGGTAGATCTGGTTGTGTCAAGGTAGAAGGAGAGAAAAGAGTCCTTCTGAAATGTGATGGCTGGAATTACCAGGTCTTACATGGTGTGACTTCATGAAGTGGTAAATACTCAGCGAATATGCATGTGAATTTCAGATGTAGGTTGGAAGAATAATTCTGCTACTTGTGTTTTCCTAAAATTGTTGCAGGCCACTTTGAGAACATTTTAGCTGACAACAGTGTGAACGACCAGACCAAAATCCTTGTGGTTAATGCCGCCTACTTTGTTGGCAAGTGGATGAAGAAATTTCCTGAATCAGAGACAAAAGAATGTCCTTTCAGAGTCAACAAGGTATGTGGGGCAGTATGTAGCAATAAAAGGAGCCCAATTATAGATGTGAAAAATTATAGGGACAGAGCGGGGCATAAATCCATTCCAATGAGGAACCTGAAGGCACGGTTGGCAAAGTGCCTTTCCTGAGATGAACAGCTGGAAGGTAAGTGGTACAAAAAGAGCCAGAATCCAGAGGCCCTCCCTCCTCTTCTCCAGAATGTCTTCAAAGATCTGAGCTAAGTGAAACTTTATAGAATTTATAACCCAGCGAGGAAAGCTAAGTCACTGGGTGAAAAATAGCTACAAACATCTGAGAACTTTAGCAGAAAAGGAAAAGACCAAACTCTGTTATCAGAGTACTTTGGATTATCATGAAACCTTGACATCTAGGAATCTTGTTCCCGATTAACTTCTCTATCATCCCATTTTCTTATCTGTTGATAGTGAAGTATATTGTTCTGGGATTTTAATTTATAATTTATAAGATGCTTTGATGGCTGGGCGTGGTGGCTCACACCTGTAATCCCATGACTTTGGGAGGCCGAAGCGGGCAGACCACCTGAGGTCAGGAGTTGGAGAACAGCCTGGCCAACATGGTGAAACCCTGTCGCTACTAAAAATACAAAAATTAGCTGGGCATGGTCGTGGGTGCCTGTAATCCCAGCTATATGGGAGGCTGAGGCAGGATAATCACTTGACCCTGGGAGGCAGAGGTTGCAGTCAGCTGAGACTGCACCACTGCACTCCAGCCTGGGCAACAAGAATGAAACTCCATCTCAAGAAAAACAAACAAACAAAAAAACCCAGATGCTTTGAGGCACTTGTTGGCTGTGAAAAAACAAAGTATAGCTTACTCATTGGCATCACTGGAAGTCATTATGGGAAGAATTAAGAGCCTGTTTTGCAGGCCAGTCTCATTAATACTGTTGAAGTAAATATGTTAAAATAATTAATAGAGGGTGGGTGCAGTGGCTCATGCCTGTAATTCCAGCACTTTGGGAAGCCGAGGCAGGCAGATTACAAGGTCGGGAGTTTGAGACTAGCCTGACCAACATGGTAAAACCCCATCTCTACTAAAAGTACAAAGATTAGCCGGGCATGGTGGCATGTGCCTATAATCCCAGCTACTTAGGGGGCTGAGACAGGAGAATGGCTTGAACCCAGGAGGCAGAGGTTGCAGTGAGCTGAGATCATGCCACTGCACTCCAGCCTGGGTGACAGAGTGAGATTCCATCTCAAAAAAAAAAAAAAAAAAAAAAAAAGAAATAGGTCAAGTACCTCTTTTGTAAATGAGGCCAAGACCAAGGAACTGAGGCTGGAAATTTGACCCATTTTATTGGAAAACCCAGAGATCTCTATGATGATGTGATGTGGTCTCCTTGTGTGGGATCTGGCTTGTTAGACTGGAAGCAGAACTTCAGTTAGTACAATACTTAAAGGTAGCTTAGTTACCTTGTAGCTCCTATGCATCAGTTCTAGTTTTCATGCTTCTCCCAGTACTTAGAGTACCTAGAATCAATATCTTGTTTTTGCCAAATATAGTAGCACCTTCTTAATGCTAGCATCCATGAGGAAAAGTCCTGCAAGATACAATCTACACCTGGGTTAGCTGAATGGCTTCCATTACTCTTTCTTTCTTTGTTCCCATGGAATTTTTATTCATACTCCCCTCTGTCCCCTCCCAGAATATGCTTTGCACAGTGAAATCTGTTTGCTTATATAGATCCCCTACTAGTGCATGGGATTTTTAAGGTAGGGACAATGCCTTATTCATCTCAGTGTCTACAATTTCTGGCCAAGTCCCTAACACATCAGTAGGTGCTCAGCAAATTTGTTGAATGATCAGTCCCTAAGGGTCAGTTTGTTTAAACAATCAGTAGCAGACAAAACCTGACCTTCCTGAGCTTGGCTTCCCAACTGCAGTGGTCTTCTCAAAACTGACTGCAGGGACAGGATTGACCCTGCACACAAGAGGTCTGTCTGAGATTCTAGAGACACACTTTAGGCTCTTCACACTCTTGTGTTTTGCACACACAGGTCCTTGAGTTTTAAACATGGCTTTTTGACCTTCTCAGTGTTGTCTTTTATCTGGAGTGGAAGTGCAACGTGACTTTACCCAGCCTCTACTGTGAGTTAGGGAGGGGTGTTGGCCCCACTGGCCCTGATGGCATCCACACACCCTTTGTTGTCATGGAGTGACCCCTCTGACTCCTTTGATCAGTGATTGGCTCTCCTCCCTGGCAAGGGCTGGCAAAGGGTTCCTGACTCTGTTTAAGTGAAATCTGAAACAGGTTGCCAATGGTGCCTCTCACCAAGGCCCCGAGCCAGCCTGTATAAGGAATACCATGAAAATGTTGCAATAGTCAATGAGTAGAATGTGGACTTTTGTGTCAACCACACTAAGGGTTGTACTTTTTTCATTAAGAAAGTATTAATATGTGTTTTTTTGAGAAGGGAGAAAGAATGTGTGCTATTCCTTTATTCTTGCTGTTAAATCATAAAGCTAGGTTATATAAGATCCTGGAAACTCAGCCTTTATGAACAGAATTAATAAGAGTTTGAAATGTCATTGATCTCTCAGTGGATTCCCTTGATAAAGCAATAAAATGCTATTCACAACTGCATGAGGCTACAGCCTTCTTTTGAATGCCGATGCTATTACTTCTCCTTTGTTTTCTTTGAATTGCTTTGTCAGCCCTTGAACTTTTTGAGTGACATTACTAAACCTTTTTTCATGTCCTGTAGTGTCTCCGGTAAGGGTTAAATTGGTGAAGCTATATTATTAAAAGTTTAGTACTTATTCTGATAAATATATCATCCATACATATCTATATTAATATATATGTTGTATTATATTTTCTGGGATAGATAGTCTTTATTTGGTCCTCTTTTCAGAAGATACGTCTCAACATGTGTTCCAGAAAATAAAGTACCCATAGTCAGTGCTGATAAGTGAAATTGATGACAGTTTTTGGAGGCTACAACTATGTGCACATTCAGAAACTATTAGCAGTCTAACCTTTTGGGGATTTTTTTTTTTTTGAGATGGAGTCTTGCTCTGTCGCCCAGGCTGGAGCACAGTGGTGCAATCTCTGCTCACTGCAAGCTCCACCTCCCGGGTTCACGCCATTCTCCTGCCTCAGCCTCCCAAGTAGCTGGGACTACAGGTACCCACCACCACGCCTGGCGAATTTTTTGTATTTTTAGTAGAGATGAGGTTTCACCATGGTCTCGATCTCTTGATCTCGTGATCCGCCTGCCGGCCCTGTTGGAGATTTTTAGACAAATTTCTTTAGGAGTAATATATTTTAAGACAATATCCTCTTTAGGAGAAATAAAGGGAAGAATTATCTGTTAACTTCCAAAGTAGTATGTTTTCCTATAATTCTGTTTCTGATTACACATAGAGTTGAAGTCTTCCATTATTTATCAGCCAGATATTCAGTGAGCACTACAAGCTGGGATAGAAGTGAGCACTACAAGCTGGGATAGAAAATAAGACTTAGTTTCTGCCTTGGCTGTATTCTAGTTGGGGTTGGAAGTGGAAAGACAATCACTAGATAATATTTCTAACACTGTGGCAAGTGCTAAAATAGAGGTATATACAAAAGTAAAATAAATAAGGTTTAACTGTGCTTGAGAGAGGGATTGGGGAAGGTTCAGCTTAGTATTTAAAGATACCAGATGCAAGTTTACTGGAGTATTATCCTTGCAGGCTTAGTATGAGGCTTGAAATTTCTTCCCAAAGAGATTTAGTTAACAGGCAAATATCCCATGGGAGGTATACGTCAATAGGTTATACTACATTGCTGTCAGTCTTTTACATCTTAGTGTGAATTCCTTCAGGAAATCAGTCATCTCTGGAGCAGAGACAGGAGGCCAGGTGTTAATAGGGGCAAAGAGAAGAGAAGGCCTGGGCAGTGCTTGGAGATAAAGACTTGAGTGATCAGACCTTTCCATGGGCTCCCTTTAAGAAGAACAGGGCGAGGCCAGGTGCAGTGGCTCAAGCCTGTAATCCCAGCACTTTGGGAGGCCGAGACGGGTGGATCACAAGGTCAGGAGATCGAGACCATCCTGGCTAACCCAGTGAAACCCCGTCTCTACTGAAAAATACAAAAAACTAGCCAGGCGAGGTGGCGGGCGCCTATAGTCCCAGCTACTTGGGAGGCTGAGGCAGGAGAATGGCGTGAACCCGAAAGGCGGAGCTTGCAGTGAGCTGAGATCCAGCCACTACACTCCAGTTTGGGCAACAGAGCGAGACTCCGTCTCAAAAAAAAAAAAAGAAGAAGAACAGGGCGAGACCAAGGGCTAAAGTTGGGAGAGTGAAAAAATGCAGACCACGGGGGCATTACTTATTTCTCCAGCTCTGATATGCTGCTTTACTAGCGGTCTAATTAGGCCTGTATCTGCCTCCTTCTTGAATAGCCCAGAGAATTAATCTAAACAGCCTTCCTACAGCAACTCCCCACTTTAGGTGGCCAAACAGGAGTTCTAGACCAGTGTTGTCTCCTGGGACATTGACACAGCAGCCAAGTTGATTGGTGCTGGGGCAGACACAGTTGGTGTGGCTGGTTCAGGGACTGGCATTGGAACGGTGTTTGGCAGCTTGGTCATTGGCTATGCCAGGAACCCGTCTCTCAAGCAGCAGCTCTTCTCCTATGCCATTCTGGGCTTTGCCCTGTCTAAGGCCATGGGGCTGTTCTGTTTAATGGTCGCCTTCCATATCCTCTTTACCATGTGAGGCTCTGTGGGGGTCACCTGCCTGTCCCTGCTGCTGCAACTCTACACCATTCCTGGTGCTGGGGTATGCTAAGCTTTATCATTGAACACGTTTCTGGAAAAAAAAAAAAAAAAAAAAGAGCAGGGCATACAGTGGAGCTCAAAGGGACTTAGAGATAATTTTAAAAAGACTTAGAGATAATTTTAAAGAAAGTTTTCCTTTTTAAAAATTATGCAATACTCCAAGCATTCAGAAAATGACAGAGAATAATAAAACAAACACCCATATACTGATCAATCATCTTTTTGAACTTCATATTTTGCCTTAATTATTTCAGAATTTTAAAGAAAAAATATAAGAACAGTTGCACTGCTTTGTATGTATCCCTTCACTGCTCACTCCACTGTCCTGTTCCTCCTTCTTCCTCCCCAGTGGTAACCATTATTCTGAATTTACAATTTCTTCATTCTACTGACAAGAATACTGAGGCCTAGAGAGATGGAGTGACTTGCTCAAGGCCACAGAATCTGTTTATGTCACATTTGGGACTAAAAACCAAGGTTCTTATCTTCAATCCAGACTTTGTTCGTTAGCTCGGATCTGAGTAGGTGGCAATATAGCGGGGAGTGGGCAATTCAAACCAAGACAAACAGAGAGGTCACAACAAATACTGTTTTGTTCTGCTATATGCTAAGTTTGTTGTTGTTATTGTTCTGTTTTGTTTTGAGACAGAGTCTCGCTCTGTTGCCCAGGCTGGAGTGAGTGCAGTGGTGCGATCTTGGCTCATACCAATTTCTGGCTCCCAGGTTCAAGCAATTCTCCTACCTCAGTTTCCCAAGTAGCTGGGATTACAAGCTTGTGCCACCATGCCTGGCTGATTTTTGTATTTTTTAGTAGAGATAAGGTTTCACTATGTTGGCCAGGCTGGTCTCGAACTCCTGACCTCAAGTGGTCTCCCAAAGTGCAGGATTACAGGCGTGAGGCACCACGCCCAGTCAGTTTTTGAAATTAGGTATTTTATTAGGAAAAGCCATATGAATGGTTATGTGGGTTTGCAGTAGAATTTACTTTCAAGTCAGCTCCACCAGGAATAGTTTAAAGATCTCATAGGCATCTGTAATGAATAACAAACATTGCCTGTATTTTCAGCCATACAGTCTTATTTTTAAGGTTTGATCTATGCAAACACAGTCTTATATATAGTTTCTGTAATGTGTAACATGTAGATTATAAAGTATATGAATAACTTTTCAAAGGAACACAAACTCTTCACAGGACAGTCTCTGGTTTGGGTGCTATACAGTTTGGATCTCGGTGGATGATGAATTACAAGCCATAATAATCTGACACTATGTCAAGAGCAAATTTGTGTGTGTATATATGTATATATGTACATATATTTATGTGTTTGCATATATATGTGTGTATGTATGTGCATGTGTGTATATATGTATAGGGTTATATATAGTGTGTGTATATACAGGTGTGTGTATATGTGTATGTATGTGTATATATGTGTGTATATGTATGTGTGTATGCATATATACATATGTGTGTAAATGTGTATATATAGGTGTATGTATATATGTGTTGTGTCTGTATATATACATGTGGGTATATATGTGTGTGTGTGTATATATATATTTATGCATGTGTAAATTGAAAAGTAAGCAGTCCAGATTTTCCCTTTTACAGACAGACACCAAACCAGTGCAGATGATGAACATGGAGGCCACGTTCTGTATGGGAAACATTGACAGTATCAACTGTAAGATCATAGAGCTTCCTTTTCAAAATAAGCATCTCAGCATGTTCATCCTGCTACCCAAGGATGTGGAGGACGCGTCCACAGGTTTGGAGAAGGTAAGGAGGAGGCAGGTGCTCTCCACAAAGGCACCCCCTGTCTTGGCAAAGAGTCGTGCAGACAGGGCTATGTGGGCCATGAGAGCTGGGCTGGCAGCCCTCCCTTATTTCCATTGGCTCAGTCACCTCCAAGGTCCTATGCTTCTTTCTGGGGCCTTTCCTCCTTAATATTAACAACAGCCAACATTTTTTGGCACTTACAGTGTTCTAGGGACTGTGCTAAGTTGCCTAAATGCATTATCTCATTTAATTCTTACAGCAGGCTGATGAATTAGAGACTATTACCATACTCTTGTTTACCAGTGAGGGAACTGAGGCACAGAGGGGTAGGTAACGGGTCTGTGGTCATATAATTAGCCAAGGGTGTGTGCAGAATCAGGATTTGAGCCCAGGTACTTGGAGCCAGGTTCTTAACTGAAGGCTAGAGTGCTTCCCTCATCTCCTAGGGAGTAAGGCACTACGATGCTATGCACTGCCAGGTCCACTATCATGTGACCTGATATCAAGCATACTGTCCTCCTGCTTTTTCTTTTCTTTTTTTTTTTTTTTTTGAGACGGAGTCTCGCTGTGTCGCCCAGGCTGGAGTGCAGTGGCGCGATCTCGGCTCACTGCAAGCTCCGCCTCCCGGGTTCCCGCCATTCTCTCGCCTCAGCCTCCGAGTAGCTGGGACTACAGGCGCCCGCCACCGCGCCCGGCTAGTTTTTTGTATTTTTAGTAGAGACGGGGTTTCACCGTGTTAGCCAGGAGGGTCTCGATCTCCTGACCTCGTGATCCATCCCACCTCGGCCTCCCAAAGTGCTGGGATTACAGGCTTGAGCCACCGCGCCCGGCCTTTTTCTTTTTTTTAAATTAGTAGATGTTATTTTTTAGAGCAGCTCTATGCTTACATAACAATGAGCGGAAAGTACAAGAAACTCCCATATACTCCCCTTCCCGTCTCAGGCCTACAGTTTCACCTGTTATTAGCATCTTGCATTAGTGTGGTATGTTTGTTACAATTGATGAGCCAATACTGATATATTATTATTATTATTATTATTATTATTATTGTTTTAGAGACAGGGTCTTGCTCTGTTGCCCAGGCTGGAGTGCATTCACCCGCCTTGGCCTCCCAAAGTGCTAGGATTACAGGCGTGAGCCACTGCACCCGGCCGCATCTCTCTCATTTTTTAAACCAGCTAAAATGGGTGCATTCACTACCTATGACCTTAGGGAATGGCTCAGAGGTAGTTCAAGTTCCCATTAAAGAAAAAGTAACTTCAGCTTTAATTTAATTTATTAAATTTGATGCCATTCTTAGTACATGAATATTCTGGATTTCCTCATAGAGAAATTACAATAAGCATTCAATAAATATGTATAAAAAGCTTTCTAATTTTATATTCATTTCACTATTGTGTATGCAACATCATAATCCAGGCATTTGTTTCTATAAATCTATTCTCTAACTTAAGGTTGGGTGCGGTGGCTCACACCTTTAATCCCAGCACTTTGGGAGGCTGAGGCTGGCACATCACTTGAGGCCAGGAGTTTGAGACCAGCTTGGCCAACATGATGAAACCCTGTCTCTACTACAAATACAAAAAAAAAATTTTAGCTGGGTGTGGTGGAGTGTGCTTGTACTCCCAGCTACTTGAGAGGCTGAGGCACGAGAATTGCTTGAACCCAGGAGGCGGAGGTTGCAGTGAGCCAAGATCACACCATTACACTGCAGCCTCGGTGACAGAGCAAGATTGTCTAAAAAATCCCAAACAAACAAACAAACAAAAAACTACTCTCTAACTTAAAATGAATAAACAGAACCCTGCCCTCATAAATTACAGTGTGCAGGGAACGCTGTTATAGTCTGGGGAGGAGGAGGACACAGCTGGGTGGCTGCTGGGTCTCCTGAGTCACATACCAAAAACTTCTGGGCCATCTTTGATGTTCCACCCAGACTGCTTTGAAACTGGGCTTGTAATAACACCTTATGTTTTCAATCAAGCTAGGTCTTTTACAATTGGAAATAAATAAAAATGATTTCATTTTTGTCCTTCAGATTGAAAAACAACTCAACTCAGAGTCGCTGTTGCAGTGGACTAATCCCAGCACCATGGCCAATGCCAAGGTCAAACTCTCCATTCCAAAATTTAAGGTGGAAAAGATGATTGATCCCAAGGCTAGTCTGGAAAATCTAGGGCTGAAACATATCTTCAGTGAAGACACATCTGATTTCTCTGGAATGTCAGAGACCAAGGGAGTGGCCCTATCAAATGTTATCCACAAAGTGTGCTTACAAATAACTGAAGATGGTGGGGATTCCATAGAGGTGCCAGGAGCACGGATCCTGCAGCACAAAGATGAATTGAATGCCGACCATCCCTTTATTTACATCATCAGGCACAACAAAACTCGAAACATCATTTTCTTTGGCAAATTCTGTTCTCCTTAAGTGGCACAGCCCACGTTAAGTCCCCCCTGACTTTTCTGTGGATGCCGATTTCTGTAAACTTTGCATCCAGAGATTCATTTTCTAGATACAATAAATTGCTAATGTTGCTGGATCAGGAAGCCGCCAGTACTTGTCACATGTAGTCTTCACACAGATAGACCTTTTTATCCCAATTCTATCTTTTGTTTCCTTTTTTCCCACAAGAAAATGACATATGCTTTTAATGAAAAGGAATCACCTTAGAGGAAAAACATTTATTCATTATTTGTCAAATTGTCTGGGGTAGTTGGCAGAAATACAGTCTCCACAAAGAAAATTCCTATAAGGAAGATTTGGGAGCTCTTCTTCCCAGCACTATGCCTTCCTTCTTTGGGATGGAGAATGTTTCAGACATTCTCGCTTCCCTGAAAGACTGAGGAAAGTGTGGTGCATGGGACCCACGAAACTGCCCTGGCTCCAGTGAAACGTGGGCACATGCTCAGGCTACTGTAGGTCCAGAAGCCCTTATGTTAAACCCTGGCAGGCAGGTGTTTATTCAAATTCTGAATGTTGGGGATTTTCAAAAGATAATATTTTACACACACTGTATGTTATAGAACTTCATGGATCAGATCTGGAGCAGTACCCTATAAATCAACACCTTAATATAGACTATTCAGACAAAATGGATACGTAAAGACTAGCTCATAAGGGGTCAAATGTTGCTGCCAAATGCGTATGCCACCAACTTACAAAAACACTTTGTTCGCAGAACTCTTCAGATTGTGGAATGTTGGATAAGGAATTATAGACCTCTAGTAGCTGAAATGCAAGACCCCAACAGGAAGTTCAGATTTTAATATAAATTCAGTTTCATTTTTGATAGGTGTCCCACCTGGTCATTTGGTTGGCACTAGACTGGTGGCAGGGGCTTCTAACTGACTCGCACGGGGATTCTCACAATAGCCAATATCAGAATTTGTTGAAGGAACTTGCCTCTTCATCTAATGTGATAGTGGGAAAAGGAGAGGAAACTACTGCCATTAGAAAATATAAGTAAAGTGATTAAAATGCTCACATTACCTTGACACATAGTTTTTCAGTCTATGGGTTTAGTTACTTTAGATGGCAAGCATGTAACTTATATTAATAGTAATTTGTAAAGTTGGTTGGATAAGCTGTCTATGTTGCAGGTTCATGGATCACTTCTCTATGAAAAATATGTATTTACCAAAGATTTTGTGACATTCCTTCTCCCATCTCTTCCTTGCCATGCATTGTAAATAGGTTCTTCTTGTTCTGAGGTTCAATATTGAATTTCTCCTATGCTATTGACAATAAAATATTATTGAACTACTTGTCTTTTTTTTTTTTTTTCCATTAAGTTAGACTATTTTGAAATAGAACCAAGCCATCCGTTTACAAAAGCATCCCTGAGGCAGGCAGATCACAAGGTCAAGAGATTGAGACCATCCTGGCCAACATGGTGAAACTCTGTCTCTACTAAAAATACAAACATTAGCTGGGCGTGGTGGCACACACCTGTAGTCCCAGCTACTCAGGAGGCTGAGGGAGGAGAATCGCTTGAACCTGGGAGGTGGAGTTTGCAGTGCAATCAAAAAACCCAAAACATAAAAACAAACAAACAAAAACAAAAACAAAACAAAACAAAAAAACCCCCCAAACCCCCAAAAACATCACTGTATGTAAAACGCTCTTTTGAATATTGAGGCAGACTAAAAAGAAGTAAGAATAATTACTTCCTCTTTTCCCTTGTTTTCCTTTCTTCCTAGCCACCAGCTCTCACTTCTTCCTTCCACACTCCTTTCATCCTAGGGAGTAAAAGACCAGGGCAGTGCTAGAATGACTTTCAACTGCATAATGTCTATAATGGAATCAGAGACCTTGCAGCAGGACAGAGAGATCTTCCCAGCCCTTTTCACTCTAAACCCACCCTCAAAAGTCATTCTATTGGGTAGACTGTATGTGCTTAAAACATTGTTTCTTCTTATGAAGAGTGTTTTTCTCCATGCCATGCACATTTGTTTTAAATTAGTTCTGGTGTCCCTAAATCTAATATTCAACATAGCCTCTTTTCTGTCCCTGTGGTGTGCTTAAACTACACGTGTCTCCTCTTCCAACAAATGATGAGTGCAAAAGCTGACAAATGCCCCCACATCCTTAGAAGATTATTTGTGCAGGATTGCTGGGGGTGGTCAAAGCCAGATTTTGCCCTCTTAGTTCATCATCCTCTTATCCAGGCTATGAAATAGAAAATGTGAGATGACTGTGAAAAACATTAGTGAGTTTTTGGAGGAGGGGAGAGATTAGTGCCTCTTTAAACCAAGAATGCAGGGAGCTTAAAGCGTCTCCTGGAATTTGGAAAACACTGAAAATTTTGGTCATCTTACCTGGGACAGTCTAATTCAGTGATTTTTCAACCAGGGGAAATTCTGCCCCCTAGGGGACATTTTCATTGTCACAACTGCGGGACTGTCATCTATCTAGTGGATAGTCTAGGGGTTTTTGTCTAGGATGAGGAGGAAGATGCAAGAGGATCGGGTTGGAAAGGAAGAATTCAGTGCATTCTGCAAGCACCCTGCCCAGCCCAGCTCGCTAGCAAACTGGTCACAGGTATATTATCTCACTTTGTCCGTTCCACAAACCTTTCAGGAGGAAACCATGATCCCATCTTATAAATGAGGACGCTGAGACAGAGAATGGATAGACAACCAACTCCAGGTCGCAGAGCTAATGCATGTTGCTGGCTATATTTGAACTCACGAAGACTGACTCCAGAGCTGGACTTTCTAACCTCTGTGCTCCATGCCCTCTTCCAACTGACAGCAATACCCGACAGGCGGTCACTGAATGCACTGAAAAGAATTCCTCTCTTCCAGACCTTCTCTATTTATTTGTCTTATCCTGGCAGTCCTTTCCTTGTCAACTAAAACATCCCTAGAGTCAGAGACAGTCCACCAGTAAGGGGCCCAATTACTGCCTTTGCTTATTCTCACAGTGACCCTGGAGTTAAGGGCGATGCCAGTCTATTTTATGAGGAAATATGGGCTCAGAAGAATTGGATAATGCATCCGAATGGGTAAATAGCAGGCTTGGATTTGTGAACATTATTACTATGAAAACATATATTTAGTTATTTCCTTACTGATGAATATTCAGTTAGTTTTTAGTTTTTCTGTTATAAATAATATTACCATGGACACTTCTATACTTAATCATCTGTAATTATTATTATTATTATTATTTTTGAGGCAAAGTCTCTCTCTGTTGCCCAGGCTGGAGTGCAGTGGTGCAATCTTGGCTCACTACAACTTCCCTCCCCCTTGGGTTCAAGTGATTCTCATGCCTCAGCCTCCAGAGTAGCTGGGACTACAGGCATGTGCCATCCTGCCTGGCTAATTTTTGTATTTTTAGTAGAGATGGGGTTTCACCATGTCAGCCAGGCTGGTCTAGAACTCCCGACCTCAGGTGATCTGCCTGCCTTGGCTTCCCAAAGTGCTGGGATTACAGGCATAAGCCACTATCTCTTTTAAGATTTCTAAAATCTTTGTGATTGATATGTTGTGAATATATCACAATTTATTCATTTTACTCTTGATGGACATTTGGGTATTTCCAGGTTTGGGCTGTTACAAATAGTACTATTATGAATATTCTAGTACATGTTTTTTGGTGAAGTGTGTGCATTCCTCATGTTACATATATGTATATAAAATGTAGCACACGTATGTACATGTACACACTTACCTAGGAATGGGATTGGTGACATTTATTTGCAAATAGCTTTGGTAGAGAATGTCAAACAGTTTTCCAAAGTGGTTTTCCCAGTGCCTCTCTCTCTTTCATTATGATTGTATAATAATTATGAGTGATTAGTTTTTCCAACTATGACTCCTACCATCACCACTGCCATTCTTGGAGTAATTATTATGAGCCGGGCACTTTGCTAGGCATGACATACATTACAATCAGCTTCCACAGTAACCCTGTGGGGGCACCATTTGAGTTGAAAGGTGCTAAAGTTCAGACATGTGACACAAAAAAGCTTGCTGAGCACAGATGGCTACTGAGTTGTATGGTTAGGACTTAAACCCCAGCTCTCTGACTCCAGTCTATACTTTTAATCACTATGATCTGATTATATTACAACATTTACTTGTATTTGACCATAAAAAAGAATTAAATCATGTCATTTGCAGCAACGTAGATGGAACTGAAGGTCATTATCGAAGTAAAATAAGACAGACTAATTATCTTAGGTGAAATAACCCACATAAAAATACAAATATCAAATGTTCTCGCTCATATGTGAGAGCTACAAAATTTGATCACATGGAGGGAGAGTGTGGAAAGATAGAGACCAGAGAGTGGCAGGGATGAGCTGGGGGCGGGAAGGAAGATGAAGAAAAGTGGCTTAAAGAGTACAAATATATACTGAGATAGGAGGAATAGATTCAATGTTTGATTTTGGAGTAGGGTGACTGTACTTAACAAAAATATATTGCACTTGGGTGGTGGACAGTCACATACCCTGACTTGATCACTACACATTATACACATGGAATAAAATTTCATGTGTGTCCACACATTTTTACAAATAAAAAAAGAAAGGGACCTAAAGTCCCTTTGGCCTCTTTATTGTGGGCTGCTTTGCATCAATAAATTGATGACTCATAGGAAAAAACAAAACAAAAAGCTTCAAGGGCAGATTTTCCTCTATGTTAAAAATGAAATGTTACATTGAATAGAAGACGAATGTAGATAAAAATAAAAGTTAAATATTTACAGAATAAGTAAACATTCCATAAATATTTACTTTTCAAATATGCCTGGTTAAATGTAATTTTTGGAAAATTCTGTTTCTTGCTCAGGAGTCCTATTCAGTCAACTGTATGGCATTTGTGATTTATACCACATAAAAAAGACTTCCCTTCTAAGTTTTAGCTGTTGGACTAGAAACCACTAGCACAACATTCTTACCCTGAACCCCACCCTACAGTCATGGAAGATTTAGGCGGTGGGCATCTCCCTGTTCTTTTGTCCTTGTCACCATCCTCTGCCCAGACAATAACAGCTGCTTGAGTTTGTGAAAGCTTTTTGAGAAAATAGATCAAACTGTTTCACTAACAGCAAATGACTATTCCTTTCCCAAGTCCTGAAACAGACAAAGGAAATGGCATTATTCTCCATTAGAGATGAGATAGATACAGACGTGTCCCTGGAATTTCTGACCGCATTTGAGGAGTTTTGCCAGTTCCATGTGGCCTGAAATGACAGCCCTCCCTGTCTCTATCACAGGCTGCTTTGCACTTCTCACATCTCCTGGGACAGGATCCATCACATAGTAAAATAAATACCAAGGCATATTTTCAACGGATGGAAAATAGAGTTTGAATGGGCAGGTGATCTATGTGTTTGCGTTGGTTGCCCCTTGCATCTAATGAGGGCTTCTCTGATGACGTAAAACAAGATCGTCTTATGTTTCTGAAAGTGTGTCTGGAGGAACAGTAGTTGTGTAGGGTATGAGAAGCTGCTATGAAATTGGAGTCCATGGTTGAAAAATCTCGAAAACGCTGTTTTGAACAAAATTAAACAGGTTCTGCAGTACTCTTCAAGCTTTCAAGAAGTTGATGTGGCCGGGCGCAGTGGCTCACGCCTGTAATCCCAGCACTTTGGGAGGCCAAGGCAAGTGGGTCACCTGAGGTCAGGAGTTCGAGTCCAGCCTGGCCAATATGGTGAAACCCCTTCTCTACTAAAAATTAAAAAAAAATTAGCTGGGAGGCTGAGGCAGGAGAATCAATTGAACCAGGGAGGCAGAGGTTGCAGTGAGCGGAGATAGCACCATTGCACTGCAGCCTGGGCAACAGAGCAAGACTCTGTCTCAAAAAAAAAAAAGAAAAAAGAAAAAAAAAAGAAGTTGACATGCTTTCTGAATCTCTGGAGGAGGGTGCAGTGTCTGGTTTCTTAAATTTATATGACCTGTAAACCATTTACATGACCTCTAAACCTGGTAGTCACCCTTCATCTCGGAGGACAATTGTTTAGTAGAGTGAGTTTTGGGAAAAGTCAACTTACCTGGGAAATAGACTTAGTAAGAAAAATCAAGATTTTTCCGTTTGCCATGTGGGTGCTGTGGAAAGAACCCTGGTGTGGGAGGAAGCCCTGGATTCCAGCAACCAAGCCACTCCTATCAGTGTCCCAGGTTCTCCCTGTATATGAGGGAGGGAGGGTCTTTATCTCAGTGATTTCTGAGATTCCTCTTGAAGCTAATAGTTCAAAGGGCCCAAACAAATAGTCTATCCTGAGCCAGCCCTCATTCATCCATCTATGTGAAGACAGCTACCATTTCCATCCCTAAAAGCATGGTCAAGGGCCTGATGCTTCTCTCTGACACTAGGAACAAAGATTGGCCTCCCAAAGGTGAAGAGGCATGATTGCTATGGGGCCCTCCAACTTTGGCAGGAAAATGAGAACAAGTGTTTGACTCACTTGTTATATCAAGTCTAGGGCCACACATTAGTGGTGAAATGACTTTTTCTTTCCAGCAATCCCAGGAAGTTACTGAAGGAGGTAGGAAATGTCAGGGCAATACAACCAACTTTTCTTCCACACCATATAGCTGTTTTTTCCCTGCCCAAATACAAACACAGACCTGCCTCGTTCTTGCAGGCTGCTTAGTCTTTTACTATTTATTCAGGCTGTTCCCCATATGAGCACCATTGCATACAGGTGTGTAGGTTGATCCCTGCACAAGGACATCCTACAGAGATGGTGAGAGGGAGCTGAAGTCAAGCTTGTTGTCCACTTGCATAGCAGGGCTCCAGGATGTGGGGCTGTGTCTGCCTGAGAAAGGGTCACCTCTTTTGCATTCACAAAAAGATATGGTATAGGCTAGCAGTGGCCCTGTTCAGTACTCAAAAAAATTTGCAGAAGGAAAAGAGCATCATGACATCTTCAGTACTGCTATCATTACCACTACTGACATCATCATCATCAATTCAATGTACTACCTTGCTAAGATAATGATCCTCTGTAAAAATTAGGGCAATTAGAAGTATATAGATTTTAGGAGCAAATAAGCTGATGAGAAGTAGGCCCAGCTTAGGAGGATGGACCTACCCTGGGGGAGAGCATGAGTGAGGGGCGCTGGAATCAGGTGATTTATTGCAAGGAGCAGTCTGATAGTCGTGATGACATGCTGAGATCTGACTGGAGTCAACCTGAGGTCCAAAAGGAGTCATTGCCGTCTCTAGTTCCATCTTTCCTTAGGGAGGACGCCTGGATAAAGGGAGCTGGATGCCTAAGAACCAAAGCCTGGGTACTGGGGAGATGGGAACTTGTGCACAACACTCAAATAAACAGGTCTTCTTTCCTTTGTCAAGAGCTGGTGTCAATTGCTAAATTTAGTCAGCCGCTAGAGGGAGGTCCTGGGAAGTTAGGATGAACTGTTTTCTCTTGCCCTTAATTCTTCTTGCTAACTTAGGGGAAAGCAGGAACTTCGTGGATTGGGTAATTAGGTCAATGGCTTTCCACATAGAGAACAGGTTTTCCCATCGTTGGGCAGGTGTCATTGCAATGTCGCTGGCCTGAGAGTCGCCTGCCTGAGTTGGCGAACAGGAGACCATTTGGGTGTTGTTCTCTTTGTTACCAAAATTCATCACAGGCACCCATAATGGAGGTATAGTAAGCATTAAAGAAGATTTGCGCCTGTATTCAATAATTTTAGGCACATCATTCCCAGTCATAAATTTATTTTTTCATTTAATAACATTGTATTGAGCATCCAATAGACAGCTGTCTGAAACGACCTAACTAGACACTCATTTGCTGTCTCCCTCTTGTCCACAAGGTTATCAAAGAAATTTTCATCAGCCTCATTACTCATCTTTTCATTAATTCTTTGGATAAAAATTTATTGGCCAAAGTGTGGGGGAAGAGGTAGGAATAAGACACAGAGGTCATAGCCATGTAAGAGAAAGTGAGCCGCGAGCAGAGCTGTGATGGGTCACTGGGGGGCGCTGGAGCAAGAGGGAGGACTCCCGGCTCAGTCTGAGCTGAGTCTGAAAGGACCAGCAGGAATTAATTAGGAAAAGAAAGGCAGGGGTATAGCGGCCCACGCACAGGAAGGACTCAGGAGAAAGGAAGTGGCTGTGCGGTCGCGGTGGGTGGTGAGTGTAGGCAGGGCTGTGCATGACGCTGAACACCCTAGGAGGCTGAAATTCATCCCAAGGAGGATCAGGAGGAGGAAGACAATTCACAGAGGTGCCTCTCAAACTACCTATGGTGCTATGGTGAAGGAACAGTTTCCCCCCTTTATATCACCAATTTATCGTAGATCAATACTTCAGTAAAACAAAATAAACATGAGTTCCAAGGAAAGTAAAATAAAAAAATGAAGACACCCAAAACAGAAGCCCTAGCTTTTCATGATTAGTTTCGAAGTACATAAAATTACTTGGTGAAATTTTCCTAACAGTTTCTATATTCATAATCTCCATTTCAATATTTATCTCACGATAGCCAAGTTTCAGAATCCACAGACTGACACAGACATGGAGCCTCCTTAGAGTCTCAGTAGTTGAAATGAGGGCAGAGGAGAGTTCAGATTTGCGTTTTTGAAAGGTGTACCTGGCCAGTGGCTGGTGAAGCCTGAAAGAATGGATCCAGGTGAGGAGGGAGTTGAAGTAGCCCAGGTGAGAGTGTGTGAGGCCCCAGATTCAGCAGTGGTGGTGGGGACAGAGACGGGAGATCAGGATATGCGCTCTGAAGAACCATTTACCAATGTAGATGCAAATGGGTATGGTGATTTATTGGGTAGGGATGTGTGGGTGAAGGACCACAGGGGGATTGTGATGGTTCTTAGTTTCCAGGCTTATGCAGCTTAATGCGTAAAACATACAGGACTCCGTCTTGAACGGCAGGGCTCTCTGCTGGCATCTCCATATCTAGAAGATGGTTTCAGATGATAACCATAGGTCTCTATGAGCATTTTTAGAAAAATGCCTGTGTTTTTTATGGACAAAGTTTACTATTTTGCAACATTGAAGTTTCATAGGTGTCCTGAGTTGAAAATGTAGAATAAAAAGAGTTAGCGAATTAGCTGGTTTGTAAATATCTTTTCGTTATAATTGACAGAAAAGATGCATCTTGGACATGGAATTGTTAAACTACCTTTGAGCAGTGTATATTACAACTTGTTTTCCAGGTTGGCAGCAGAGGGGCAGAAGGAAGGATAAAGGGAGAGAAGTATGCAGGTGTGTTCATATTAACATTTTGATGATAGCCATTGAGGTATGTGCATCTCTTTTGGCTGTACTATAGAAACATACTAAGTAGTTCAATGGAAACATACCTTCTTGCTAATATTTTAATGGTATAGATCTGCTAATGACTTCTCATAAGAAACATTATACTCAATGTATTCTGTTGCTTTAGGTTT
This sequence comes from Rhinopithecus roxellana, assembly GCF_007565055.1. Classification (NCBI taxonomy): domain Eukaryota; kingdom Metazoa; phylum Chordata; class Mammalia; order Primates; family Cercopithecidae; genus Rhinopithecus; species Rhinopithecus roxellana. The sequence goes on from NC_044569.1 coordinate 22,994,009, forward strand.
CACTTTAAATTGAGCATTAAGGGAATGCAGTATTCTGACTGGAACTCAGCTAATGCTTTTATCTGGAGGTCTCTTGCCATTTTTGTTTTCTATGAAATTTTTGTCCCAAGAAAGGTGGGGTTGCATTTTTTTCTAACAGAAATAAAAGTGCAGGATGGGGAGTAGGGTCTTTTGTTTGTTTGTTTTCATTTTTAACATGCTTTTAGTTTTTAGTTTTAGCTATGTTGATTTTGAGTTGCCAATGGGACATTCAGCAAGAGGCAGGAAAGGCGTTTCTAGACATTTCTAGAGGTGAGAGATGAATCAGCTTATGGTGGGGCCCAAAACCAGGGCTGGGAGAGAGCATCAGAAGAGAGTGGGGCTGAGAGTAGAACCCAGGGAAGCCAGGATGGGTGGCCTGCCAAGGAAGAGGAGCCACAGAGAGACGGGACGAGTTTAAGAAGGGAGTGATTTGGAGAGCCAAGAGTCCGGTGTTACAGAAAACCCAGCTCCCTTACAGACTGCAAAGTTCCTATTGCATTTTCACTGACCTGACCAAGAATGATTTCCGAGGCAGGTCTGCAGGGTTTTCTTGCTCTATTAGCATGTTAATATTATCCACAGAAGGAATTCAGTCCATTTCAATTGCAAATTCCTGACGAGTAAAGCTATGACAAGGGAACAAAAAAGGGAACAAATCCTGCAAACCAGTTACCCAAGACACCCACCTGTGAGGTGAAAAGTCATCTCCAAAGATTAAAGAATGCCAACATAAAGGAAGCCCACTCTGAAACTCAAGAAAAATTTGATTTGCTTCCTCTTACCTTTGTACGCCTCAGTTTCCTACTAGTTTAAGTTTGTGTAAGTAACCTTTAGCGAGTAGCCTATAGCTTAACCCTCTTCTCTGTAAAGGAAGGGGAAGAAGGAGGCCACTTCAATCTTCCTCCATAGGAGAGGAGAGCTGCTTGTCCAAAGCTCAGTCAAGCCCTTCCCTGCTGCAGCTGAGATTCATTTGAGCTCTTGGCATGCAAATGGCGATGTGAAGGTAATTTAGGAAGGGATTGGAGATTGCTCTTTACAAACATAGAGACAGTACTCACGTTACACCTGTTTTCAGAAGTCTTATTAGCATTTATCCCGGATTTAAAATAATTTTAAGTGAAGTATATTTAACATTTGCCTAATATTTAAGACAATCCTGGGTGAGTTCACTAAACCCCTCCCTCGCAACTTGTACTTCTAGCTTTGCCATTGTCTTCTCTAACAGTGTGAAACAGAATTTTCATTTAAACTTGGGGTCAAACCTAAAAGATGACCCATGATAAAAAAAAAAAAAAAAAAGAACACTGTTTGATTGTTTGATCGATTGATTCATTGTTTATTTTCTTGGAGCCTTTCCAGATACAATAAAACTAATGCCATTCATTCAAGATACTATGTAAGATAGTAAAATAAAGTACATCTAAACATTGACTTAGGATCTCTGAGTGTGGGAGAAATATTGGCTGCTGTTGCTCCGTGAGGCTACTGCCTCAAAGACCCAGGCCTTGGTCTTTGAGGTTCACAAAGCTCCAGGGCTGCCAGGTGGTGAAGTCAATAGGAAATGTCTGAAATTAGAGCTTGCATGTTTGTGAAATACTGGGTAATGCAGGGTGAGGGGTTCTGTGAGCATATACAGAATAGTCTGAAGGCACTTGCAGTTTTATCAGTTAGTGCATGGGGGTAAATCTGCAGCTACTTATTTATTTGGTAACAACTTTTAATTTTGCAGTAAACCCTGTTAACAACATTGAGCTTAAAAAAGAAAGAAAGAAAGAAAGAGCATATTTAATGGAAAACCAGGGGTGCTGAATTTGCTTTTTTCCTGTTGATGATGTAACTTGGATTAAAATTTCCCGTTAACTACAGGCTGCACTGCCATCACTGACCACATGAAAACCAGAAATGCTAACCTGCTGGAGAAGCACCAGGGTCTCTTCCAAATGTTACAATTTAGCACATCTGGCTGCAAAGGCCTTCCATGCAGCCCTCTGGGAAGTGTGATAGTTCATTCAGATCGTGTGACTATTGTCCAAATTAGTTAATTCATTCCAATTCCAAGTGTACACAGGACAGGTGAAGCAATAGCTATAGATGTGTGAGTTCCATCAGAAAAGGAATGCCCCCAACAGTTAAATGATGTTAGTTTTATGTCAGTGTCATGAGCTGTTGCCAATAGAAAATTATTTATGTTAATTTAAATAATGGTTCCAATTTTCTTTTGTGGGATTCACAAAACTTTTGGAATATTTGTCTATTAAATGAGAAACATCTGACAGTATTATGAATTTAATTGTAAATTTAGGTAAAGGTTCATAATTGAAGATAATACTTATTTCTGTAGTGATAACATAAATAGAAATTTTGGTAATGTCAGTGTTTTTGTCAACTTTTAAAAAATATGCATTTATTTTTCATCATTTGTTTCTCTACAAAAGGAAAATAATGTCACTGTTATAATGAAGACATTTTCTTTTCTAAATTAAAAAAATCCCATAAATTGGAATTGGTTGCAGGGCTCATAAAATTCATAATTGTGTCCAAATACACTGTTATTTTACAAAAACAGAAGTTACAGTTGTAAAAATTTACAAACATTTATTTTAAAAATTGTTTTTCCTTTAATTTTTTACATTGACATATAGCAATTATATATATTTATGGGTTATAGAGCGATGTTTTGATACATATTACGTATAGTAATCAGATCAGGGTAATTAGCATATCCACCATCTCAAATATTTATCATTTCTTTGTGTTGGGAGCATTCAATATACACCTAGTTATTGGAAGCTATATAATACATTATTATTAACTAAAGTCATCCCACAGTGCTATAGAACACTGTAATTTTGTATTTTTTAACAAATCTCTATCTGCCCTCCATCCCTTACCAATCTCTAGTGTCCTCTGTACAAATTTTTAAATTATGTACAGAATAATTACAGGTTTTTTGTGAAGTCTTCATCAGTTGGATTTTAGAAGTCTTGGAATCTTTGAAAAACTATATTATGAATCAAGTCATGTCCCATCTTAGTATCAAAGTTTTCTTGTTGCTTTTAGTAAACAAATCATTTACGTTTTCATTGCATTTCCCCTGCAAAATCAGTTAGAAGTGTCTACACAAAGCATTTATAAAACAGAGCATAAGAAAACCTCCGCTTTTGCTGCTTTTAGCTAATTAAAAGTATCAAAAACAAAGCCTGCGGACGTGATGCCATATACATTAATTACCAAAAAAAGAAAGAGGGAGCTGAACAAATTTAAGAATAAGAGTTCGAATGTGTGTGATGTTCAATTTTGAAATGCTATAATTGCATTTTGGAATATTTCAACTCCTGGGAGGGATGTTTTGATAGGATTTGTACTTTTAATTAAACAACTTCATATTGTTTTTACCAGTACAGAGTGAAACCAAGGTCCTCAATTTTGTACTTTCCAAACTTGGTGAAATGTTCAAAATAATCATAAATAGATAACTTATTTGACAAATTCTGGCTTGTTGAAAACATTTTCTCTGAATAGAGGCAAAGAAACTGTGGCTGTGACAATATTGGAGCTGGATTATTTAAGAATTGAATTATGAAGAAGTTTCAACCAACAATATCTCCCATGTAGAATTTGCTCTGAGCTTCGCAGGTATTTCAGCATCTACAGAAAGACTATCTTCTAACAACCCCAATTTCATTAATCATAAAGTGCACTTTGAGGAAGATTTCTGGCAATTTTATGAAGGAACTAAAAATAATTCAGCCCATTGAAAAACCAAATTCTTTGGAAAGATAGTAGTAACAGCTTTAGAGAGCAGGATTTCTAAAATACCTGAGATTCTACAAGAATAATGATTTTGTTTATGTTTGTGTTCTTTTAACACTGAGACAACAAACTTAAAAAGTTTTTTTCACATTTTGCTTAGTGTGTACAGATACATGCTATTTTATTTTGTTTTTTTTTTTTTTTTTTTTTTTTTTTTTTTTTTTTTGAGGCGGAGTCTCGCTCTGTCGCCCGGACTGGAGTGCAGTGGCCGGATCTCAGCTCACTGCAAGCTCCGCCTCCCGGGTTTATGCCATTCTCCTGCCTCAGCCTCCCGAGTAGCTGGGACTACAGGCGCCCGCCACTTCGCCCGGCTAGTTTTTGTATTTTTTAGTAGAGACGGGGTTTCACCGTGTTCGCCAGGATGGTCTCGATCTCCTGACCTCGTGATCCGCCCGTCTCGGCCTCCCAAAGTGCTGGGATTACAGGCTTGAGCCACCGCGCCCGGCCTTTATTTTGTTTTTAATTAATTTATTATTATTATTTTTTGAGATGGGGCTGGAGTGCGGTGGGCGATCTCGGCTCACTGCAACCTTCTTCTCCCGGGTTCAGACGATTCTCCTGTCTCAGCCTGTCGAGTAGCTGGGATTATAGGTGCACGCCACCATGCCCAGCTAATTTTTGTATTTTTAGTAGAGACAGGATTTTACCATGTTGGCCAGGCTGGTCTCGAACTGCTGACCTCAGGTGATCCACCTGCCTCAGGCTCCCAAAGTGCTGGGATTACAGGCGTGAACCAGCGCGCCTGGCCAGACACATGCTATTTTAAAAGAGAATTTTATTAGGGCCAGACGCGGTGGCTCACGCCTGTAATCCCAGCACTTTGGGAGGCCTAGGTGGGCAGATAACCTGAGGTCAGGAGTCTGAGACCAGCCTGGCCAACATGGAGAAACCGCGTCTCTACTAAAAATAGAAAAAGTAGTCAGGCATTGTGGCGCACACCCGTAACCCCAGCTACCTGGGAGGCCGAGGCAGGAGAATTGCTTAAACCCAGGAGGTGAGAGTTGAAGTGAGCTGAGATTGCACCACTGCATTCCAGCCTGGGCAACAGAGTGAGACTCTTAAAAAAAAAAAAAAAAAAAAAGAGAGAGAGATTTTTATTTTTGAAAACAATTTTTTTTTGTATAGAATGATTTTAAAGGTCCGCCAGTAAAATAAAACCAGTTGTCAATTAAGATTTCATCTATGTAGCTTTATCTCTATCTCTATCTCTATAACTAATTATTTTTGATGCCCTCTTCACTTTCAGAATTGTCCTGGTGTGGAAGACTAATTATATGGTTGCGCTCTCTATGTAACAGCGGAATAGTAAAAATGCTCTCCGGAAAGGAAAGGAGCTTTTCAGGTTTCCTTCATCTCCACTGGCCCCAGGCGAGGTGTTATTTTTTTATTTTTTATTTTTATTTATTTATTTTTTTTGAGACGGAGTCTCGCTCTGTCGCCCAGGCTGGAGTGTAGTGGCCGGATCTCAGCTCACTGCAAGCTCCGCCTCCCGGGTTCACGCTATTCTCCTGCCTCAGCCTCCCGAGTAGCTGGGACTACAAGCGCCTGCCACCTCGCCCAGCTAGTTTTTTTTTTTTTTTTTTTTTTTTTTGTATTTTTTAGTAGAGACGGGGTTTCACCGCGTTAGCCAGGATGGTCTCGATCTCCTGACCTCGTGATCCGCCCATCTCGGCCTCCCAAAGTGCTGGGATTACAGGCTTGAGCCACCGCGCCCGGCCATGAGGTGTTATTTTTGCTAGGTGTGAGGTTGTTTCTGGTTGTTGTCTCGATCCTGACACCATAGTTTGCTTCTATGTCTGGGTGAATGTCAGGGCTGAGAAAGAAAAAGCTCTGTCACTTGAGAACTGGCTTAACCTGTGGGGAAATCAAACTTAGACTCTATGTATCCTCTGTAAAATATTAACTGTTAAGGTGCATTCCAACTCAAACGCAATGTTATCATCAACCATTAAGACAATCGGTCACTTCTGTTCATTTTATCTTCCACTAGATGGCGCTGTCCGTCACATTATAACAGTGCTGCCCAGGGCCTGGAACTGTCAGTTGCTACAGCTTTTCTTTAAGATCTGTGAGCTCCCGCCCTTCCTTAGACCTCCTGCCCCCCGCCACTGTGGAGACGTTGTTGAAGTGCTTTCTTCTTCCTGCCACCAAGACACTCTGCAACATTCCTTAACGTGCCATTCTAGGCTACCTCCCCGAGCTTAAAAAATTTGTTTATGGTAAGAACGCTTAATATGAGGTGTAACTTCTTTTTTTTTTTTTTTTGAGGCAGAGTCTCACTCTGTCGCCGGGGCTGGAGTGCAGTGGCCGGATCTCAGCTCACTGCAAGCTCCGCCTCCCGGGTTTACGCCATTCTCCTGCCTCAGCCTCGAGTAGCTGGGACTACAGGCGCCTGCCTCGTCGCCCGGCTAGTTTTTGTATTTTTAGTAGAGACGGGGTTTCACCGTGTTAGCCAGGATGGTCTCGATCTCCTGACCTCGTGATCCGCCCGTCTCGGCCTCCCAAAGTGCTGGGATTGCAGGCTTGAGCCACCGCGCCCGGCCCAGGTGTAACTTCTTAACTAATTTTCAGTGTAAAACAATATATTATTATCAGCTATAGGTCCAGTGTTGTATAGCAGATCTCTAGAATCTATTCATCTTGCTTAATTGAAACTTTACTTTCAGTCTTTCTAGAACTCGTGTTGCACCCTGTGTGACTATGATTTACCACCCACAGTTCAGGGTGGGAACACTGAAATACATAGCTCATAGAGGCTGGTGGTACTGGGTCTTGATGAGTAGGAGCAAACAAGGCACTGCCCAAGAGCACTCCTACCTGCATGAGCATCCATCCACAGGTGAGACCCGGGGACTCAGCCCGGACTTTGCCGATGTGGCTCTGTGAGCACCAGGTGTGTGGGGCTGGGAGACAGGGCCCATTCTAGTTTAGCTTCCTTAAAACCTTCAACAATGGCTCTGCAAAGTGCATATAAAAGGAAAAATCAGTGGGATGAATCCCAGGGCAGTTGAGATCTGTTGTGGATCTACTCTGTACCAGCCACGTGCTAGATGCTTGATATACGCAACCATGTTTCTGTGTAGCACAAAACCCCTGTAAGGCAGGGACTGGTACTTTGAACCTCACTTTGTTTCTTGAACGTTTGATAATTGTTCTTTGCTTCTGCCTCTACTCCACCCCTTCTGTCCCTTTCAGTCTGACATAGCAGTGGACTGCCCTCCTAGCTTGATTTCCTAGATTCCGGTACCATTTGGTGCATTATTGCAATTAACTGATGAAAATCATGAGCCTCTTTCATGTTAGGGAACTAGGTCTTCTGGGTGGAATCCAGCCCTGAAGGCTGGGAGTTGGTAACTTTGCTTTGTGTTTCTTCTTGTCACGAGATGCCTCATCCCTCATTGTAGGAGTCCTAAAAGTTTCATATGTCTCAGCATCTCCTGAGAATTTTGTTAAAATGCAGATTCCAAGGTCCCATCTCTACAGGTTCTGACTTATTATCTAAGGTAGGCCTAAGAATGAATATTTTGAAATAAGCATCAGGGTGATTCTGAGGCAGTTTCCAAGGATCCGGTGTTGGGAAACTCAGCCCCATGGGGCTGGCTTATTGTCATGGATGCCCTATCTCCGTGCCTGCTTCTTAGCTCCCTAGCTCTAGAACAGGTACCCCATGTAAAACGTGCTCATCAGGGATCTGTCCCTTCGCCTCTGGGAACCTTCTGTAGTCCAAACCAATGCCTTCACCTTCAGCTCTGTTTTCGAGTGTGGGGCTCTTGCTCTTCCTCAGAGACAGGTTCCATGAGTAAACTTTTCCTTTCGGTCGGGCCTACTCCCTATAAGCAGGGCGCGGCCTCACACCCAGTGCAGGCTTGGAAATCCCTTAATTGTGGAGCACGCAGAGAACAAGCGTTACCGGGATAGGACAATGGTGGCAGGAGCCATGCTTCTGCCCAGCCTGTTGGGCAGGATGATGATGATTTTTCAGGCAGGATAAGGGTGGGGTGGAAGCTATTTCTAGAAAAAGAAAAGCAAGGACAGTGAAAGGGCAAGGTGTGTTTGGGAGCCTAGAAGAGGCTGTGTGACTGAAATGCATGTGTTTGGGAAAAGTGGAGAATGAGTCACAGATGCAGGGTGTGGAAAGGCTGGACATCCACCCTCAGGAGATTGTCCTTCATGCTGGCTAGGGAGTGAGCAGGTGTCCTTTTGCAAGCGGGAGACAGATTGAATGAAATAGGGGGACTCAGTGGAAGAAAGAAAAGTTGATCAGAGGCGGTTGACTCTGACACAGAATAAAAGTTATGAAGGCATAAACCAGGGCAGTGGTAGAAAAACCAGACCACAGAGGAGAAAATGTAGAGAAGTTTGATAGGTAGAAGCTAAGCACCTTGAAGCTCAATTGAGGGTAGGGGTGGGTAAAACAGGAGAAATCAACAACTAACATTTTAAGCTGAAGTGAATAAACAGATGGTGAAGCCATTCTACAAGACAAATAGAAGGTGTCAAACTAAGTAACACATAGGGAAACTCTCTAAAAGAAAATGATATTTATTGGGAGTAACACTGCAGTGGGAACATGTGTATCATAGCAAACTAACTATGTGTGTATTCAAAGAGGTTGAGGCAAGGAGAAATTTTTAAAGGTAAAATAAGGAGGATTACATAAGTTGTTTTGAATTAATTATCCTTGGCTGCAAGAATCAGTAACAACGGTGGCATCAGTCCAATGTTAAACAGGCAGTTGGTGGACAGATGTCCTTGTATAAGGAATTTTTTGTGTGTGAGGTTGTGCTGTTCTGTGCAAAGTTATGACTTTTGCAGAGTCTTTTGTGATAGTTCCGGTTATCAGGCATATGCATATGAAAAAAATCCCATCTTGCCTTCTCTGGCTCCATTTTGTCAGGGCTTGACGTAAATGACTCCATTTGATTCTGACAATGTTCACATTTCCCCCTTTTGATCAAGATTTTCCTTTGAAAGCATCGGCGATCAGTTATCTTGATAAGTTTTGGTTATCTCTCAATATCGGTGTGGACCTGTCCCCGGTTGCTAATCTGATCCCCTGTTGGAGAGAAGTGACTGGTGACTAGAAGTCCCAGTCAAAATCCTTTTAGCAACATTTGAGCAACAAGGGAGGTTTGGAAGGAGTGGCTCTTGACTAAGTCTACCTGGAGTCCATTGTCAAGTTCAGTTTTTGTCTATTCTGTAGGTCTTGGCTATCATCTCAAAGCTCTGGGCCAGCATTATTCCGCTAGAATTGTACTTACTATTATCTTGTCCAAGAAAAAGGTAGGCACAAGCAAGGGAAAATGAAGAGGGGCAAGATTCTCATTATGATGGGAGTTTTGTTCTGTCACTGTGGGAAAAGCTGTCCACAGTGGTCAGCTGCCTATCCCTCGTCCTGGTTTGGAGTCTGAACACCTCCAGTAATGGAATTAGGTGGTTTAGTGAACTTTTGGTGTGACCCATATATCAGGCATGAGACTCGTCCCTTAAAATTCATTTAGTTTCAACTGTAGGGCTTCAGGAACAGAACAGTTATTGTTCTTAGTTGGAGCATTGTAGCTAGATATTGGAGGAAAGTAAGATAATTTAGAACCTAGTTCAGTCTACAGATAGATAACCAGAACTCAAAAACAATGTATAGGGCTATAATCTAATGAAAAGTGTATTATAGCCATAGAGAAACATAGTTTTTGTCTCTATAGTAATCCTGATTTTTATCAGAGATATTCAAAGTAAGACTAATTTGTTTGTAAAATAAGTTTAGTTTTCACCAAATTTTACCTGGTCATTTACATAGTGTGACAAGAACAATGACTGACCATGTGGTAATTTTAGATTTAAAAACCTCTTGAGGCTAGAAAGCCGAACCAAGCCAACTTCAGACTTTGTCTGCAGGACATATAAACAACTTAGAACTAAAATCTAAGTCAAAACCTTGGTAATATAACCAATACTTGCAATTGTATCCTGTTATAAAAAGAGCAGATTCTTATTGCTAGAAAAATAAGAATATTCACAACCAGTTTCCAAATTTTGGAGGGATCAATCAGCAAAAGAAAAGTAAATGTTTCTACTTTTGTTCACAAGAGTATATTTTACCAAATTGCAAGCTGTAGATAAAGAGAAAAATGATAAAGAGAAAATTTCTTTAAATCTGGGAAACAAAACGTTTAAATAAAGAACCAAGAGTTTTCAAATAAAAGCTGTAAAACATAATCTTTACCAGTTATTCAATTTCTTGTAATTAATTTTTTGTTTTGCTTGATCTTGATTAGCAGTTTCACAGATTCAACAGTTTCTCCTTTAAAGTTAAGGAAACTTCTTATTTAGTCCATCATCTAAACATTATTAGAGATCTGCATTCAAGAGTACTGGTAAGAGTCTTTGCCATGAATCTGATGGCAGGTGCCTTTAGAGAAGAACCAAAACAGTAGCTGTGGATGACAAAAACTTAGAATAATCATGGTTAAAAATCTGGAAATTGATAAGAAAATTTGGTTTTTTTGGTGGCATACAACAAGATAGCCAGAATTATAACTGATGACATATTAGATTTTAAGGAATTTTATATCACTTTAGAACATTCATATCAATAACATAGTTATAAATGTAACTGAGATAAAAATCTAGCATCAGATATCATTTGATAGTATTTCTCATATAATTCAACATATTACTTAAGCCTGGTTTAGTTTAATATGTCATTTTCATAAAACTTTGAGATGTTCCAGGGTCCTCTGGAACATCTCAAAGTTAGTTTGAGATTAAAAAAAGATTTAATCTAGAACTTGATTTGGAGAAGCCTGCCAAAAATGTCAAAAGGTTCAAAACACTTTATCAAGATAGGATAACATGTCACTATGAAATAATAGTCATTCATTTAAACAAAGTGATATTCAAAAGACTTTAGAAGCAAATATAGACAGTCACATGGTTGTAAGAAGAAAAATCCTTAACCCTTTCAAAGTTCAGTTTTCCTAAGTATTTTTTACTAAACTAATGAAGACAAGGTGAAGCACAAGAAATGACAAAATATTTGTTTCCTAGGCCAATTACTAAAAATAAAAACCTCCTTTGGTGTGATTGCTTCTGCCTATGGGAAGCTTGTTTAGATAATCTGGAAGTCAAACCTGATGAAAATGTCCTTGAATTCAGTCAAGCACAGGATGAGCCTGTGCCCAAGTTGTGAATGTACACCATATGACAGAAGAAACAAACCAGTAAAAAGCCAGTACCTTAAACAGGGGAATGTATGGCTTTTAGAAAAACTAAAGGCCAAGAATACAGAATCAAGTTATACTGGAAGAAAACATTGCTTTTCTAAGCCTTCAGGACAAACATTTCAGCATCAGGTCACAACAGTAGATTAATAAATGGAAAAAAAAGTTATAGGAACTGATGAGAAGGTTGAAGGAGAGAGTTACCATCCCAGCCAAGCAAAAAGCTGTACTTTCTCAAGGACAGAAAGAGCAGGAGGCAGTGATGCATGACTTGCAAATCACGAGCTGTGGACACAGCAGAAGTCGAACTTCCAAGATATTGAATCTGAAAAGCTTCAAGAGGAAAATTCTACCTTGAGAAATAAAATTGCCATTCTAAGTGAAGAAGACAGCATTCTCAACTTTAAATGGGGAAATTAAATAGATCTCAGGAAGAAATATGGCAGAAATAAAAACTGTAAAATAAGAATTTGCAGTTCAGAAAATGGTTGAAAAAATTCAGAATTAAAAGAAAAACTCTTTTTTTGCTAGAAAAGATCAACACTTTAAGTAAATTTTGTTATTCCAACATAGGGGACCAAAATATTCTAGTTTTGTATTAGTATATTATTGCTCGATTTTTGGAAAAACTTCTAAATAATTCCCTTTTAATTACAGCCAAATTGATTATACACAAATTTTCTTTCTTTCTCTCTCTCTTTCTTTCTCCTTCCCTTCCCTTCCCTTCCCTTCCCTTCCTTCCTTCCTTCCTTCCTTCTTTCTTTCTTTCTTTCTTCCTTCCTTTCCTTCTTCCCTCCCTCCCTCCCTCCCTCCCTCCCTCCCTCCCTCCTCCTCCTTCCTTCCTTCCTTCCTTCCTTCCTTCCTTCCTTCCTTCCTTCCTTCCTTCCTTCTTTCATTCTTTCTTTCGTTCTATCTTTCTTTTTTGAGACAGTTTCGTTCTGTTGCCCAGGCTGGAGTGCAGTGTCATGATCTCGGTTCACTGTAACCTCTGTCTCCTGGATTCAAGTTTCTCCTGCCTCAGCCTCCTGAGTAGCTGGGATTACAGGTGCACACCACCTTGCCCGGCTATTTTTGATTTTTCGTAGAGGTGGGGTTTCACCACATTGGCCAGGCTGATCTTGAACTCCTGACTTCAAGTGATCTACCTGCTTTGGCCTCCTAAAATTGCTAGAATTACTGGCATGAGCCACTGTGCCTGCCCAAAATTTCTTTTATAAATTTATCATTTAAAAAACGTTTATAACATGCTCAGAACTTCTACAACATGCTTGGACCTTTAGTTTTGTAGTTTTGTGCTATACTTCCTTTTACCAGTCATTTTATTTTAGGACTAAAAATTTACTTTCCTGTTTTCCCTTTCCATTTTTGTTTTTTGAGATGGAGTCTTGCTCTGTCACCCAGGCTGGAGTGCAGTGGCATGATCTTGGCTCACTGCACCCTCAGCCTTCTGGATTCAAGTGATTCTCCTGTCTCAGCCACCCCAGTAGCTGGGACTATAGGCATGTGCCACCATGCCTAGCTGATTTTTGTATTTTTAGTAGAGACAGGGTTTTGCCATGTTGGCCAGGCTGGTCTTGAACTCCTGACCTCAGGTGATCCACCAGCCTTGGCCTCCCAAAGTGCCGGATTACAGGCATGAGCTACTGTGCCTCGCCCCCTTCCCATTTTGAAAAGTTCTTTGGTTTTTAACCTTCCTTACCAAAAATGTGTTTTCATACCTATAATTCTTTTTAATTTCTTTCTCACATGCTTACTGGTTTCATTCTATGTTGTTTCTATTTCCTTTCTAAGTCTGTATTTTTAAACAACCATTAAATGACCTCCGACTTAGACAATAAAGAACTCATTTTCTATGCCTTTCTTATAATTTTTTCCATCAAAAATACATCTTAGTTTTCTGATATACTTTGTGTACAGATTTATATATACTAATTAGGAATTTTACTCATAGTAATCTTAATTTCTAGTGAAACCTTAGAAGTGAGCAGTTTTGAACTCTTATTCTTATACCAACAGCTTATAAATACATATTTTATAAATTTTAGAAACATAGCTTCTCATAGAACAATTTTTAATAGTTAACAATTTTATTAATAGAGTCAAATATATTCAGTTGTTCTATAAAATTTAAGAAGTCGGCCGGGCGCGGTGGCTCAAGCCTGTAATCCCAGCACTTTGGGAGGCCGAGACGGGCGGATCACGAGGTCAGGAGATCGAGACCATCCTGGCTAACACGGTGAAACCCCGTCTCTACTAAAAATACAAAAAAACTAGCCGGGCAAAGTGGCCGGCGCCTGTAGTCCCAGCTACTCGGGAGGCTGAGGCAGGAGAATGGCGTAAACCCGGGAGGCGGAGCTTGCAGTGAGCTGAGATCCGGCCACTGCACTCCAGCCCTGGCGACAGAGTGAGACTCTGCCTCAAAAAAAAAAAAAAAAAATTTAAGAAGTCAAGAACAAACTTGTACTTGTGTTCAGCAATTTATTTTTCATAGTGGAAATGACCCAGACACTTAACAAGTATTTATTACTTAATTCAGCATAATATTACTTTAACATTTCAAATTACATGAAAAGTTCATTTATAAATATTTATCCAACTTATATTTAAGTTGTATTTACCAAATTTATTTATTTTTTAAACAATTATACCTAGATTACTTATGAAAACTGCAATATGCAATGGGTCTAGTCATTATTTCAAGTGATTTCTTTGTTAACTGCTTTTATAGCCTGTAAATATTATGCATTTATTGCCCAAGTAAGAACTTTAAAGTAAATATATGTTTTGCTAATAATTCAGAAGGTATAGCTATTTTCATTAAATTAACAATATTAAACTAGTCTTATTCGTCAAAGACTTACACAAAGATCATTTTATTTTTAAGCTAGATTTATACTTTCATGACTTTAAAACATCTAGGGAAGACAAATATAATCCTGTCTGACCAATAAATCCAGGCAAAGTGTATGCTGATAATTCTGAAGACATTTCTATTTTTATATTATCAATAATTTAAAAATATGGGAACTTAAAAACATTTGAGTTAGTTGCTATATTTTTGATAACATATTTGATTTAAACACTTATTTTTTTCCTTTAAGTTACTTAATTAACTAGAGCTCTTTCTGTATTTTGGTTGAAAGGTATTACATACACACAACATGAAAACATACAAACAATGTAAATACAGAAGCAGATTCCCCAGCTTCAATTTTATTTATTTATTTACTAATACTTATTTACTTATTTTTAGAGATGGAGTCTTGCTCTGTTGCCCAGGCTGGAGTGCAGTGGTGTGATCACAGTTCACTGCAGCCTTGAATTACTGGACTCGACTGATCCTCCCACCTCAGCATCCTGAGCAGTTGGGACTATAGATGTGAGTCATGGTGCCCACCTTCCCTAGCTTTCATTTTAGAATTTTAGTCATGAAACAGTAAAATATAGTAAAACAAACTCATGACATTAACTGTTTTATATTTTTATCCAAATTGTGTTTCTGACAAAATGGGACAAATCTATCCTGTTTGATAGCTTAGCTTTATGATTTTTATTTGCCTGATAATCTCATGAAGACTGTGGAATACACTTGGGATAAAACAGTTTGGTGTAAAAAAGTATTTTACCATGTTTTCCCCTCTCTTTTCAATTTTAAGTGAGTTGAGGGATTGTTTCAATGTTTACATTTTACAGTCATATGTTGTTTAACGAAGAGGATACATTCTGACAAATATGTCATTAGATGACTTCCTCATTGTAGGAACATCACAGAGTGTACTTACACGAACCTAGGTGGCATAGCCTACTACACACCTAGGCCATATCATATTGCCTATTGCTACAAACCTGTGCCGCATGTAACTGTACTGAACATTGTAGGCACCTGTAACACAATGGCATATTTTTGTGTATCTAGCATATCTAAACATAGAAAAGGTAGAGTAAAAATACAGTATTATAATCATATGAGACCTCAGTCCTGTATGTGGTCAGTTGTTGACTGAAATGTTGTTACGGAGTATATGAATATAGTTAGATTTGGCTGAATTGTGCAAGACCATCTCCAAGTGATCTTACATTTTAGTAACAAATTTTCCTTTGTTTGCTGGTCTGGTTTGCTTGACTAGTCAATGCAGGTAGGGAAGCATTTTAGAAAAATTTATTCGCAGTTTTTTCTTTTTTTTATGGCAGACCAAGTAAGTTTTATGCTGGACAGAGATATATTATAGCTCTGAGCTCATGATATTGACCTGTTTGACCCAGAAGCCTTTTATAAGAACATTTATCTAGTTCTTTCCTTTCAGACTATCAATCCTTCAAGTAACAGTTCCATTACTCTAAGTGATTATTAGATAGTCAAATCCAAATTTACATTAAAAGGGATGACTCCTTAAGAGGCTGTCACTGAGAATAGTCTTCTGGTGGGGGAACTGGAAGTTGAGAGAAAGATTGCATGGACCTTTTTCTTTTGTGGCAATATTTTTTTTCCAGTCAGCTGCTTTTTTATACTGCTTTTTTATATTGAAGTTTAAGGGTTTTAGTGGTTTTCTTTGTAGTAGCATCCTCAAGAGTGTAGGCAAGTTGGTTTGCTAAATTAATTATAGGGAGTGGACACAGTTTCCCATTTGGTGTGAACTCCTTTAACAAACTGGGAAAGTTTATAAGAAAGGCAATTCACAAACATAGAATTAAAATTACTCAAATAGAATCAACATCAATAGGTAATTGATATGGTTTGGTTGTGTCTCCACTCGAATCTCATCTTGAATTCCCATGTGTTGTGGGAGGGATCTGGTGAGAGGTAATTGAATCATGGGGGCAGGTCTTTCCCATGCTGTTCTCATGATAGTGAATAAGTTTCACAAGATCTGATGGTTTTATAAGGGGGCATTTCCCTGCACAAGCTCTCTCTTTGCCTGTTGCCATGTGAGACATGACTTGCTCCTTCTTGCCTTCCACCATCATTGTGAGGCCTCCCCATCTACCTGGAACTTTAAGTTTATTAAACCTCTTTTTCTTTATGAATTACCCAGTCTTGGATATATCTTTATTAGCACCATGAAAATGTACTAATACAGTAATCACGAATTAGCTAGGAAACTTCTAAGAAAAATAAGTTTAGGGAATTTGAAGATCTGTTTAATTGCCACAAATTATCCTTGGTGTAATTTTTCCATTGATTAAAAATGTGTGCAAGAATGGACCGTAAATTTTGAATAGATAGCTGGCTGGAGTCACAGAAAAGTTGGCATGCCTCAAGATTTGAGAATCCCATTTCATTTCTTAGTCTTTGAGAGCAAAAAATAAATAAATAAATACAGTCTATAAATCCTATCAGGCCATGTCAGGGGTTTGGACTAATGTTTTAGATGGTGGATACGGCCCTAGGTCTTTTGATTTTGGCCATCTTGTGCCTATCATATGGAATGTTCATTTTTAGTCTTGGGAGATGTTCAGAAATGAGGTAAGGGGAAAAAAGTAAAATAGCCAGATAATTTACAGAAATGTGTAGCCAAACCAAGATGAAATTAAAGAGTGCTCACAAAAATTTTAGACCAGGCAAGCAGATCAAACCAAAAAAACTTAAATTAGGCATGTAAAAAGATCCCAAACTGAATTCACCAGAAAAGGTGAGGTCCTTACAAACAATGTGAATTTGGTAGAAGCTAGAGTACTCTCCAAAAGGACACTCGTCTGTATCAGAAAGGGCTTGCCAAAAACCACTTTATGGTCTCAAGAGGGATGCAGGGTCCTTCATTTAAGGCAGTCTTATACCAAAAGAGAAGATCCCAAATAAAGTCAAAAGAACTCATCAAAAGGAGGGAGTACAAGAATCAGAGAGGAGATTCACCAGGGTAGAAAAGGCGACTACTGGAAGTAGATAGTGCAAAGAGCTCTGCTGGGACCACATTCAGTTCCAGGGACCATTGATCCATCTGAGGTGAGCTCACTCTATCCTGCTTGTGGACACTATTATGTCAAACTAAATAACAAGCAGAGAGGAAAATTCTCTAAATAAAAAGTATTTATTCAGGAGTAGCATTGCAGTGGGAATACATGTGCCTTACTAAATTGTATGTGTATTCAAAGAGGTTCAGGCAAGGGGAAGTTTTTGAAGGCAAAACAAGGAGGATTATGTAAGTCGCTTTGAATTCATTATCTTTGGCTACAAGAATCAGGATGGCATCCGTCCAAGGTTGGTCAGGAGGTTGCTGGACAGATGCCCTCAACGAAGTATTTTCTAAGGTTTTGGTGGCCTGTATGCACAGTTGCAGTTTTGCAGAGTCTTAGGTGATAGTTCTTGTTATCAGGCATATGTGTGTGAGAACCTCCCTTCATGACTTTCCCAGGCTGCGTTTTGTCAGGGATTGGTACAGGTGACTCGATTTTGATTCTGACAGCTTTCACAGATGACAAGCAGTTTGGAGGAAATAGATTGAATTCAGTTTGGATTTGCTAGGTTTGATATGTTGACAGTTTTCTACTGGCCCAGATGTCAGCACTTCATTTAAAATTATGTATTGGAATATTCTTTCATAACTTTACTGCATAAGCTGGTGGAATGCTGTGTGTGTGTGTGTGTGTGTGTGTGTGTGTGTACCTGTGTGTATAGTTTGGGGTGGGAAGAGGTGTTTAAACCAGTGACACATTATTATGCCAATTAAAAAGTAAAATAAAATAATGTTTTGTTTATTGATTGGGGCACAAGATTAGGTTCCTTTTTTCCCCCCTGTTCAAATTAAAGAACTCTTATTAGTCATCTCACTTGTTATGTAACGTTTTTCTTCCCTTTTTCAAGAACTCCTTCCCATGACAATTCAAAAACCTACAGGATGCACACTTGCTCCCAGGAATCATTGCAATTATTAGAATACTATAATATTGAGGAAAAAAAACTATCTAAGTCTGTGAAGGGGTCTCATTCGATTGCCATGGTCACTGTCCCTGTTCAAACACAGGCACAAGGTACATGACTTCATTCGTTGCTAAATGATCTGGGTGACCTGGGTATGTAATGTCCCAGCCAGGTTGCTTTTCAGTGGTAGGGCATCCCTGTCCAATGAAGCAAAGCTCTTTGGTGACCTAAGGCTGAAGCCAGTATTATTGGCACAAGGATGGTATTTTAAGGATAGGGTGGGAGATGTCTTTGCCTTGATTAGTATTCTCAGTTACAAAAAGACCATACCACCATAGGCCTGGACTCTCTACAGTTACACTGCCATTTTGGTGCTGTTTGTTTGTTAATGTATACACACTTGCAACCATTTTTCTAAGGAATGCCACAGGATGCCCAGGTCTAGATCCACCTTCCCCCCAAACTTCCATATCTCAGCTTTGGAAGCAGAGGAAGAACTTCCTTCCGTTGGATTCAGGGCTTGCTTCTACTTCTTGTCCTAGAATGACACTTCTTTAAACAACTTGTTAGAATCAATCAAACAATAGATGAAAGTCAGGCAGCTGTCCCACTGCTGCGTTCGAGAGATGTCTTACTTTCAGAGTTGCCTCAATGCCCGGTGTCAAGTTGTACTAGACAACACAATCAGGTCGTGAGTACTTATCAGATGCCCACAGGTGGTGTAATACATGGTGCTCACACACTCAGGCCCTCCTTCAAGGATTTATAGGTGATAAGTGCATAATTAAGTGAAGTATGTCACAGAAAGGCAGTAATTACAACCGTATCCTTAAATGGGAGGGGAAGGTTAGAGGGGGGGAGAACGAATTGGGAAAACCTAACCAATGTGGCCGACTTTGAACCATTCAGAAACTCAGTTTCATATTTAATAAACACTTAGTGATCAGCTACTAAGTGCCAGGCACTTACACATAATTATTTTTGCTCTAAAAAATATAATTCATCCTCAAGTGTATGCTGCATGGCTCGAAAAAAACAGCAATTCTTTAAAATCATAGAGTTCTGCAAGACCGAATAGACCTAAATCTTTCATTACAACATTGTAGCCTAAAGAGTGTAGCCTGCTTGCTCAAATGTGCAGGAGTTTGCCAAACCCCAGATGCTTAAGAGAGTTCAATGAGCAATTGTTGATAATTATGAATCCATGCACAAAAATGGATGAAGAGTTTCCTTGGGTCATTAATTTTCTCTTTCTTTATAGATCCTGAGACTATTAAGCTTGAGTTGCTGTGGCCTTTCTCAAATGGTAGTCAACATTTGGATTACTAATTTGTTCCAACTTCACAGGGAGGGACAAGAAATGTCAAAGACCTGGACCACGTCTGTGTTTCTCAAACATTCAGGGATGGACTGCCGAGCAATTTTTACTATCAAACTCAAATAGCATTGTTCTTTGGATGTAAATACAGGCAAATAGTTTTTGAGGCAGTAAAGATTTAAGAGTAGGAAAGATATGGGGTTGAGTTACCCTATTTAGAGTTCAGAGACCTCAGCAAGTCACTTCACCTCTCTGAGCTTCCATTTCCTAATCTGTAAAATTGAGATAATATTCCCTGTCTCCTACTGAGGGTTAAGTGACATGAACTAATAAAATACCCAGTTTAGTGCCTGGCAGTAGTCAATATTCAACAAATATTTGTTACTTCTTTTTCCGTTCTCCTAAATTAAATATCATCTTACACCTGGTCCTAATATAGATAGCTTGCAACAAATGCCAAAAGTTTAAGACATTCTTTCAATGAAATAATTGTATTTATTAACATTTCATTTCTGTGATTCGGGGAAATGCTGTTATTTAAATATGGTCGAGGAAAATTTTAATCCAACCTGTAGCACCCAGGGCATTGTGGGATCACAGCTTGAGACCTTCTAGCCAGTGTGGTTTAGGGATGACTGTTGCTTCCCATAATAAGGTAACCGAGTAATCACATAATTCCCACTGATTTAAATAGTTATTTCCAAGATCTTGGGAAACAGAATCATTGTGAATTTCCAAGATCTTAGGAATAGTATCTTTGTATTAATACAAACCCATCAGATGGATTTCAAGGCCACTTGGACTCTAGCTCACACTTTTGCCTCCTTGTACCTTATATTCTACTGGGAAAGACAGAAGACATCCTTTCAGTGGTAGACACTACAAGTCCTAGACTTGTAGGATATAGGACAGATATAGGACAGATATAGGACACAGTCATACATCTTCGTTCAAGAGACTCAGGGGTTGCTTATCTCCAGCCTTCTGCTTACAGTTGCTAAGACCCTGACGTCCTCTTTCACATGGTTGAAAATACTCCGCATCGATATTTTAATGGTTGTCCATCAAAAACAGGGACATCTAGAGAAGGCCACACAGGTTATAGTAAGTTTTCACTTAGCCCTAGTTTGTCACACCAGCTAGTTGACATCTTCCACTTCCATGGGAGTGATGCAGAGGTCAGTTTCTGGCTTGGGGCCTGAATATTGGGGGTTTGGGGTGCAGCAAGAGAATGCTGATTAAGGAAGTGGGTGCTATGTGGTGTAGCCCTGGGCTGTATGTCTATAGGAGCGGTGGGGATTTAGGAGGAGGAGACGAAAGTTTTGGACAGATTTTACCTACTCTACGGTTTTGTCTTTTACTTGCTGTAGCTCATCTTCAAGAGCAGGTTGTTTGAGATTAAAGAGATTGTCTCTGTGGTAGATGCAAATGATTCTTGAAGTTCAGTAGGAGCTTGCTGAAGGGTTGCTAACCTCTCAGGGTGTGTCCACAAATCAGGTGGTACTAATTCTGGCTTCTGAGTGATGTTTGATGAATATAATTGAAAAGTAAGGAAAACAACAACAGTAGCAGAAGCAAACCCCATCCCCATTCTTGTTTTTAAGACCAGAATATGTTTGTAGTGTGTCCCTATGCCTTTCTGAGCCCGAAAAAGTTGACCTAGCAGGTAATAGAAGCTTTTTATTATGTAAACCTTTGGTACCTAGTAACAACTCAGTTCATGCTTCTTTTTTTTTGAGACAGAGTCTTGCTCTGTTGCCCAGGCTGGAGTGCAGCGGCGCGATCTCAGCTCACAGCAACTCTGCCTCCCGGGTTCAAGTGATTCTCCTGCCTCATCCTCCTGAATAGTTGGGATTACAGGCACCCATCACCACGCCCGGCTAATTCTTGTGTTTTTAGTGGAGACGGGGTTTCGCCATGTTGACCAGGCTGGTTTGGAACCCCTGACCTCCTGATCTGCCCACCTCGGCCTCCCAAAATGCTGGGATTACAGGCATGAGCCACCGTGCCTGGCCTCATGTTTCTTAATGAATGAATCAAACTTAAGTTCTGGTGGTAGGGAATGTGTAAGAAGGTTGAATCCTAAGCATGATATTTAATCAGATATTTCAACCTTGACAGCTTGATAAGATTACCAGTTAGTCCACTGTCCTCCCATACAATTCTCTTATAAACAAATATGGCACCCAATTACACCTAATGCCGAGTCTGAAATTATAGAACAGCAGAGCTGAGAGCAGTCTTAGAGTTTCATTTATCCAACCCCTTAATTTTGTAGATAATGAAACAGAGGCATAGTTTTAATCCTTTTGAAGACACGTTAATCCAGATTCCCTCCTGGCTGTAATGAGTAGGTGCTTATCTCTTTCATTGTTGACCCAGAGCTGAGATTTTAGAGATGAGTTTGCCCAACACTATCTATAATAGAATATTTGTAACTCTGGCATTTTCCCACCTCCCTTTACGTGTACCCTCCCACCTCTTGAACTTTCATCGCCAAAGGAATACATCTACAAGCTTAGAATTACAGAACTCCACATGTGCATGTGGGAAATAAACATATTTGGAGAAGGGGAGTTTTTTCCCTCCCTCACATTTTCCTAGATGTAAACTTTTAGGGCTTTTTGAAATTTTGGGGCTGAGATATAGGCATAGATAAAGAGAATAACTGACTAAATGGGAATAGGTTGAATTCTTCAAGAATGTATATCATCTCCAGAGAACAAATCTGTTCTGTGAGGTAGTTTTGGGATGCACAGACACTGCTCTGGGCAGAGTTTGAAATCACAATGACACATCCTACTGCTTCCAGTCTTACTTGTCCTAGACTTGATTCTGGCTTTGCTTTATGGCGTGATTTAAAAAATTGATCCCTGTCACTCAACTCACAGGCCTTGTTGGAAAATTCCTCACCAATATTTTTAAATTAATGTGGCTTCACTGAAAGTCTTAGAATCTAAAAATAAAGAACACACTCATCAAAAGCAATTGTAAGACTAGTAGCAATTGATACTCTGTTTTTTAAGGAGACAACTCATTGAAAATAAAAACAAAAACAAAACAAAACAATAAAACTACCTAACAATTATCTGTGGATACCTGTGGGAAGTTACCAAAGTTAGAGGGCCCTGAACGTGTCAACTATGTCCTTGCTGCCTTATTGTATTATTTATCACACAAAAGGACTAGATTTTCTAAATCTGAATTACTCAGTACTCATGAAATTGTTTTATGAACTTTTCATGAACAGGTATTATATTGGCCAGCACAGAAAAGCTAGACTCTGCTGATACAGATAGTAGACTTGATTTCTGAGATTTTAATCTAGTGGAACATGGAAATAACCTGAAATTCACAAACTTTTGTTTTCTTTTTTCCTGGTAGAAAGAATAGATGTTTAGGAGAAACTGGATCAAGCAGAATCCCTGGTAATTTGTACTCATTTCCATTCTAATATGGTTTCTCTGTAGTCGTCAGTACTTGTCTTATGAGTTGCTTTTCCAGAAGTGTTGACACTTTGCAATAACACTTTTGTCTTTGTGGCTTCTGATATAATGATTGGGTGGCGGAGGAAGCTGTTTGCTTGTGATCGAACCTATTTGGAAATTGAAACTGCAGAACATGGTCTCATTCACAACACATTATGATCAACAAACGAGTGCAGAACACAGTCACATATGCATGTGAAACACCCTTAGGTTTATCATGAGCAGAGTAAATGTTGCAAATGAAGAATATTTTTCTTGAAACATTTTAGATGAGAGATGGAAAGCAAAATGTAGACAAACTATGCTTAGTCAGAATGTTGCTAATGGTTTATGGATTTTTCAGAACAGTTTTCCAGGTTGCCAACTAATAGATATAGAGAGAATACTGGTTAGAAAAGAACTTTTAAAACATTTTAGTAGTCATTGATTCAAGCAAAAATCATTAGTGGATGCTAAAATTTGAAAATGTTTGATGAGGGCAAGCATACTTACAGTCTCAAAATAGCTCCCTGCTTTATATTTATCCAATAAAAGGGGCAGTAATAACTTTACAGTGGAGAAATCTATAGGACATCACCCAACCAAATGATCAAAAGTAGAGTGATCAAAGGTAGAATGGGAAAAAGGAACATGATGTGCCTCCCGAGGTGATGCCCCGAGATAGCTTAGGCATTGTGCTTGCCAAAAATGTGTAAGTCGAATCTAATCATGAAGAAACTTAAAAATAATACCCCAAACTGAGGGACATTTTATAAAATAACTGGCCCTTACCCATCAAAATGTTAATTCCATGAAAGTCAAAGAAAGGCGGAGAAACTTTCCTAGATTAGAAGACAAAAAAGATATG